>NC_047095.1:109519266-109827491 GCF_902459505.1 Geotrypetes seraphini | reverse complement strand
GCCAGAAGGCAGTGAGATGAGGGTAGGTAGCTGTTCTTATTTTGGGCTGAGCCAGAGTAGTTTCATTTTGGACTTGCTCAGTTTCATTTGAACTGTGAGGGACCAGGATTGGAGTTTCGTTATGCATTCTGTTATGTTCTCAGAGAGGTTGGTGAGGTTCAAGTCTGTCTCGAGAAGGACAAGGATGTCATCAGCATATGTGTAGAGTGTTTCAAGGGAGGATAGATGGAAGAGTTTCAGGGAAGACATATAGATGTTGAAGACAATAGGGGATAGAGGTGGTCCTTGCAGGACTCTGCAAATCAGTTTCCAAGAAGAGGATGTGATGCCATTTGGGTTAACAGTGTAGGAGCGGGATCGTAAGAATTTCGAGAACCACTAAAACTGTGGAGTCAATGCCTATCTTGGAAAGTTTTTTCAATAAATTTTATTAAGATTTTTAGAATAAAAAGAATACAAAAGGGAAAAACATTATAACATGAAAAACTGTCACGTTATCATAGTCACAGACAAAAGGTGCCTAACAAGCCTTTTCCACATTTCAGTGCTACGGTAGCAGACAGCAATGTCCACATCTGGTACAGACTACATATAAAATTATAAAATTATAAAGTATAAGTCCTGATCAGGGACTACCAGTATACAACAGTACAGGAGACCATATATGATGGAATGCAGAATGGAATAGTCTGTCATTGTCTGCTATGGATTTTTCAAATTTGGCATACAAGTAAACGGTATTCCACCATTCATTAGAAGTAAGAGAGGAAAAATCCTTCCAATGTGCTAGTATAGTTTTTATAGCTATGAGTATCAAACAATGTAAAAGTTTAACACTTCCTTTATCTAAAGGGGAAGCTAACGCTATCCCACTCGTAATCACAATAGCATATGTCAAAACATCTTTAATAGGTAGAATTTCACAAATTGTGTTCCAGACTTGCGTCCAGTAGTGTTGTAGCATACCACAAGAATATAGCATATAATCCAATGTACCCACGTGAGTGGAGCATGACCAACATAAATTTTAAACTTCAGTAGATACTTTAGATAATCTATGTGGTGTCCAATATGCACGATGATATAAGTACAAAACCATTTGTTTAAGTGCAGCTGCTCTCATAACTTTAAAAGATGTAAGCCATAAGCATTGCCAACTAGGATGAGGAATTGGGAGAGAAATATCATGGGACCATATATCATAAAGTGCAGTAGGACATTTATACTTATTGTTTTTCAAGAGTTTGTACCAGTTGGATGCTTCACTTTTCTTTCCACTGAAAGCCATACACCACTCAATTATTGAAGGCTCATTGTGTGTTAGAGGTGTTTGGCATAATAAAGCTTGTATACTATGACTTAGTTGTATCCATTGATAGAATTGTGTGGGTATCAAGCCATAAGTAGAGGATAATACTTCAAAATTAGACAGTTTCTCCTCTACCATAACTTGTGAGATAGACCAAATACCTGCCTTGATCCAGGATTTCCATTTAACATTGCCTTGTATTTTCACTTGCGGGTTAAGCCAAATAGATGTGGAAATAGTAGAGTTCCATGGAGTAGTTGCTAAAGCCTCAAGTTCTTGAATAGCCACAACAGTAGATTTCAGAATCAAATGAGCACTCGTTGTAGAAGTAGAGTTTATAAAAGGCGAATATTTTAGAAAGGACTTATTGTACAAGTAATGTTCCAATTTCAACCAAGTCAGTATAGTATGAGGGGGTACATCAATGATCCATTTAGAACCTTGTCTACCTAGGAAGGCAATATGATAATCATGCATGCTAGGAAAGTTTACACCACTTTCAGATTTAGGGCATTTCAGTTTCTTTAGGGCTATACGGGGAGTTTTGTGGTTCCATAAGAAGTCAGTGAAGAGCAACTCTATCTTGTGGTATATTTTGGTATAGAGAAAGAACGGCAGCATGGATAATACATACGTAATTTTTGGGGCTAATACCATTTTTATAGTTTCCAATCTGCCCCACCAAGAAAGCTTCAGCGGTGACCATGAACCAACAGTAGTCTTGACAATCTCCAGTATGTATTCCTCATTGCGGAGTATAGTTTCCTCTAAAGATGGAGAGAAGATGACCCCTAGGTATTTTAAGCATGATGCAGAATATTTAAGACCAAGTTTGGAAATAAGATCGCTGCAAGGAAAGCCAGACAGTGGCATAACTTCGGTTTTAGTAGCGTTTAGTTTGTAGCCAGAGATGAGTGCATAATTACCAATAACATGCAGAACATGTGGTATAGATGACAAAGTAGTATAAATCATTACATCATCTGCATAAGCTGATAATTTGATTTCCAGCTCATCTAAGCGTAAACCCACAATAGCTGTTGAAGATCTTATGGCTATTAAAAGGGGTTCCAAAGCAATATTAAATAACAAAGGTGAGAGAGGGCAACCTTGCCTAGTGCCACTTGATGGATAGAAAGCCTCTGAGAAAGCATTGTTGATTCGAATTTTGGTAGAGGGGTTGGAGTAAAGGACTCGGATCATTCTGATAAACTGCTCTGGGAATCCAAACCAAGACAAGACCTGAAATAAATATGCCCATTCAACCCGATCAAACGCCTTCTCGTCATCGAGAGCCATGGCAACCATGGAGTCCTTACTCTGCTGGGCCTGAAATAGAACGTGAGAAAAGAGTCTGGTATTGTCACTGGAAAGTCTATTTTTCATGAAACCACATTGATCTTCATGGATGATATCAGGTAGTATTAAATTCAATCTATTAGCTAACAGTTTGGAATAGATCTTGGCATCCACGTTTATTAATGAGAGAGGTCTGTAGTTCTGTACTTGCAAGGGATCCTTGCCAGGTTTGGGCAGAACAATAGTAAGGGCTTCAGTAAAGGTGCCGTTTGCTTCTCCCATCTCTGCTAGTTGACCAAAATATTGAGTCAGAAAGGGAAGTATGTCATCACTAAAGGCTGTGCAAAATTCCACAGATAAGCCATCTGGGCCAGGTGTTTTATGTTTCGCCATAGATTGTAGAGCTTGTTCCACTTGAGTTATCGTGAACATTTCATTCAATATATCCAGCCTTCCAGTTGGAATAGAAGGGTGTGGTAATGAAGTCAGAAAGGAGTTAATCTGAGTCGGATCCGGCCTTTCAGTGGAGTATAATTTCATATAAAAGTCATGAAATTGTTTACATATATCTTTAGTATTCCTCAATATATCTCCATCTTCTGCCATGATAGCTGGAATATCCGTTTTCTCAGAACGTAATTTCAAATAAGTCGCAAGATGGTGACCAGATTTATTCATGCTCGTATAGTAAGTTGTAGATTTTTTAAAGATCTCCTTAGAGGCCTCAGAGCTCCATAACAGGTTCAATTCCATGCGCAGTTTCCGAAGAGTTGAAAGTTTTGAAGGGTTATTCAAGTCGTCAAGATGAGATTTTTCGGCATCTTGGATTTCAGTTTCCAAGCGTAGGATATTGGCGTGATCTGATTTGCGTTTTGCAGCAGTATAAGAGATGATGCAACCCCTAATGTAGGCCTTAAAGGCATCCCATGTAGTCTGCCAGGAAGTATCTGAAGTATTATTAATAGCAAAGTAGTTCGCAATCTGCCGTTTAATATTGATAATGAATTCCTCATCTGATAAAAGAGCAGAGTTAAATCTCCAGCATCCAGACGGTCGGTATTGAACAAAATCTGTCATAGTAATTGAAAAGGAAGCATGGTCAGATATTGAAATAGGATTAATTTGAGCAGCATCTATTTTCTGTGATAAGGAGTAGCTGACCAAAAAATAATCAATACGCGAATAAGACATATGAGGAGGTGAATAAAAAGTGTAAGAGGCGTCATCTGGATGTAGTATTTGCCATATGTCTATCAACTTCAGGTGATACATCATATCCTGAATACTGTGCCAGGATTTAGTTGGTCTGTAGGTTGACTTGGATTTTCTGTCAAGAACCTTATTCAAAATTTGATTGAAGTCACCTCCAATTATGCATGGTGTGTCACCAAGGGATGTAACCAAGTCCGATATCTCATGAAAGAAAGAAGGATCATCGACAGTAGAGGCATATATATTGATGACATTAAGAGACTGGGTACCAATGGACAGCGTAGCTCGGATCCATCTACCATTGACATCTGTGACATGTGATAATATCTTAATTTCAGCTCTGCGTCTAACTAGTATTATAACTCCATAGTGAGTATAGCGGTGGATAGGCCCATTTAGGAGAGATTTTTTTAGACTCCAATTCAGTGAGATGAGTTTCTTGGTAGAAAATAATATCCGGTTTATATTGCTCTGAGTACTGAAGAATTTTGCATCGTTTAATTGGGTTATTAAATCCTTTTACATTCAATGAAAAACAGGTTATAGGCATAACAACAGTGCACAATGATGTATATACGTAAACATAAAGTAATTTAAATCAATACTCCACTGTAGCAAGACACCAACCTCAGCAAAAGAGACCATGGAACAGAGCAAATTGTGATAAACCACTGAGCTGAGTGTAGCAATCAAGCAGGGTGCACCCATAGCATAGTGTAGTGTTATAATACTGGGAAATAGTGCATAAATTACAATATGACAGAATGGACTTCGCCTGAAGTGAAATAAAACATGTTGGCAATGTGAAGAACACTGGTACAAGCACTCATATCTGTATATTAATATCGCAGACCAGAAAAGGTTAAATGCCATAGCATAGATACTGTAGTATAAGCTCTGTAGTGGGTGAAGTACAAGTATAGGGTTAAAACAAGAGCTAAGGTAAACATATAATTTATCGATCAGGATATAGGCAATAGGACTATCAAATATAGCTATAAGAAAAGCAATAAGGGTAGCCATACACATAAGGAGGCTGAGAATGACAATAACATTCATTACAAAGATACCATAATCAAGTTTGATACAGATAGACAAGGAACAAGTCACTATGCACATATTCAGTTTGAAAAGACACTGTGAAGGTTTGGAGAACAGCATATTGTATATTCTCCTATAGTAAATCTGGAGAAAATAACTATGAATGCCACCAGCTAAAGGCAATGTATTGAAACAGATTGGAGTAACTTCAGCTAGCAACACCGCAAAGGTGGAACCACAGGTAAATGTATTCAAAAATAACTTATTACACAAACCAGCAGAAAGACAGGACACATATAAAAAAAGAAAAGACAGAGACAACCAGACCAGACACTTAGAAACACATGTTAACAGCGAAGTATAAAAAAGACCTGGAAGCTTCAAGGCACAATACTTTTGAACAGAGAGAAAAACATGACTAGCAAAAAGACTGAACAAACTCGCCATGGGAAGGCAAGCAGCAAGTGGGGAGCAAGGCAACATGAAAAGCCTGCTACATAAGTAAATTATGGTGAAGAACATCATGTTTAAAGTCTACTAAAAGAACATTACTTAAATAGTAACAGTGTCTGCAAAATGGCAGCCATTAGAGCAGAGCATGTGGTTGCTAGGCTGCACTAAGACACATGTAAAACAGAGACTGACTACTCGATGCCAGCCATACCAAGTTAAGTTTTATCAATCGCTGTCGGATGCAATTCTTCTATGTATTCAGCAAGGTCAGCCGGATTAGTGAAGTCCTTTGTTGAATTATTGAAGGTGACCCTCATACGAGCAGGATACAGGATACCGTGCTTGGCTCCCATGGCAGACAATTTGGGTCTAAAGGCAAGTAGTTGTTTCCGTTTCTTTGCTGTCTCCTTGGAAAGATCAGGAACCAAAATCAGCTTTGATCCCTCAAATAGCACAGGAGAGTCAGTGTTTGCCTTTTGTAGAATAAGTTGAACATGCGCCTGTGTCAGCATTGTAATCACGATCGGGCACGGGAACTTGCTAAGGCGTGCCACGTGTTGAGGGACCCGAAAAGCGGTATCAATTTCCAGTTTCGTCTCCGGCGGTATCTTCAGCAATTCAGGCAGTAATGCAGACAAAAACTCAGCAAGATCACAAGCCTCCCTACCTTCTGGTAAGCCCAGCAAACGGAAGCTGTTCTTTTTCGCTCTGTTCTTCTCTGCTTCCAAAGCAAGCTCGAGCTGAGCAATGCGGGAGGATTGTTTAGAGAGGAGTTTGATGGAGTCTTCGTTGGATTGCACTTTTGTTTCCAGAGTGTCGGTTCGAGTTTTAACAGAGGCAAATTCTTCATGGAGGGTGGTAAGATCCGATTTCATATCCGTGATATCTTGTTTAATATCAAGTATGAGGTTACGGATTGAACATAGTTCTTCCATAATAGAGGCCCCAGAGGCCTCGTCTGGTTGTTCGTTGCATGATTTTCGAGGAGAAGGTGGCTCTGCGTTTTTGCGCTTTCCCGGTTTTGTAGCAGACATGTTTAGACAGCGAGAAAGTAAGAATTCACACAAAAAATTGTGTGTTAATATGATGTTATTCTCGAGTTATTAATATCATAAGCTGGAGCTCTCTCACCCTGCGACCATCCCAGCCGGTGCTCACCAGCGCAACCCCCCCTATCTTGGAAAGTTGATAAATTAGAATATCATGGTGGAAAACATAAAAAGCTGCAAAAAGATTGAATTATAATAGGACAACAAGGAGAGTTCCATTGACATAGTGAGCTCAGCTGGATGCTTTTTAGCTGAGCTCCTGCACTTTGGGTCTCATCTGTCTTTAAATCTTTGTTTTTATTCACTTGAATTTGTAGAAAAGGCTATTAACACTTATCTGAATAGATAATCTTCAATTACAAATATTATGAGCTTTAAATGAGTCCTGAAGGAAAAGGAATGGGACAAACTTCAACCATTACAACTGCCTGCTGAGATGGCTGACTCAGAGCTTGTCCAGGAGATAACAGCTGCAGTAGTCAAAGATTTGGAGCTTAGGTTTTCTCACCTTCAAGTCAGTTAGCTGGGGTTGACGCTTTGATGTCTGACTTATCTAGGAGAGCAGGAGAGCTTGAGGTAGGAGTTACTGAAATTGAGGACACAGCTACGGAGGTGAATGGTACATTAGCTATTTTGAAAGAACAGATCAAATTACAGGAACTCAAGCTAGAACAAATTGAAAATTATTCATGAAGAGATAACATCTGGATTCCTGAGTCAGTGTCAGAAACTCACTTACTGTTTCAGTTGGAGGATTGGTTTAAAAAAACCTGCCGCTTCCATCAGATACTGGCCCTCTCCGTTTAGAACGGGTAAACCGGGTGGGTATTAAACAAGATAACCATCAAAGGCCACGAATAATCATAGCTAAAGTGCATAATTATGCACATAAAGTGACATTATTTCAGCAATATCGCCAATGTAAAGAGACACTAACTTTTGATGGAGCTCAAATTAGACTGTTTCAAGATTACTCTGCTTCATAATCAGAGAAACATCAGCAGTTTTCCCCTATTTGTGCTGATTTAGTGAAAAGAAAAATGCGATTCATTCTGGCATATCCTGCAACATTATTCATTTTTACAAACACTGGCTGGAAATCATTCACATCTGTTTTGGAGGCAAATAATTATATACGACTGTTGTCACAGGTACTTCAACAATTTGATGCCTATCGGATCTTGAAAATTCATATTGTCATTATATGATGTTGATAAGTTATTTTGTAATAGGTTCTGTTCATATAATGTCTTGTTTTGTTTTTTCATTAAGGTGGTTTGTGCATATTGGGTGATGGAGGCTGTGATGGAGCATTTCAAAGTTTAATATACTTTATAGTTTTTTCTTTTGTCTATGTAGGGGTGTTACTGTTGATATGGGGGGCGTGAATATCTTATGTTTCCTGATTTCTAACATTTAAATATTAAAAAGTAAACAATAATAAAAACTACATGAAGACAGAGGAAACTATTATTGATAAGACTTAGAAAGTAATTCAGGAAAGAAGAGGGAAAAAATTTTTAAGTCATGATAAAGAATGGCAAAGATGGTAAGCAGAGAGGAAAATTCAAAATTCAAAATGATATGAAGAATGGAAAAGAAATGAGATGCAATTTATGCTTTCTGCCTTCCTGATCTACACTGAGAAGATTCCATGTGAATGTTCTGTCTATCTGTAGCATGACGCAGGAGACTTGTTGACAATCGACCTAGTTCTTCCACAGGATAATTGCTATCAGTCTGGATAATATTAGAAGAGGAAATAAATGAGATGGAATTTGTGCTTTCTATCTTCTTAATCTGCACTGAGAAGATTATATGTGAATGCTCAGCCTCTCTGTATCATGACATAGGAGACTTTTTATCAGTCTTGATATTAGAAGAGGAAATAAATCTTTAAAGATATGAGAAAGAGTGGCAAAAATGGGAAAAAGTGGAAGGTGAAGAAATAATGAAGGCAAGAAGGGGTGAAAACTTAAAAGTTCAAAAACAAATATTGAAGAAATGAGATACATTTTGTGCTTTTTGCCTTCTTGATCTACTTTGAGATAGACAAGTAAATCTACATTTAGTCCATCTGACATTCTAAGTAACATCTCAGTTCAAGAAAGAATATAAAATAATTTTAAAAATATGAGAAATAGAAACGGGAAACATCTGATATTTATACATCTTGATGCTTGTACACCTTAAACATTTTTAAATTAAATTTTTATAAAAATACAGATGCTAATATTGAATATGTGGGAATGCTTCGTTGTAGTGTCTGTTGCTTTGTTTGTATCGCCCTGATTGGAAAAGAAAATAAAAATAAATAGTGAAAGAATCCTATTAAAGCAAAATTTAATATATAATAAAATAAAATAAAATGCATATAGCTTATATATTTCTATACATATATCAATTGATTTATTATTTAATCTTCTTATTAGTACAATATTGATTTTTATATGTGCTCATTATAACATAAATTATTATAATAAATGATTTATAAAGATTAAAGAAAAAAAATTGATTGCACATGCCTATATAAAGAAAATCAAATTAGTTTTATAAAAAGTTTATTGATTTTATATATATATATATAGAGAGAGAGAGAGAGAGAGAGAGTACTGCTCTGGTTGTTAGATCTGGTGATTTTATCTGCGTAGAAGTTCTGTCTTGCTTTTTTCAGAACTGTATTGTAGAACTTGATGTTGGCCCTCCAGGACTGTCTGTCGAAAGGGGATTTAGATTTTCTCCATTTGCACTCCAGAGCTCGACATTTCTGCTTTAGTTCTCTGTGATAGGGAAGAAACCAAGGGGCCTTACGGGAGTAGGAGATGGTTTTAGTGGAAAGAGGGGCGAGGGAGTGGTAAGTGGACTGGGAAAGTTTGACCTTTCGATCTTTGGACACTATCACCACAAGGTCCCTCTCCCCGTCAGTACATATCAGCTTCTCACCTCCCAGCATATACGGTTCCTTCCAATTATTAATCCCCAAATGCATTACTCTGCATTTCTTTGCATTGAATTTTAGTTGCCAGGCATTAGACCATTCCTCTAACTTTTGCAGATCGTTTTTCATATTTTCCACTCCTTCTTCGATGTCTACTCTGTTACAAATCTTGGTATCATCTGCAACAAGGCACACTTTTTCTTCTAACCCTTCAGCAATGTCACTCACAAAAATATTGAATATGATCGGCCACAGCACCAAACCCTGATGGACTCCACTACTCACCTTTCCTTCCTCCGAGCGACTTCCATTAACCACCACCCTCTGGTGTCTGTCTGACAGCCAGTTTCTGACCCAGTTCATCACTTTGGGTCCTAACTTCAGCCCTTCAAGTTTGTTCAACAGCCTCCTATGAGAAACCATATCAAAAACTTTGCTGAAATCTATGTAAATTAAATCTAGCATATGTCCTCGATTCAGCTCTCCGGTCAACCAATCAAAAAATTCAATCAGTTTCATTTGGCATGATTTACCTTTTTTAAAGCCATGTTGCCTCAGATCCTGTAACCCATTAGATTCAAGGAAGTGCACTATCCTTTCTTTCAACAACACTTCCATTATTTTTCCAACAATCAAAATGAGGCTCACCGGCCTGTAGTTTACCACTTCATCCCTCTGACCACTTTTGTGAATAGGGACCACATCCGTTCTCCTCCAATACCCGGGAACCACTCCCGTTTACAGAGATTTGTTGAACAAGTCTTTAATAGGACCCGCCAGACCCTCTCTGAGCTCCCTCAGTATTCTGGGATGGAACCCGTCTGGTCCCATCGCTTTGTCCACCTTCAGTTTTTCAAGTTTCTCATAAACACTCTCCTCCATGAACAACGCAGAATCTACTCCATTTTCTCATGTAACTTTGGCAGACAATCTCGGTCCTTCTCCAGGATTTTCTTCTGTGAACACAGAACAGAAGTATTTGTTTAGCACATTTACTTTTCCCTCATCACTCTCCACATATATGTTTCCAGCATCTTTTAGTTTAGCGATGCTCACTCCGAAGTCATCTCTCCTACAGTGATAGTGTCAGTAGGCTGTTATACCTGCTGTATGTCTAGTTGTAGGCCGGCCCACCTCCCACCGTTTCCCCTCCTCTAAAAACTTCTATTTTTGTTCTATGTGTTTAGAGGCAGGGGAAAGGCCTAAGCTGGTTTTAGATACGTCCAAGTACCCATTTAGGCCACTTTTTAGACTTTTTTTTTTAAATTATGAGCCCCATATTGTCTAAATTTCTCCACAAGGTTTCTTTTTCCTGCTGTAGTAATATGTAGCCCATCAGTGCAATATAGCTTCTTGTCCTTCCATGTATTTCCCCATCTCCTATGTACCTAAATCCTTCTTAATGACACCAGTCTTTGAGCCACCTAGTAAAGTCCTCTGTGTTTTTCACTCTTTGCTCTCCCTTTCCATATGCAGGCAGTATTTCAGAAAAAGCTAAAGTCTTTACAAAAGGTTTCACGCCCTCACCAAGCTCCCGAAAAGCTTTCGGTGCTGCAAGTATGGAGTTGTTGGCCAGGTCATTTGTTCCCAGATGGATAACAACATCAGTGTTAAAATTCTTAGTTTCTTCCTTAATTATAGTCAATATTTGCCTGGAACTCCTGGTAGCCGAGGATCATGGAAGACATTTCACTATTTTGGTCTCCTCGCCTTGTGTTCCAAGATTAATGCCTCTGATGATGGAATCCCCCAACAGTAATAGTTTTCTGTTTTGGGCTTTTTTATTTGTGCTTAGGGTGTGCTTGTTCTCTTGAGTTACCTTCATTGGTTCCAGTCCCACCTCCCTTGTTTTCTTGAGTATTGCAGTGCACTAGTGGAGCGAAGGAATTATGTAGAGGTAATATTTGTGAAGGTGGATGTTTCTGTGTTATATGTCGCAGTCTTCCTGAGCCTAATATGACCCATTTATTCCTTGGCTGTTTTATTCTTTGAGGTAGAGGTGGTAAGTTGGTATGATTTTGTGGAGCGATGGAAGCTGCTTTAATTGTATTCAATTCCTGTTTAAGTTTGCAGAGCTCCTCCTTAATACTAGCAAGTTGAAGACAGATGGGGCAAGCCTTAAGCCTCCAATTAGTGTGTCTTGGAATTAAAGCACCACAGTGATTGCATAGAATAAAGGTCATCTTGATTGGTTGTGAAATGACTTGATTTGAGTAGTCCTGAATATTTGGGTCTCTATATATGAGCAGTGATCCCTGGGGTGGATGGGACTATAAGTCTTACCCTGATTCCTATGAAGAGGTACAGGAAATTAGATTTAACACAGGAAAAAGAAGCGTTTATTTTTTTTTAGTAAGAAACACAGAAGAGAAGAAGAGAAATTAAGCAGATATAATGCTGAAAAACAGTGAAAAGAGCAGAATATGAAATTCTGAGTAACTTAGCTTTTAGAAGTTCACAGGGAAGTCTTGTTCACAGCACTGTCCCAAAGTTAATGCTACTGGGCTTGAAAGAACATTGGTCTGACCCAGTAAGGCTATTCTTATGTTCTTATGTCTCAAGTAATTCATATTTTTTTTCTCAATCATTAGATACCACCACAGTCCAGATGTAGCCTGAGTTGCCTTCCTGGGTTCAGGAAATTAACCAGAGAGGGAGAGCCCATTTGCTGCTATGAATGTATCCCCTGTCCAGAGGGAGAGATCTCCATCCATACTGGTGAGAGATTTCATGTTATAATGTGTCATGATCTTGGGCACTTTTTATTTACTTTCAGGCTTATATTCAGTCTTTATTGAAGATTCAACATAGGCCAGCGAAAAGATATGCACTCCTGCTTTTGCAAAAACTTTGAACAAAGCAACAGAGAAATTCTACTCTGCACAAGTCCCGGGGAATTCAAAGAAGAAGCAGAGTGAGCCTGGTCTTCAAATTAAATCACACTTTAATAGCCCATGCCGGGGAATTCAAAGAAGAAGCAGAGTGAGCCTGGTCTTCAAATTAAATCACACTTTAATAGCCCATGTCGAGTCCACTGCATGTTTAGATGACATTCTGTATATTCTACATTGGTTGCTGTTAAACTGTGGTTTGATTGAAGACCAGGATCATTCTGCTTCTTCTTTGGTTTTCAAAAACTTTCCTAGAATTGAGAAGGTCCTGATCTGGACATCTATCTTGAAATCTCAGTGGTCTATATAAAATGGGTTTTCGTATGCCCTAGTTGGAATACCCTATGTCTAATCTAAAAATATGAACTGGATATCACTAGCAAAACTAATCACATTCCTATTGTGTAAGATATATGGAATCTTTGGAAAGCACTCATACATTGTAAATGAAAGCAGATAAAGACCTGAAAAGTCCATCCAGTTTCCCCAATAGTTAAAAGCATTATAAATTCATGATTAAAATAAATTGCATTTTTCTTTGATATTTCTGGACCATTGACTGTAGAAGTCTACCCAGTACTATCTTTATTTTATTTATTCAATTTTCTATACTATTCTCCCAGGGGAGCTCCGAATGGCTTACATGAATTAATTGAGGAACTCAAGCATTTATCCCTGTCTATCCTGGTGGGCTCACAATCTATCTAATGTACCTGAGGCAAAGGGGGATCAGGTGACACATCCATTGTCACAAAGAGCAGTGTAGGTTTGAACCCACAAAGTCATGGTGCCAAGGCTGCAGTTGCAACTACTGCACCACACTCTCAGACATAGTATGGTAAACATTGTCTGACAAAATAGCAAAACCTAGTTAACAAAGCATGGTAGAAACATAATATGACAAAACATGGTATGGTGAGACAGCATGGTGAGCATATTTCAGCAAAACATAGCACGGTAAACACAGTATCACAAAGCATGGCTAATATAGTATGATACAATTTGGAAAAAATTGTAGAGCAAATGTGCCTGATGAAAGGTAGCATAGAAGACAAGGAATGGCAAACCTTAAATGGCAAACATGGCATATAGTATAGTAGGACAAAGATGGTGAATAGTATGTTATAGAGTGGTAGAATATTAAATGACAGAACAAGGTATGATAGGTTGAATTACATCAGCATTTGAGATTCGAGACAAAGGAAGGTCAGGGCCCTTTGTCAGAAGATCTGCGAAGTTGGATAGATGTACTCTCTTAAAGGGCCAGGGGAAGAGGTGAGCTTTTATTGCCTTCCTGCAATTCCGTAGACCTTCTAGTGATCTAATGTATATAGGTATTTTGTTCTAGGGGTGCAGCAAAAACTTTCCTGGGCATTCTCAAAGTGAAGGGTGCTGTCGGTCCAGAGGAAGGCTACTAAAATGGTATGTGGTCTTCATCATAAGATGTATGGCGACAGACTTAAAGATCTCAATCTGTATACTTTGGAGGAAAGGTGGGAGAGGGGAGATATGATAGAGATGTTTAAATACCTATGTAATGTAAATGCACATGAGTTGAGTCTCTTTCACTTGAAAGGAAACTGCAATCAGAAGGCTTAGGATGAACTTAAGAGGTGATAGGCCCACAGTAATCTGAGAAAATACTTTTTTACGGAAAGAGTGGTAGATGCATGGAACAGTCACCCAGAAGAGGTGGTGGAGACAGAGACTGTGGCTGAATTCAAAAGGGCTTGGAATAGGCACGTGCGATATCTCGGAGAGAGAAAGTGATAATGGGCAGACTAGATGGTCCATTTGGCTTCTATCTGCCATCATTTTTCTATGTTTCTATATAATTGCTTTTCCTCTTGCAAGCGAAGTAGTGAGTTTGGGGCAATGGGTAGAATTTTGGAGGCCCTATAGGCTGGTACCATGTTCTATAAGCGTTTGTAGACCATTACTAGAACTTTATATATATATCATTTGTCAATCAGCAGCCAGTGGGCAGAACGCAATGTCAGGGTGATTGGGTCTCATTTGCAGAGATTCTTTAGGAGTTGGATGGAAGCAATTTGCAATCATTGTAGTTGATGGAGGATTTTTTAGTGATCCCATTTAGGAGTGCATTCCAGTGGCCCATAACGGAGAGGATGAAGGCATAGAGTAGCTGAGAGAAGTCTGGTTCTGTGAAGTATCTTCTGATATTTTCCATAGCTGCCAGAAGTAGTAAAATGAAGCAGGTACTATATGGGAGATATGGTCAGAGAGTGAAAGATTGCCATCAAGGATCACCCCTAGGCTACATACTTTGCCCTTGGTCATCAAGGTGGCTAATTTCCAAGAGATTAATGAGCAGGCGAGTTTGGAGTTCCTCTCCATATCCAGAGAAACTTATTTTTTGCCACATTTTTTTGCATCTTATTTTGGATCATCCAGTCTTTTATTTCTGAGAGGCAGTTATGCAGTTTGGAGACTTGAGCATCTTGGTTTGAGCCTTGCAGTAGGGACAGTTGTCAACGGAAAATGAGTGGAACTTTATTTGGTATTTTAAGGTGATGTTTATCATTGATTTGATGTAGAGGTTGAATAGCAGAGGGGAAAGGAGGGTGCTCTGAGGTACTCCATATTTTATTGGTTTAGGTTGTGATAGAGTACCGCAAGGTAAAGGCGGAATAAAAATCACTAATGTAATGAAATGTAATAGAGTATATGTTAGTAGTACACTTTGGGTACTATGGCTCAGGAATGATGAGAACCATTGGAGTGCTCAATTTTTGATTACAATATTTGCAAGTCTGGTGAGGAGGCAGGGGTGATTGTTGGTATTGAGGTGGAGTGATCAATGGTACTGAAGGCAGCATTGAGGTCTAGAAGGATCAGTAGCCCATCATTTCCTTTGTCTAGTATGTTCCATCAGTCATCAATAATGTCCGCTAGGACTGTTTCTTTGCTATGAAATTTTCTGAACCTAGCTTGGTAAGGGGAGAGGGCATTCTGTCTGTCAACAAAGGCCTGGGGTTCTGATAGTATGGTCTTGTAATGAAGTTCGCTAGTGTTCTGGTTGTGATAGTTTATAAAGTTGTGGTAGTTTCTAAAGTTGAAGTCATCAAGGATGGTGATTCATTGGTGGGAGATAACTAACTTGATGATGACTGGAGGAAAAGTCCATAGTCTGTTATTGAGAAAGACATGGGGAAAGCTACTGCTTGCCTTGGATCAATAGCATGGAATGTTGCTACTCCTTGAGTTTTGGCCAAGTACTAGGGTCCTGGCTTGACCACCGTGAGAACGGGCTACTGGGCTTGATGGACCATTATACTAACCAGTAAGGCTATTCTTATGTTCTTATGACTGTTGTGAAATCATCTAGGGCATTCATGGGAAGCTTGGGGCTCTATAGATCAGGGAAAAGGTGTGGCTTCTGGTATGACCAGTGGAGAAGGTGAGGCATTCAATGCCATTTAGTGTGATAAGGTCTATCAGTCTTGGTATGATGTTTTTATTTTAAAATGACTGCTACTCCTCATCCTTTTTTTCTGTATGAGAGCATGCTAAGGCTTCATAGCCTGGGACGCATGTCATGCCTAATGTGACTGCATCATTATCTTTAAGCCAGCTTTCAGTTATCAGGATGTAGACCTTAAACGTCTGCTAGCACTATCCTAATTTTTCAAATTACTGGAGCTCCTCATGAAGCTCTCCCCAACCTATCTGTAACCAAATTGTCTATGGATCTTGTAACCCAATAGAGTCTAGGAAATTCACTATATTTTTCCTTCAGCAACACTTCCATTATTTTTCCAGTAAGGCTTATTTTCTTGTAGTTTCCTGCATCATCTTTGTGACCACTTTTGTGAAGAGAGATTTCATTCACTTTTCTCCAATCCAAACCCTACACAACCACCAACAACACCCCTCCCCCCTCAGCTATCCTCTTAGCAGAACACTTCAAGAACAAAATTACCAATGCCAGAGCCACCCTCAATCTTACCCCACCCCATCAAAACGCAATCACAATTCACCTCTCAGAAAAAGAGTCAACTGCAGCAGACAGAACATGGTCTCAGTTCCCCAACATACAATGGTCCGAACTCAATAAACTCTACAAAAAATACAGCCATGCCTCCTGTGACCTCAACCACTGCCCTTCATATCTCCTACCTCCAGTGTAAAATTCTGTACCATCCTTCTACAATGGATTCAATCCACGCTCACAGATGGCATTTTCCCTACTGACCTCAGCAAAATCGTCATCACCCCAATCCAAAAAGACCCAAAAGAACCACCAGACCACCCATCCAACTTCAGACCTATTGCCTCAATACCGCTATACCTCAAAATTACAGAAGGCCTAGTAGCCAAACTCCTCACCAACTACCTAGATGACCATAACCTACTCCACCCCATGCAATCAGGCTTCAGAACTAACTTCAGCACAGAGACACTTCTAGGCTCCCTAATGGACACAATCAGACAACACCTTAGCACAGGGAGAAAAATGCTTCTCATACAACTGGACCTAACTGCAGCATTCGACCTAGTTGATCACAACATCCTTCTACAGATCATGGATGCAATAGTTATCTAAGATAAAGTATACTCTTGGTTTGAAGGCTTCCTAAAATCCAGAACCTACAGTGTAAAATAAAAAAAATAAAAAAAATCAGAACCTTGGTCAAACCCCTGCGGCGTACCACAAGGATCCCCACTATCCCCTACCCTCTTCAACCTATACACTGCTTCTCTAGGAACACATCTGGACAATCTAGGCATAACCACCTATAGTTATGCAGATGACATTACCATCCTCATACCATATGATCAGCCTAAACCCACCATAACAAACACACTACACCAAACACTAGAAACAGTCACGACCTGGATGAAAGATCACAAACTTAAACTCAACCTAGACAAAACCAAATTCATCCTCCTCGAAAATGACAAAGTCCAAACCATAACCAATTTAGAACTCAACTCAATCAACTATCTAATACAAACCATCATAAAACTACTTGGCATGACCATAGACAGATGCAGCACCATGTAACCGCAAATAAATAAAACAATACAGAAATTCTTCGCAATCATGAGAAATCTGAGACTAGTCCGGAAATTCTTTGAAAGAACACAATTCCAACTTATAGTACAATCCGTAATTCTAGGTCTGCTGGACTACTACAACATCCTCTTCCTTCCATGCCTTGTTACTATGACTAGACAACTTCAAACAATCCAAAATACAGCTTTGAGACTCATCTACTCATTGAGAAAACATGACCATTTTCACAGAAGCTACATCAACTCACATTGGCTACCAATCCAAGAAAGAATACAATTTAAATTCTACTGCATGTTATTTAAAACCCTAAATGGAGACAGCCCATCTTACCTGAACAACCGCCTCATCCAAGCATCCACTGCCAGACACAGAAAAACACACTCCCCATTCATACCTCCCCCGATCAAGGAAGTAAAACGATCAAAAGTACACAACGGCCTCCTAGCCACTTAAGCCACAAGACTGGACAACCAGATCTCCAACCTTCTGACGACCACCCCAGACTACAAGACATTCAGAAAAGAAATAAAAACTATACTTTTCAAGAAATTCCTGAAGCAGCCATAACATCACGCACTCTTAATAACTCTAAAATTGACACTTGATCTACTCTTTACTTCACTAGTAACAATAGTGCTTCCATTGTTACCCCCTTTTAATTCTTTTGCAAGCCGCCTTACCCTTAACAACCCGAGAAATGTTAAAAGATCTATTACTTACCTCTCTAGTTAATCAATAGTTCTCCCATTGTAACCCCCGTTTTATTAATCTTTTGTAAGCCGCTTTGAACCTCAAGGTAATGACGGAATAGAAATCCCTAATGTAATGTAATGTAATAATTTGTTTCCAGGTGGATAATGCCATCAGAATTATAGTATTTGTCTGGCACTCCTGGTAGTTGAGGATTCTGGAAGGCATTTTATCAGAAATATTGAGATCCAACTGACTAATACCTTGGAATTTCTCAGAGTAATCCTTGACCCTGATCTAAAATGAAAAACCATCTCCCTCATGTACTTAAGAAAATCTTTTTGAACTGAAAATTATCAAACCCCTGAAGTGAGTATTATCTGATGAGAATTTCAGACTTGTTGTCCAAAGCACCATCATACCTCTCTTTGACTAATGCAATGCTTACTAATGGGAGTTCCCCCAAACACCCAAAAACTCTGCAATCTGTACAAATTACTGTAGCCGGGTTGATTCATAATATCCCATGACATGAGCATATCACACCAACATTGATGTATTTATACTGTTTGCCAATAGAGTATTGCATCTGATATACAGTGAAACAGTGATTCTGGTTGTCAAAGCATGATGGGTATGTTATCTCCTTTACTGGCATCCACACTATATAGCCATCAACCTACTCGACCACTATAGTCCTCAAAAACTAACTTCTTTGACATACCCTCCACTGAAAAAAATCCACCTTGAAGAATGCAGGAACTCTATTTTTTTACATTAAGGGTCCCCAGAGGTAGAACCTGCTCTCAGAACAAATTCAGTTGATATCTTAAGGCATTTAGAACCTCAGTGAAAATATATCTATTTAAAGATGCCTATACCACCTATTCATTGGTGATGGAAAATCACTAAGCAGAAATGAAGGGTTAGGCTATAGAGCTAGAACCTTAACCTGAGAGTTGAAATTACTTAGCTAATTGTACTTTGTCTTGTCTCTAATGTGATTATATTCCTTTATATCTCATCCCACCCTATACTTGTTACCCCTGAAAATTTTATTTCCCATCTTAAATTATATATGTAGTACTGTAATCTACCTAGAAACTTACTGATTGCATGGAATATAAATCCTTCAAATAAATACAATTTTGGGCTCCTTCACCTTTGTTCCAAATTTAATGCCTCCAATGATGGAATCCCCTAGCAGGAATAATTTCCCGATCTGAGATTTTTATTTGTGCACTGGGGTGCTTTTTTCAATACATTTCAAGTACCTCTTAGAGATACAGTACATGATTGCATAAGCAGTAAGCTCATTGTCTATTACACGTTTAATATTTCTGCAGTCTCTCATTCTGAAACATGCCTTATAATAATGAAAAGTGTTCATTTGCTGTTCATTTGCTGTCATATAACTGATGCTATTTATGACATAATAGGATAATATTTTTTCATTCTCAGATATGGACACCTGTACAAAATGCCCAGAGGACCAATGGCCCAATCAAAAGAGAGATGCCTGCATCCCAAAAGTGATAATTTTCCTATCTTATGAAGAACCTGTGGGGTTAACGTTGACTTTCATTTGTCTTTTCTTATTTCTCATTAATGTTGTTATTTTGGGGCTCTTCATTCATTACAAAGACACCCCGATAGTGAAAGCCAACAACCGGGAACTCAGTTACATTCTTCTCATCTCCCTCATGCTCTGCTTCCTCTGCTCCTTGGTATTCATTGGCCATCCTGACAAATTGACTTGTATCCTCCGACAGATTGCCTTTGGGATCATGTTCTCCATTGCTCTCTCCTCCATATTGGCAAAGACCATCACTGTAGTCCTGGCCTTTCATGCCACCAAACCTGGAAGCAAGCTTCGAAAATGGATGGGTACCAGGATTTCAGTTTCTATAGTCCTTTCCTGTTCCCTTATTCAAACTGCTGTGTGTCTTGTCTGGTTGAGCACTGTTCCTCCATTCCCATATCTTAATATGAGATCAGAAATTGGAACAATATTAATTGAATGTAATGAAGGTTCAATAGTTGCATTTTATTGTGTTCTGGGTTACCTGGGCTTTTTGGCTGGCATCAGCTTCATCGTAGCTTTCCTAGCAAGGAATCTACCTGACAGGTTCAATGAGGCCAAGTACATCACTTTCAGCATGCTGGTGTTTTGCAATGTCTGGATCTCTTTCATCCCAACATATCTGAGCACTAAGGGCAAATATATGGTAGCGGTGGAAGTATTTGCTATCCTGGCCTCCAGTGCTGGACTTTTGGGCTGTATCTTTTTCCCTAAGTGCTATATTATTCTGCTAAGACCTGAAAGGAACAGTAGAAAACGCATATGAAAAAAATTAAATTATTATTATTTGAGTAAAGGATGGCTTAATTTAATATCAGGTATCAGTGATTGGACATGTCAAAGGTAAATTTCCTTTTTATACCTAGAACCTTTATCGTTGGTTGAGGTCATCCTAAATTTCATTATTTTATTATAACTAAGGCCGTGATACTGCCATGGAATTGAATGAACTTTGGTGTTTATTATATTATATACAATTCCAATGTAAAATTTAAGTAATTATTATAGTTATTAATAAAGTTGCTGGTGATACTTTTTATTGGAATAAATTTACATATGTACACATAGATCGCATTATTATTTAAATTTACATACACAAAAGGTGCATAAATTTATGAACATAAGAACAAAAGTGCTGCCATATTCGGACAGAATGTACATCCGTTAAACCCAGTATCATATTTCCAAGAGTGGCCAATCTGAGTCACAAATACCTGGGAAGATCCCAAAAGAGAAAACAGATTTTATGCTACTTTTCCTGGAAAACACATTCCCATACTGTACCATACAGTTTCTTAAATCCTGCAAATTTCAACAAGGATTCAATGTGTTCAAAATAAAGATTCTTAAAGTATTAAGTCCCTCTTTTACAAAGGCATGCTAAGTGTTTTAGCATGGATTTAGTTCGCGCTAAATCAATATTTGCGCTAACCACTAACACATTCGTAGGCTAACATGCACCCATGCTAAAAATCTTAGTGCACCGATCTAAAAAAGGAGGTAAATATGGTCAACAGTTGATGGATTAAAGATCGAAAAAGTATGTTCTGTTCATCTCAAAGAACTTGGACATTTCTGAAGCAAATACTTGCAACATACCATTAACCCCCCTTTTACAAAGCTGCAAAAGCAGTTTTTAGCTCCGGCCAGTGCGCTGAATACTTTGCACCGATCCGATGCACATAGAGCTGCCATGAGCATCAGAGCAGCGCACATCATTCGGCATGCAGCTGGCACTAAAAACCACTTTCACGGTTTTGTTAAAAAGGGGGCGGGGAATATTTTAAAGCCATACTTTGTGCTGGTCTGCATTTGTTGACAGTTTTACACAGAGTAAGAAAGGAAATGTTAAAATGTTTAATGACACTTTAATGTGCTGTGGCTTATTTTACTGCTATTTGTTCAGCTGGTAAAGTTATACAGGGTGGGCCATGGAATAGTAGCCCGCCTCCAATACCGGCGCCAGAAAGATGGTGTTCTCCCTGGAACAGCAAATAGTGATTGTGGAAGGCTATGTGCCAGGAACAAAACCACCAGCTAAGCGTTGTATTCAGAGTCTGGTTTGGAAATGGCTCGTTTATCTCGCCATACTATCGCCAGAAGCGGGCTACTTTTCCGTGGCCCTCCCTGTATATATCAACTTTGGTTTGAACTGAGGTAGACATGGAATTGGAATCTAATCTAATCTAATCCTTAGGTTTGTATACCGCATCATCTCCACGTTCGTAGAGCTCGACGCGGTTTACAGTAGGAGAAATAGGAAGGAACTACAACAGAGGGTTAGAGGTAGAAGTGGGAAGAAAATTTACAGGACTTGGGATGCCAAGATATAAGAGATTCCTTGATTCCTAAGTTGGCGGGAGACTTACATTTTTTTGAGAAAAGCCAGGTTTTCAGATGTTTGCGGAAAACTTGGAATCTCTATAAAGAGGAGTATAATGTGACAAGTTTTTTGCTCATTTTCTTAGAGCTCCTTTTACATAGGTGCGCTAAACGTTTTAGCGCACTATAAATATTAGCACACGCTAACCACGAGCTAAACGCTAATGCATGCATGTTAGTCTATGGACGCGTTAGCCTTTAGCACACACGTAAAAATGCTTAGTGCACCTTTGTAAAAGCGTGGGTTAGGTTTTAATAAAGCATGGAATACTCAACTATCCCTATTAAAGAGATGCAGTCTTTGGAAACATTAACTAACCCAGTAGCATACAGTATGTGCACTTTCAAAATAGAGAAAATAGTTTACATTACCATTTACTCTATCTACAGTGTAGAGTTTGGGACACTGATATACACAGAGGTCCTCCTGATGGAAATTACTATTATATAAACAAGCTTTTCCCTATTCGAGAAATAAATAACTATTGCAATTTATAGCAGAAAACCAGGTTCAGAAATTCATTGTCTTCTCTCACAGAGTTACATTTGATGCCGTCCCATATTAAATGTATCTTCCATCAAACCTTTTTTAAACCCTGCTAAACTAACTGCTTTAACCATCTCTGGTAAAGAATTCCAGAGTGTAATTACACTTTGATTGAAGAAATATTGTATCTGATTTGTATGAAATTTACTACTTAGCAGTTTCGTTGTATGTTCCCTCATTTTTGTATTTCTTGAAAGAGTAAACAAGTGATTCGCTTCTACCTGTTCCACTCTACTCCTGTTTTAGCATGAAGGGATTATTGTACTTTTATTGCACCATGTTGTCACAGAGTCTGATATCCATTTTCAGTTGGACAATCAGGAAGGACAGAAATCACTAAGGAATTAGCAATGTGACCTTGAGTAGCAGGTATTCATTCCCTTTCTGAAGTATGGAATTCATGTATATTTCGTAAACTACAGTTTTAGATGTGTGCATCCTACTTTTGTGAATTTTGGATTTAGAAGATTCTGGAATAAACAAATTTAGCAAAGAGGGGGAAGTTGCTACCTTTCAGATGTGTTTATTTAGCTCAGGTCCCATTTTATGCAGTGAGACTTTGGGGCTCATTAAAAAAAGATAGATGTCCAAAAGATGCCATAAACCGGCACTTGCATGTCTTACTAGTCAAAATGTCCAAGTGGTCATTTTCAAAATTGAGTTATTAGATGTCTCAAAAGTGGCACTCGGCACTAGTTGCCTCCCCTATTGGTATATCCCCTTTCACCCCTTCCTTTCCTCTGTTCAGTTCACCACATGTACACCTCTGCATTATTGAAGAAGAGTTGTTTATTAACAATTGGAATAAATAAAGGCCGCAGCAATAGATCCATTAACATCAACATCAACATCAACATATCAATGCAACAACAAACAATTAACTGCAAAGCATACAACTGTCCACTAATCAGATCCTTGTACATCATACCTTTGCTTGACATCACATCTACTCGACGTCTTGTCCGAGGTTCAGCAGAAGACGCAGTTAGCAACCGCCTGTCAGGGGAGGGGGGTGTCGTTCAAGCCGCCCCTCCGTGCCGGCCATCCCCTTTCCCGTATAAGGAAGGGGCCTATTACATGCCAGTGTCAATAGGCCTCCCTGCTATCCAAGAAGGGAGACATGCATCTTGCTTGTTCCCCTCAGCTGCTTCGTTCAGTGCTATGCGCTACCCCTTTCTGCTCTCACCCCAGTGCTGGTGTGTGATGCGTTTAATTGCCCCGCCTCGCTTATCCCGGTTTTCCACATAGCCTATGGCTGTGCCACGCGCCTTGTAACAGGGCTTCTCAAGCGTCCTGTAAGGTGCTGAGATATATGTCCAGACCAATGTCAGAAAGATGTATGCCGTCGGGTCTATACACCCCTGTGCAAATGTCCTCCAGTAGCCCATCCCCCTATCTTTTGCATGAACCCGCCCATCCACTTGTTAATTTTCTTCTGTGTCCTTTCGATTGCTTGGTGTGACCTAGTCCCCCTCCATAACAGCCACAGAATGATGTGGGTCCAAATGAGCACCGTATTGGGCATAAGACCAGCTATGGCCATTACATCAGTTTGTATCTTCTTTGTCAACAGCACGCTGTTGGTAGAGGTCAAATCATTTCCCGCTACATGCAAGAGGAGGGCAAACGGAGGCGAGTGAGACCTCGGCACCCAGAGAATGGTCGGCATCAGTCCCCATGACCTTAACCAAACTATGGCAGCCTGTGTCTGTGGCAGACCCAAATTCTCACCCAAAGGCCTTGCCTTTGCTCTTCATTGTGCCCAATGGATGAACGAGTGCCCGCAAATCCAGATCTGCCTTTGGCCTCCCAACACACCTGTAAGGAGAGGGCAGACAGTATGGTAAACATCAGGCCAAATATTATGGGCATGGGGACAGGGTTTCAAGTCTAATATATCGCCTATATGCATTGGACTTCCATCGGCCGATGTCCCTAATCTGCTGATGAGAGAGGCCCCTGGCTGCTGCGGCTGTAGCCACCCTGATTATAAATTAGTGTGACCTGAACCTGAGATTTCCCACCCCCAATCTATCCATGCATAGCTGCAATACTCTTACAAACTCCGGGACAGGGGAGAGTTATTCTCATGAATTAGGAGGAACCCCGGGGCTGCGGGTCTACGGACCATGTATGCCTGCAGGTTGAACACAGAGCACGTGACTACCCCTTTGCGTGTGCCTAAAGTGATGAGCACACCTTTTGCTAACTGGTCCATCTTGGATTGGGGCACCAGTACTGTAACTGAGTTGGACATATACTGAATGTTAGCTAGAAGCAGGCCGCCCTTCACCCGGGGTTCTAGAATTGGGTACTAACTCACCCACCCTAAACGCCCCACGGAAGGCCAAGGCGAAGGCACATTTAAATAGCCGTGCTTTGAAATCTGACAGGCAAACGCTATGCAAAACCCCCAGCAGTTGCCCCAAATGTGCCTCCGTGATGGGCAACTGGCTGTCGGGTTGCGATCTCTGAAGCCACTCCCACCTCTTCATCATTCTGCACACCACAAAAGCCTTGGTGGGATTTTCCATCCCCAACGCCTGGGTGAAAAAACTGATGTGGCTAATGTGGCCACCACTCGGCTCCTCTTCATACCATCCTGCTTGCACTCCGATATGAAGCGAACCACTATCGATACATGGAACATACGAACATAAGCAATGCCTCTGCTGGGTCAGACCTGAGGTCCATCGTGCCCAGCAGTCTGCTCACGCGGCGGCCCAACAGGTCCAGGACCTGTTCAGTAATCCTCTATCTAAACCCCTCTATCCCCTTTTCCAGCAGGAAATTGTCCAATCCTTTCTTGAACCTGTGAGCCTGCCGGTGCCGGGTATTGCAACTGGCTCCCGACCAGGGCTCAGCAAACACCGTCCATAACGTGCCTTCAAAAGAGGTTGAAGGTCCTGCTGGTTCTTATGAGTAAAACAATAAAAAATGTCAGGCACAATAAAGCTTTTCAACAAAACTGAGTCCAACTTTATTTCCCAAATAGCAAACTGCAAGAATTTGGGCTACGGATTCAAAATCAAACATAAACAGAAAATTTGGGACTGGCAAAAAAGCCCACACCTTTCTTGCAGTTCTGTTGCAGCTCTTTCTTACAGACCCCACCATTCAAAAAGGGAAAAATAAGAGCTACAAAAACGGCCCAGCCTTTATACTAGTTCTTCACTATAGTTCTTAAGGTCTCTTAGCACTTGCTGATTAGGCCTGGCTTTTAACAGGCCTTCCCCAGCCAACTTAACCAGCTGGTGGGGGAGGGGAGTAGTCGAATCCACTATCACAAACTTGCCAAAAATGGCCCCACAATCCCAACCCGAGGATCTTCAGTGAATTCTCCCCACTACTATCCCTTTCATACTTCAGCAACAGAGTCTCATTCCAACAGTCCAAAAGAAAAGAGAATGCAAAAAACAAACTTCCTTCAGTGTCCCACAAATAAGGCACCAAGTTCAGCAGTGAGCCTAGCACTGCTCACACAGTCTGCACTGGACTTGTGCTTCCAGACAGCCCAAAAGAAAACAAGATTCAAAAACAAACAAAACAGCAAGGAAATCCAACTTAGCTCTGATCCATGTAGATTTCCTCTGGTTCCATGGAAGTGTCCATAGCCTCTATGGGATCAGTGCTGGCTGTCTGATCTGCCTCAGGGACGGTTGTTGCATCCACCATTTCAATTTCATTGCTCTGTTGCAATTCAGGAGCCCAGTCCCTCGAGACTCCTTCCAGGGCTGGCCCAGGGTAGACTGATTTGGTCTTCCTCAGCTCAGCTTCTAAAGCACTGAGCTGGCCATGCCCTAACTTGGGAGGGGGAAGGGCAACCTGCTGCTTCTGCTGAGTTTTCCTTTGAGTCTTAATTAGACTCAACAGCTGTGAGCTCCCTGAGCTAGGAGCCTGCCTCCTAGGCTGTTCCTTTCTACAGGGCACCTCCTGTTGCTCTTGGCTGTTCTCCCAATATTCCTCCTCCCCCCAGGGTTCTGGATCTTGGTTGTTCAATCTGAACTCAGAGCCTACTTGTCTGTCTGAGTGGGAGCTGCTATATTGGTCAGCCCTCTTAAGGTTAAGGCCTGGGTCTTGAGGAGATCTATCTGGCACAAGCTTAGCTCTAAGGCTGGGGTTGTGACAAACCCCAATACTGTACTCTGCCCTATTAGGCCCTCTGGAAGCGCATTCCAGGTGTCCACCACACGTTGGGTAAAGAAGAACTTCCTAGCATTCATTTTGAATCTGTCCCCTTTCAACTTTTCCGAATGCCCTCTTGTTCTTTTATTTTTTGAAAGTTTGAAGAATCTGTCCCTCTCTACTCTCTCTATGCCCTTCATGTTTGTAAATCTCTATCATATCCCCTCTAAGTCTCCTCTTCTCCAGGGACAAGAGTCCCAGTTTTTCCAATCTCTCAGCATATGAAAGGTTTGTGTCGCTCTCCTCTGAACCCTATCGAGTATCGCCATATCCTTCTTAAGGTACGGCGACCAATATTGGACGCAGTACTCCAGATGTGGACGCACCATCGCCCGATACAATGGCAGGATAACTTATTTTGTTCTGGTTGTAATACCCTTCTTGATTATGCCTAGCATTCTGTTTGCCTTCTTAGCGGCCGCTGCGCACTGTGCCGTCGGCTTCATTGTCATGTCCACCATTACCCCCAAGTCCCTTTCTTGGGTACTCTCATTCAATAACATCCCTCCCATCATATAGTTGTACCTCGGGTTTCTTTTCCCACATGTAATACTTTACATTTCTCAACGTTGAACTTCATCTGCCATCTCATCGCCCATTCCCCAAGTTTGTTCAAGTTCGTTTGCAATTCTTCGCAATCCTCTTTAGTCCGAGCTCCACTAAATAGTTTGGTGTCAGCCGCAAATTTTATTATCTCACACTTCGTCCCTGTTTCTAGATCATTTATGAATATATTAAATAGCAGCGGCCAGAGCACCGAGCCCTGCAGAACCTCACTCGTGACCCTCCTCCAGTCCGAATAGTGGCCCTTAACTCCTTAACTTGCTTCCTATTCGCCAATCAGTTTCTGATCCATCCTTCCACCCCATGGTTCTTCAGTTTCCGGAGTAGGCGTTTATGGGGCACCTTGTCAAAGGCTTTTTGGAAATCTAGATATATGATGTCTATGGGGTCTCCTTTGTCCATCCGTTTGTTAATTCCTTCAAAGAAGTGCAATAAGTTCGTTAGGCACGATCTCCCCTTGCAGAAACCATGTTGGCTGGTTATCAGAAGTTCGTTTCTTTCAAAATGTTCATCGATGTTTTCTTTTCCCCATTCCCTGTAACTGAGGTCAGACTCACTGGTCTGTAGTTTCCCGGGTCACCTCTTGATCCCTTTTTAAAGATGGGCATAACGTTGTTATCTTCCAGTCCTCCGGGGTCATGCCTGTTTTCAGGGATAGATTGCAAATTTGCTGCAGTAGTTCCGCTATCTCCTCCTTTAATTCCTTCAGAACCCTTGGATGGATTCCGTCCAGATCTGAGGATTTGTCAGTTTTTAGTTTTTCTATCTGCCTGCGTACATCTTCTAGGCTCACTTTCATGGATGTTAATTTTTCTGCTTGATTTCCATTGAAGAATTGCTCAAGTTCCGGTATGTTGGATGTGTCTTCGTTTGTAAATACAGACGAAAATAACATGTTAAGTCTTTCTGACACTTCTTTCTCCTCCTTCATCATTCCCTTCCTGTCTCTGTCATCCAGCAGTCCTACCTCCTCTCTAGCCGGTTGCTTCCCTTTAACATATCTAAAGAACGGTTTGAAATTTCGTGCTTCCCTGGCTAGCCTCTCTTCATACTCTCTTTTGGCTTTTCAAACTACTCGGTGACATTCTTTTTGATACTTCCTGTGCTCTTTCCAGTTCCCCTCAGTTTTGTCCTTTTTCCATTTCCTGAATGAATTTTTCTTGTTGCCTATCACTTCCTTAACTATTTTAGTTATCCACGCCGGGTCTTTTGTTCGACTCTTTTTGCACCCATTTCTGAATCTGGGGATATACAGATTTTGCCCTTTGCTCACCATGTTCTTGAGAAAAGACCAGGTTTGTTCTACCATTTGCCATGTTTTGGAAGTGTTCTTAAGTTTCTTCCTTACCATTTCCCTCATTGCTTCGTAGTTTCCTTTCCTGAAGTTGAAAGTTGTCGCTATGGTTCTCTTTCCTTTCGGTATTCCTACCTCAACCTTGAACTTGATCATGTTATGATCGCTGTTTCCCAATGGTCCCACTACCTCTACTTCCTTTGCAGGTCCCCTTAACCCATATAGGATTAGATCCAAAGTGGCATTTCCTCTCGTTGGTTCTCTAACAAGCTGCTCCATGAAACAATCTTGTATAGCTTCCAGGAATTCTGTCTCCCTAGCGCATTTTGAGCTTCCAAGACTCCAGTATATCCCATGGTAGTTGAAGTCTCCCATAATAATCGTGTTACCACTTTTGCATTCTCACTTCATCTCGGCTTCCATTTCTTCATCGATATCTCCAGTTTGCCCGGGTGGATGATAGTATAGGCCCATCTTTATTTCAGGCCCTTTCCTTCCCGGTATTTTAACCCATAGCGATTACAGCTTGTTGGTCATATCTGCTGTGTCCATTTTTGTCGATTGTATGCTTTCTTTTATGTATAAGGCTATTCCAACTCCTTTCTGTCCTGACCTGTCCTGGCGATAGAGCTTGTGCCCCGGCAGTGTTGTATCCCATTTGTTTTCTTCATTCCACCATGTTTCAGAGACTCCAATGATGTCTATGTCCTCTGCATTGGTCATGGCTTCTAATTCCCCCATTTTGTTTCTTAGGCTCCTTGCATTAGTATATATGCAATTTAGATCCTGGTATTTTCTTGTCTTCATTTCCTTTCCCTGTGCTTCGGTCTTTAGTTTCTTCTCTTTTGTTACAATCCTTCTAACCTCCTCTTCTGGGTTAGTCAACGCCTGTAATTTGTCCATTGTTTCTTCCCAGCCTTTTTTCCCCTCTGTATCTTCACGGGATACCTTCTTCCGAATCGTTGATGCTTGGTCGACTGTCGGCTTTCCCTTTCTTCTTAGTTTAAAGTCTGTTCTATTCCTCTCCTGACGTTGTTTGCTAGAAGTCTTGTTCCCGCCGTGCTCAGATGCAGTCCATCTCTCCTGTAGAGCTTGCTCTTGCCCCATAACGTTGTCCAGTTCCTCACGAAGTGGAACCCTTCTTCCTCACACCATCTCCTCATCCACGCATTTATTAATTGTAGTTCCTCCTGCCTTTTCACATCTGCCCTCGGTACTTGTAGGATCTCTGAGAATGCTATCTTTTGGGTCCTCATCTTCAGCTTCCTTCCCAGAATCTTGAACTATTCTATCAGCGTGCTTCTTCTGTAGTCTCTCCTGCTGACATCGTTCGTCCCGATGTGGATCATTACTGTGGTCTCTTCCGTCTCCGCTCCTTCCAGGATCTTTCCAATTTTGACCACAATGTCTTGGTTCTCGATCCTGGGAGGCAGGTCAACAGTCGATCCTCTCTCCCTCCTGCTATGTGGCTGTCCACATGCCTCAGGATCGAGTCTCCCACTAGGATCACTGACTTTCCCTTTTTTAGGTTTCGCTTCATTCTCAGGTCAATGTCCTCGGTGTGCTTCACTGCTTCCTCTCCTGCGCATTGACTAGCCATTTTCTACCCTTCATGCAATGTTCCTCTGTGGGTGTCTTCTATAAGGTCATCTGCTTCTTGTTCTCCCTTCCATGTTGGTGTTGGTGTAACTTCATCGTTCATCTGAAGTTCTTTTTCTTCCACTCTCCTCCTGTAGGCTTCCTCAATTAATTTCTCGAGTTCCCTGACCTCCTCCTCAATGTGTCTCTCATTCATGAAGTCTATAGCTGTCCTGATTGGGTCCTCTTTAGTGTGAAGTCCTTCTAGCTCCTGTATCTTGTCCTCTAGTCACTTCTTCAAGCTTTCCAGATCCTGGCACCGACCGCATACATATGACTGTCTGCCCGAGGGGATTTAGTCATACATATGACAGTCTGTGCAGAACACTGGAAAGCTCATCTTCTGGTTTCCCTCTGCTTCCATTGTCGTTCTCTCTCTCTCTTTCTCTCTCTCTCTCTGCCTGTTGCTTGTGTCCTCTCTCTCTCTCTCTCTCTCTCTCTGCCTAATACTGGTGTCCTCTCTCTCTCTCTCTGCCTGCTGCTGGTGTCCTCTCTCTTTCTCTCTGCCTGCTGCTGGTGTCCCCCCCCCCCTCTCTCTCTCTGTCTGCTGCTGGTGTCCTCTCTCTCTCTCTCCCTCTCTCTCTCTCTTTGCCTGCTGCTGGTGTCCTCTCTCTCTCTCTCTCTCCCTCTCTCTCTCTCTCTCTCTACTTGATGCTGGTGTCCTCTATCTCTTTGTCTGCTGCTGGTGTCCTCTCTCTCTCTCTCTCTTTCTCTCTACCTTCTTCTGGTGTCCTCTCTCTCTGTCTGCTGCTGGTGTCCTCTCTTTCTCTCTGCCTGCTGCTGGTGTCCCTCCCCTCTCTCTCTCTCTCTCTCTCTGTCTGCTGCTGGTGTCCTCTCTCTCTCTCTGTCCCTCTCTCTCTCTCTACTTGATGCTGGTGTCCTCTATCTCTCTGTCTGCTGCTGGTATCCTCTCTCTCTCTCTCTTTCTCTCTGCCTTCTGCTGGTGTCCTCTCTCTCTCTCTGCCTGCTGCTGGTGTCCTCTCTCTCTCTCTCTCTCTCTCTCTCTGCCTGCTGCTGGTGTCCTCTCTCTCTCTCTCTCTCTGCCTGCTGATGATGTCCCCCCTCTCTCTCTCTCTTAGCCTGCTGCTGGTGTCCTATCTCTTTCTCTCTGCCTGCTGCTGGTGTCCCCCCTCTCTCTCTCTCTCTGTCTGCTGCTGGTGTCCTCTCTCTCTCTCCCTCTCTCTCTCTCTCTGCCTGCTGCTGGTGTCCTCTCTCTCTCTCTCTCTCTGCCTGCTGCTGGTGTCCTCTCTCTCTTTCTCTGCCTGCTGCTGGTGTCCTCTCTCTCTCTCTCTGCCTGCTGCTGGTGTCCTCTCTCTCTCTCTGCCTGCTGATGATGTCCCCCCTCTCTCTCTCTCTTAGCCTGCTGCTAGTATCCCCTCTCTCTCTCTATGCCTGCTGCTGGTGTCCTCTCTCTCTCTCTCTCTCTGCCTGCTGCTGGTGTCTTCTCTCTCTCTCTCTCTCCTGCTGGTGGCCTCTTTCTCTCTCTCTCTCTCTCTCTGCCTGCTTCTGGTGTCCTCTCTCTCTCTGCCTGCTGCTGGTGTCCCCTCTCTCTCTCTCTTTCTCTCTCTCTGCCTGCTGCTGGTGTCCTCTCTCTCTGCCTGCTGCTGGTGTCCTCTCTCTCTCTCTCTCTCTCTCTGCCTGCTGCTGGTGTCCTCTTTCTCTCTCTCTTTCTGCCTGCTGCTGGTGTCCTCTCTCTCTCTGCCTGCTTGCTGTCCTTCCCTGGTGCCCTTGGGTGCAGTGACTTGGCCCTTCTTGAGGCCCTTCGCAAAGGCACTCTCTCTAAGGTGAGCACCTTTGCTGCTCGCCTTCGCCACGTGCCGTTGGCTCCTCCCCTTTTAAGGGGGATCTTCGGGTCTGCTTTGGGTGATTTCAGGGAGTGGGTGGAGCTATCTCTCGCGTCAGCCCTTCACCCTCTGCCTTCTCTCTGCTCCCTCATGCCTTCTTCGGTGGATTTTGTCCTCTCTCCCTCCTCTGCCCAACTTCACCTGCCTGCCCCGAACTCAAGCAAGCTGGCAAGCTGGATGTCCTGTGCAAACCTTAGCTGCACTGTCCCTTCATAGGCCCTAAACAGCTGGAGATACTTTTTCCTGGATGTGTCAGACAACGATTGCATCATCAGTGCCCAAACTTCAGAGGACCAAGATGCCATACTGCTTCTGGGATAGGTGTGGGGTCAGGATCTGCCTCCGGTGTCAGCGACCGAAACACTGACATCTTAAAATGAGAGAGGGAATCAGCTATGTTGTTTAAGACCCCCGGGATATGCCTTGCTCAGACAGAAATGTTATGTAGCAAACAAAGCAAGACAAGCTTTCTCAGGAGGTTAATAGTAGGGGGGGGAGTTAGCTGACAATCCGTTAATTGACTGACTGAAATAAGATAGACTTGTTCGCCATCTCCCTCCCCCAAATGTGCAGGGAAGCCACAATGGGGAACAATTCCAGGAAAGTAATATCCCAAAACACCCCTTCCCATGTGCTGGGCCATTGTACTGCACACCATGCCCCTTGGAAGTATATTCCCATGCCCTCACTCACTGTGGCATCTGTGTATAGCTGCAGGGAATCCGCTGGCTCACATGGACCCTGCCAAAAGGCCAGCCCATTGAATGATTGGAGAAAGGAATGCCAAACTCACAGGTCCTCCCAGATCACCCTGGACACCCGAATGCGATTATGCTGTTTCAACACACCCGCTGTGGCCCTAGCCATCCTACGTGTGAATACCCTCCCCATAGGGATCACCCTGGTGGCGAAAGCCAACAGGTCAACCAATTCCTGAAATTGCTTAAGGGTAGCTTTTTTGTTAGTTCACATCACCCCGACTGCCTATTTTAGCTTGTCAACCTTGTCCCGGGGGAGCCTGGACATCTGTTTTCTACATCAAGTTCTATGCACAAAAATGTTAACAAGCTCATGGGGCCAACTGTCTTGTTGTGGGCAAGGGGAATCCCGAAGTGGGTGGCTAGGCTTGTAAACTTGTCCAGGAGTGTCCCCACACTTGTGGTGATCCTTGCCTATGAACAAAAAATCATCCAAGTAATGTAAAGTCTCTCCCGCCGTGCTTATCTGGTTAACCACCCAGTTGACAAATGTACTGAACTGTTCGAAATAGGCGCAAGATATCGAGCAGCCCATGGGAATACATTTGTCAAAGTAAAAATGGCCCTCCCAACTAAAGCCCGAGAGTGGGAAGGAGTCAGGGCGTACCAGCAGCAGCCTAAATACTGACTCAATATCGGCCTTTGCCAGATAGGCCTGTACCCCAAATTGGCAAATGATATGTATCACCTTATCGATAGAAGTGCACTGAACTGAACATAAACCTGGGTCGATGAAATCATTCACTGCCCCCCATTGGGTGTGATAGGTTATGAATTAACCTAAACTTTTTTCAGGACCACCCCAATAGGTGAGATGATCAAGTTAGGGAAAGAGGGCTGATCGAAGGGGCCCACAATCCTGCCCTTGTCTAGTTCCTTCCGCAACTTCTCCCTTATTATCTCCACATGCTATCAGCAGGACAGTAAGTTCCTCCAGTATCTGCCTCCTCCTCCAGTGGCCCTGTGTATGGAATGCAAAACCCCTCTCCAAACCCCTGTTGTATCCCTGCAGCCTCATCCCTACTGGGGTATTGCCCCAGCCAAAACCACATAGCCTCAAGCTTGATGGGGGTTGGTGCTAGTTCCTTCCTTGGGGCGACCCATGTGCATCATAGGTTGCCGCCTATCCCTGCCCACCCCACATTGGGCTGCCGGGTGTGAGCCACCGCACATGTTACATGCATGTCGGAACCGGCAGTTGGTCCATGTGCATAACCCATTATTAAACTGGCGACAGGTCCATCTGAGGTTTGAATATCCTGCTTGCTGAAACCCACTACCTTGCCCGACTGGCGGAGTGAACTGGGGTCCCTGCCTGTCGCCCTGACCCTGAAACTGTGACAAGAATTGATCTGGATGAAACGGTCTGTGTGCCGACATCTCGTCGAGCCAGAGGTCAACCATCCTGTGTTTCCATGTAATGGATTTGTTTTCTGATATACTTTTTCTAAATTTAATATCGTAGTTCAGCCAGGCCCACCCCTCGTACCACTTGTGGGCCCTGATTATCATGTCAGAGTATCTGATTAAATGTGGACTCATGTCTGGGTCCTTCTCTATCACTACGCTCATGAAAATGTGGAAAGCCGAGATCCAGTTACTAATTGATTTGTAAATTTTGGGACACCTCTCCCTTTCTAGCTGAATGAAGATGCGATCATTCTCTATATACTGCTCTTCCTCGGGGTCCCTTTGTAGCAAAGAAAAGATATCAATATAATCTCTTTTCCATATTTTTTCTTTAAGGACTCTGGGGATACTCCCGGCTAAAGTGAACACTCCGCAGGTTGGAGCCGGCCCAGCTTCTTCCCAAGCTGTACTGGTGGTAGCCCCCCATTGAATGTCTAGGATCCTCTTAGGAACCATGCTATTCCTGCTGCCTCTTCATCACCGACATCAGGTCCTCCAAATCGTGCTTCGCCTGCCTTGCTGAGGTGTCTCCGCGCACAGGTGTCTTTGTGGGCTTCTTCGCCGACTTCTTCCGCATACCCTGTGGAGGCCTGGTTGCCCCTGGCTGCGTGCCCTGGGCTGCCTGTGTAGTTTTTCTCTTGCACTGTGCAGGCATATTCTATTGCAATTAAACATCGGCCATTAATAATGAGTAAGAGAAAACCAAAACTGGACCCTTGACTAAGAGAGGAAACAACTGAACCCCTGTGCAAACCCCTCCCCCTTACAACCCCCCCACCTAAGCCCAGGATCCCTGTGCAACACCCGTCTCCCCAGCCCCAACCCCTCCCCCCACCTAAGCCCTCCCCTCCTGGCCCTCAAGGGGGGGTATACTGTAATATTGCTAATAGGAGATGTTCTGTTCCACTGTATTAAATTGCTGGTTTTCTGTTCCACTGTATTAAATTAGTGTTTTTTGGGGTTTTTAACAGCCCTCCTGTAATAAAACAGCCCTCTTGTACAGGCTAACCAACCCCTGTGCCCTACAAGCTAGCCAGCTTCCACTGAGGCCCAACAGACTACGGGCCACGTAGCCATGCCTGTGATGCCCTGATTTATGTCACCCTGTTGGGTCCCCGGCAATGCTCCACGTGGCCCGCTTCTTCTAACCCCCCCATACTCCCTTCTCCCCTTGTCACGTGGTTCCGTCCCCTATCTGCTCCCGATGCCCTTCTCGGCCATTGGCTGGTGCCAATTTGAATATTCGAGCCTCCTTCCCCCCGATGCACTCTCCAATGCAGCCGTAGCCACACTTCCAGCTGACCGAATGCTGATCACCACACTGCGGAGTTTGCTAACGCCGATCATGCTGTAATCCATCACTCACCACATGCTGTACATTGCTCAGGCACACACTGGCTGCCACTCTCACTGGATGGATCTCGCTAGGCAAAGCCCAATGGCACAACTCCCCCGAGAGGCTGAGGAAGCTACCACTGTGCAAACCAAAGGCCTGCAGAGAAGAAAACGGAGGTAGAGGCAATCGCAATGCAACCACCCGCGCTCACTGCCTAGCCGAAAAGGGAGAGGCATGGGAAGGAGCCCCCCACTCGGTCATTCCTTGCACCTACCCCCTCCTGCTTCCCATTGGCCTACTCCTCCCAGGGTCACCATGGCCTCAGTCTGCCGCCCACCCAACGTGAGGGCTCTTCCTTTCTGGTTGTTTTGTCTCCAATGCATCTAAATCTTAAGGGAAAATGTTAGAGGCATATTTTGGTGGGATTAGGGTGGGCTTAGAATATTAGAGCTCTATCTAATTATGTGAAGTAAGGACCACAAATGGTACATTACATTAGTGATTTCTATTCCGCCATTACCTTGCGGTTCAAGGCAGATTACAAAAGGAGTTATCTGGCCATTTCCAGAGTAATTGAAGAGTAGAGCGAGTTGCTTCAGAGAATTGGGATGAGTCTTGTGGTGTTAGTTTGTCTTCAAGGATTTCTTGAATAGCATGGTTTTTATTTGTTTTCTGAACAATTTGTAGTCTGGGGTCATTATCAGTAAATTGGAGATTTGGTAGTTTAGTTTTGCTGCTTGTGTGGCTAGAAGGCCATTGTACAGTAGTTTTTGTTTGACGTCTCTGATTGGGGGATGCATAAATGGTTTGTGGGTTCTCCTATGTCTGGTTGAGGTAGTTTGGATTAGGCGGTTGTTTAGGTAGGCTGGGTTGTCTCCATTTATGTTTCTTTGCCTATTAGGTTGGTGTAGTGTGTCTTTCTTTTTTCTTTTAGTTTTAGCTTGTATTGTTGGTTTAGTTTTCTCCAATGCTGTTTTCATGGGTTCTTGGTTATTCTTTCTCCATTTTCTTTCCTGTCGTATGAATTGTCTTTTGAGTAGGAGTAGTTTGTTATTGAACCATTTGTCTGATCGTCTGCTAATTCTGGTTTTTGTTTGTATTGGGGCTATCTCATCTAGGATAGCTGTGCTTAACCTGCACCATTATGAGATGAAGTCCTTGGGGTTGCATTCTTGGATTGTTGCACCTGTTTTAGTCTAGAATTTGGAGGGGTCGATGTATTTACGTGAGTTGTAGGTTGATCTTTGGGGTTTTAGTTTGTCTTTGGCCCATTTAATGTTGAAGGAGTATGTATACTGGTCAGACCAGAAGGATCGAGGCCACTTTCCATTTGATGTTTGAAACTCTGGCAGTAAGGACTGTTGGGTCATGAAGACTGCGATGTCTAGTTGGTGACCTTTCTCATGTGTGGTTTGTGGGTCTAAAATTTTGTATGTTAGGGCTTCAAGAAATGACAGTAGGTTTTCTTCTTGTTTGAAGGATTGGTCTTTGAGATGGAGGTTTAGGTCTCCTAGGATTATGGCTGTGCAGAATGCTGATTTTGTCTGGAGAACAGTAAGCAGTTCAAACTATTAAGGATGAACTGCATAGGAACATTACTCAAGACATTATTCAGTCAGCCTGAATGACTGATTTCAAGTCAAACTTATTTCATATTATATTTATTTCATATCAAAACCTAGCTCATATTCACTGCCATATTCTACTGAGTAGTTTGTTAATGAGAAGAAAATTTATTGGTGTAAAACTGACTCAGTTTTAGACAGAAAAGTAACATTCTATTTGAAAAGTCATAACTCAGAGTTGTCTCAAGTAATTCAGTTTTTTTTCTTAATCAGATACCGCCACAGTCCAGATGCAGCCTGAGTTGCCTTCCTGGGTTCAGGAAATTAACCAGGGAAGGAGAGCCCATCTGCTGCTATGACTGTATCCCCTGTCCAGAGGGAGAGGTCTCCATCCACTCTGGTGAGAGATTTCATGCTATAATGTGTCGTGATCTTGAGCACTTTTTATTTACTTTCAGGCTTATATTCAGTCTTTATTGAAGATCCAATATAGGCCAGCAAATAGATATGCACTCCTGCTTTTTCAAAAACTTTGAACCAAGCAACAGAGAAATTCTACATCACAAGTCCCAGGGAATCCAAAGAAAAAGCAGAGTAAGCCTGGTCTTCAAATGAATCATACTTTAATAGCCCATGTCGAGTCCACTGCATGTTTAGATGACATTCTGGCAGATGATAAAAAAAATCCAATATTTTGGCTGACAGGTGGTTTGGCTGTGTAGAAGGCTGATTGGCTGACCGGAGAGAAGGAGGAATCGGCTGAGCAGAAGGCTGATTAACTGACGGGGGGGGGGGGGAGGAGGAGGAATTGGCTGTGCAGAATGCTGATTGGTTAACCAGGGGGGGAGAGGAGGAGGAATCAGCTATACAGAAGGCTGATTGGCAGACCTTGGGGTGGAGAGGAGGTGGAGTCAGCTGTGCAGAAGGCTGATTGGCTGACCGGGGAGGGGATAGGAGGTGGAATCGGCTATGCAGAAGGCTGATTGGCTGACCAGGTGGGGGGGGGGGGGGAGGAAGAGGAATAAGCTGTACAGAAGGCTGATTCACGGATGATTCTCTATATTTCCTGACCAGAGAAGGCAGTCAGAAAATACTGTGAATGAATGAGTCCGTGATTCACGAACCACATATTTGCGGGGGTGGGGGGGGGGGGGTCTACTGTATTCAATTTTCTATACTGTCCTGGTGAGCTCACAATTTATCTAATGTACCTGAGGCAAAGGGGGATCAGGTGACACATCCATTGTCACAAGGAGCAGTGTAGGTTTGAACCCACAAAGTCAGGGTGCCAAGGCTGCAGTTGCAACTACTGCACCACACTCTCATAACATGGTAAACATTGTCTGACAAAATAGCAAAACATAGTTAACAAAGCATGGTAGAAACATAATATGGCAAAACATGGTATGGTGAGCATAATTAGTCAAAACAGCACTGTACACACATTATTACAAAGCATGGCTAATATAGTATGATACAACTTGGAAAAAATGGTAGGGCAAGTGTGCAATGTGAAAGGAAGCATGGAAGACATGGAATGGCAAACATTGAATGGCAATACAATAACTAACACTTTCACTAAGGCAACGCAAGGCAATAAAGGTCAAAACTGCCGCACAGGCTAAAAATAAACCCTAGATGGGAGGAAAAAGCCTCAGACAGGGCACTCTCACCACCACAAAAGTGTAACCCACTGATGTCTAGGAAATTCAGTATACTTTTCCTTCAGCAACACTTCAATTATTTTTCCAGTAATTGAAGTAAGGCTTATTTACTTGTAATTTCCAGCATCATCTTTGTGACCACTTTTGTGAAGAGAGATTACATCCACTTTTCTCCAATCCCACCCCTACCTCCAAGTATTTGTTGAACAAAGCTTTGAGGACTCACTTGAACCTCTCTAAGCTCCTTTAATATCCTGGGAAGGATCCCATCCGGTTCTATGTCTTTGTCCATCTTCAATATTTCAAGTTGTTCATAAACACTGCCTTCCATGAATGGTGCAGTATCCACTTCATTCTCATGTGCAATTTTGCAGCCAATAGTTGTCCTTCTCCAGGATTTTCTTCTGTGAACACAGTATAGAAATATTTGTTTTTTTCAGATTTGCTTTTTCCTCATCACTCTCCACATAGAGGTTCGTAGCTTCTTTCAATCACAGAATTCCATTTTTTCTTTTTCAGTAATATAAATGGAAAAAAGTTTTGTCTCCCTTTTTCACATTTCTAGCCATTTGCTCTTCTGCTTGTGCTTTTGTCAGATGTATTTCTCTCTTGGCTTCTTTTAGTTCCATTCAATATTCCTCTCTGTACTCTTCTTCTTGAGTATTTTTGAATTTCATGAACACCATCTCTTTTCCTTTTCTTTTCTCTGCCACTTGTTTGGAGAACCATATTGGTTTCCATTTTTTCTTGTTTTTAATTATATTTCTCACATAAAGATCGGTAGCCACTGTTTGTTGACTTCTTTTATGTCCTTCTATCCTATCAGCTCTTTCTTCAGATACTCCCTCTTTTTACTAAAGACCGTATGTTTGAAATCCAGGAAATCTAGTCTTTTGTAGCTACCATCCACTTTAGGTGTTATATCAAACCAAATTCACTATCACCCATGTAGGAACCAACTTGAACATTAGACACATTCCTCATGTGTGAGCACCAGTTCTATTACTTCTTTTTCCCACATAAGCTCCATCATCATTTGTCTGAGCAGAACACTTTGAAAGGCATCTACAATTTCTCTACTTCTTTCTGATTCCAAAGATTAAACTTTCTAATACACACCCAGCAGGCTGAAATCATCCAGCAACTTTTGGATATCTGCAACCAGCTCTATATCAATTTGCTATAATTGTCTCAGAGGTATGAAGACAACACTCATGTAGATAGAAGTTCCTTCTTCTCGTTTAAAAAATAAATGATATTTCTTCTTCCTTTTCCCAAGTTGCCTGCATTTCATTCACTGCTATCTTTGCTACTGTCACATCTTGTCTTTTTGCTGCGATTGGCCACCAGAAGTCAATTGCATAAATTTATACCCTCACCTTCTAGTTTAAATGCCTAGAAACATATGGCCAGAATTTCTCAGCAAGGATTATTTTTTCTGCCATTGTAAGGATGAAACCCATCATCTCTTGTTTTTCCATGTATTACTCCCATCCTCCTATATACCTAAATATTTCTTAATGATACCAGGCTTTGAGCCATCTACTTTATAATGTTTCCTTTCCCTTTCCATAAATAGATAGTACTTCTGAAAAGCTATAGCTACTACAAAAGGTTTTTAATACCTCTCCCATCTCCCAAAAAGCTTTCTGCATTGTATGTGGGGTATTGGTCCCATCATTTTTTCCCATATGGTTAACACCTTCAGAATTCTTAGTTACTTTCCTAATTATAGTATTTGCCTGGCTCACCAGGTACTTGAGGATTCTTGAAGGCATTTCACTAAAAATATTGAGATCTAAACACTTATAATCTCTCAGAGTAATCCTTGACCCTGTACTAAAGATGAAAGACCACCTATCTTGAGGGGCGTGGCTTAACGCGAGCACGAATGGAAGTGTGATCGCGACGCTCCTCATCACTAGGCAACTATTAATGAAAATTAACCCCATATTACAGAATTTTATCAAAAAAAAAATAAATTCCTACGATCCTGAAGTTATGATGGACTAATGTTGACTTTCTTCGCTGAGACGGAAGAGACGCCTGGGAGGTGAAAAACCAAGAAGCAAAGGTGCCGTTTTTTGTGTCTTGAGCAGTGCTGTGCGGAAGGCTGGAGACCGACGGGGATTGAAACTGGCGGTGAACTGCCTAGCGACAAGGAGAGAATTTTCCTCTTTATAAATAATTTATATGGTGGGCTGGTTCCTGTCAGTCAGCGGTTTTGAATTGGCCCTCCTCTGCCGGTGATGAGGCGAGGTCTGGTATGTGTGTGAAATAAAATTGACAACGGTTTTTGAAACTTTTCCCTTGCTGCTAATCTTTAAAAAACAAGAATTGTGAATGATTAGTATTAATATTGATCTCCTCTGCTGAAATTGAGACGGATTCTGATATAGGAGAATCAAGGGTGGGATTGCCGGTTTTTTGTTCAGCGCTAGAGCAGTGCGGCTTCGGGGCAACTGACAAAAAAGACCTGAAGGGAAAAGAAAGAAAAACTGCTGGTTTTCATTGTTTTTAATATCGGCTTCATTTTTCTGTTGATGTGGCACGATAATAAGAAAAGATGTTGAAGTTTTAAACTGTCTAAAAGATTGATAAATAGAGGAAAACATCGATCTCATTATGAGGCAATTGTCAGTTTGACTTCTAAATGCTATGACAGTTTGAAATAGCTCTCTCCTGACGGTACTGAGTTGGAGTCCTGAGAGAGATCAATTAATCCTCAGATTGAAGCAGTTTCTTGAGACATAAAATCAAGACACTTTAAAGGGAAGAACATTGAATATTACATTTAATTAATAAACAGAAAAGTTTTCACTTCAGACTGATTGGGATAGAGGGCTGCCTGTCAAAGATAAAAATATGACAGTTTGATATAGCCCTCTCCTGCTTAATGTCAAAGCAAAGCCTGAGGAAAAAAAAAATTATTTCTTCTATGCTGAATAACATAGTGTTGAATTTCTGCTGTTTGAAGTCAGAATCAAATTCTGAGAGAGAAAGACTTAAGAAAAAGGGGAAAAGGATCTCTTTTGTTGATTATTATCAAAGAAATTTTTATTCTGACCAGCTATATTGAAACCAAAAAAAAAGGAAAAAGATTATTCTTTGATAAAAAAGGGGATTAATAAAAAAAAAAAAAAAAAAAAAAAATTGAGAGAGAGGAATACATGCATTTTCTCTCAATAATTAAGTGCCGAAGCGCTGAAGACAAATAAATATCAGCTTATTAAAATAAATACTGAATTGAATATTACTTTCCTCTGACAAAGCTGCGATTGGGCTTGTGAGAGAGGAGACAGAGAAAAGGTTCAACGGAACTTTAAAAAACTGAAACAGCAAGACATTGAGGAATTGAGAGACGCTGAGAAAAAACAGAAGAAAATTGCTTAAAATTGGTCAAAATAGGAAAAATAACTCTAAAAAAGTGTTGCTCTCCTCAATCAGGGCTGCGATTGGGCTTGTGAGAGGAGAAAAAAAAAAAAAAAAAAAAAAAAAAAGAAAAAGTTCCCCTACTTCATTGAAAAAGTGAAAGTGAGAAAAGAATTTTCAAACTGACATAGGTAAAGGAAAAAGAAAAGAGCTTAAAAAGAAAAATTTTTACTTCAAAAGATAGAACAAAATCTTGGAAGAAAAGAGATTAAAAACCTAAGAATACCAAATCTAAAAGACTAAATACAAGAAATAATAATAACCAAGAAAAATAAAACAATAACATGGCAAGTACCAGACAAAACAAAAATGAGGCTGGTACATCTGCAAAAAGACAGAAACAAGAACAAATAACACCAAGCAAGATACCACTTCCTATCGAAGAATCAGACACATTAAGCAAAACAGAAGTTATGGAAGAACTAAAACAAATCAAACAAATGCTCAAGGAAACTATAACTAATATGTCTGAAATGAAAGAAGAAATTTTAAATATACATAGACAAATGGAAGTTAACAACAAAAGAACAACTGAACTAGAATCAAAAATGGAAAATATAGAATGTGAATCAAAAAGATGTAAAAACGACAGCCTGGAATTAAATAAATTAAAAGATCAACTGGAGGATTACGAGAATAGAGGAAGAAGAAAGAACATCAAACTCTTTGGAATACAAGAAAATCTAGAGGGAAAAAATACTATCCTTTTCCTTGAAAATTTAATTCCAAAAATTCTACAATTAGACTTGAAACAACCAATTGAAATTGAAAGGGCGCATAGAATCCCAATAAAAAATCTAGAAAATAAAAACAGACCAAGACCAATCATTTTCAAAATGTTGAGATACCAACAAGCACTAGAGATACTAAATGCTGCAAAAAAAGATAAAAACTTAAATTATAAAGGATCAAGATTATGGTTTTTACCAGACTTCGCCAAAAACACAGCAACTAAAAGGAAAAAACTACTAGACATGAGACCTCTACTCAAAGAAAAAGGATTTAAATATGGTCTATACTACCCGGCGAAAATGAGAGTGTCATCTGGAGACAAGTCCTTATATTTTGAGGATCCCGAAAAACTAAAAGAGTTTCTCTCTAAACCAGAACCTATGATATATTAACATAATATATTAAGATGGTTTTGAAGACTCTATGAAAAATTAGAAAATATAACATATCGAAATATTTGAAGAAATGGAGGAAAACAATACAAAGAAAAGACAATAATAATTATATGAAAGAAAGAACAGAATATAGGAAAATTATTAAATAATACACTGCATATATGTTTAAAATAATTATATGTTGAAATCATAATACTAAGGAAATACAAATTAACATATTGTTAAATGGAAAATGATACATTAATAAAATGTTATGGAAAATGATTAAATATATATAAAAGATCAATATAGATAGATAGAAGGGAAATTTGTTTAAACAATTGAATATTGATTGCCTGGAATGGGGAGAATGTTAGGATTACAGTTCCAATGTGTATCCTTAAGCAGCCAATATATTGGGTGGGAAAGGGAGGGATAAGGAGAATATTTATTAGAATAATTAAGGGAGATACATTAGGGTTAAATATGTGTGCCATGAAGAAAATTTTTTGGATATTAAATATGAAAGAGGAGAGGAAGAATAAGATAATGAAAAGTATTAAAATATATAATGTCTTTTAAAATATATTCTATTAATGTCAATGGCCTGAATCACGTAATTAAAAGGAAAAAAATATTAACATTTTTAAAAAAACAAAATGCAGATATTTACTGTCTGCAAGAGACCCATCTTAATATGAAGGAATCACAGAAATTATCAGGTGGATGGATAAAAGAATGTTTTTTTGCTCCAGCAGTGGGCAAAAAAGCAGGGGTTGCAATCCTTATAAACAAAAAATGTATGGCCAATATAAAGGTAAAAAATTCAGATCCACATGGTAGATGGATACATATTGATATAGGTATGGGAAATGATACCCTGACGTTATTTAATATATATGCCCCTAATTCGAATCAATCAGAATTTTTCAAAAAGCTACAAAATATGTTATTACCACTGGCTGCCTCTAATTTAGTGGTGGCTGGAGATTTTAATGCTGTAATGGATCCATTATTGGATAAAAAACCAGGTAAAAATATTAAATCTTTAGGTCTAGATAATTTAGTTCGATCATGTGATTTGAAAGATATATGGCGTATTCTTCATTTTAATGATCAGGAGTATTCATTTTGTTCACAGGTTCATAAATCATTTTCAAGAATAGATTATATTTTTGTTTCAACAAATAAAGTGCAACAAGTGATTAAAGCCTCCATTGATCCTATTATCATTTCGGATCATGCGGGAATATGGATAGAATTACAATTAGATCAATTAGAAAATAATAGACCTCTTTGGAGATTTGATAATGCATTGCTTGTGGATGACAAATTTTTGGAAAATTTTAAAACACAAATTAATGAATTTTTTCAAATAAATTTAATGGAAGATACATCTATAGAGAATGTATGGGATGCATTTAAAGCAACTATGAGGGGTAATATCATATCATATTCAGCTTTTATTAGGAAACAAATTAAAAAACAATATATAGAATTAGAAAAAGAAATAAAAATATTAGAAGCTAAATTGATAAGTAAATGGGAATATGAAGTTTTGCAAGCTCTTTTGAAAGTAAAAGGTAAATATAATGAATTAACTTCAAAAATGATAAGAAAAGATTTGTTTTCCAAACAAACGATGTATTATGGAAATTCTAATAAGGCGGGAAAATTATTAGCAAATTATCTTAAGGCAAAAAAAAGGAGAACTAATATTAATGGAATAAAAGATGATAATGGTATAATAACAAATCAAACAAATATAATATTAAAACAATTTTTAAATTTTTATAAGGATCTATATTCTACCGAACCTTATTTGGAGAAACAAAAAGATGGGAAAAAATTTTTAGATTTAATAAATGGACCTAAGATTCCTGATCATATAAAACGAAGTTTAGAAGAACCTATATCATTAAAAGAATTAGAAACAGCATTGAGATCTCTTAGAGTTGGATCCGCTCCAGGTGGTGATGGTTACACAGTAGAATTTTATAAAACATTTCAAAATATCCTCTCCCCACATTTATTAAAATTATATCAGACACAACTTATAAAAGGTAATATAAAAGGTACTATGGCTGAATCAATAATAATTGTTTTGCCTAAGCCAAATAAAGATCCTACTTTGGTTTCAAACTACAGGCCTATATCTTTGATAAACGTTGATAATAAACTATTGGCGAAAATTTTGGCTTTGAGATTAGCCAAAGCTCTCCCACATATTATAGATATGCATCAAACGGGTTTCGTTGCTAAAAGACATTCCTCCAATAACTCTAGACTATTATTTCACATGCTAAACTTGTCAAAAAAAATGGATGAACCGGCATTTACAGTTTCATTAGATGCTGAGAAAGCATTTGATAGGGTAGAATGGAATTTTATGTATCAGGCTTTAGAATGGTTTGGTATAGGTTCTGGATTTATACAAATGGTAAAAACATTGTATAGCTTCCCGATTGCAAGATTAAATATTAATAATAAGATATCTGATGGTTTTCAATTGCAAAGGGGAGTTAGACAAGGTTGTCCTTTATCTCCTTTGTTATTTGATGTTGTATTAGAACCCTTATTGTTAGCAATACAGCAAACGAGGGAGATACAAGGAATTCCATATTCAGATATGGAATATAAAATTTCGGCTTATGCTGATGATATTTTGCTTTATTTGAGAAATCCAGAGTCTACCTTATCTTCTTTATTGGAATTAATTGATAAGTTTGGCAAATTTTCAGGTTATAAAATTAATTGGAATAAATCTGAAATTATACCCTTGAATGTTTACTGTGTAAAAGGATTATTTGATATTTTTCCATTCATATGGAAAGAAGAAGGATTTAAATATCTAGGCATTCAAGTTAAAAAAACAATTGAAGATACTGTAAAAGAAAATGAAAAATATGTATTAAAAAAAGTAACGGAGTTATGTGAACAATGGAACCCATTACATATATCTTGGTGGGGCAGAGTTCAAACTATTAAAATGATGATGTTGCCTGTGGTTTGCTACCAAATGAGTATGATACCTATTTATTTTCAGGGGTCCTTTTATAAGAAGCTTAATAGAATTTTAACAAAATTTCTTTGGCTTGGTAAAACACCTAGAATAGCTTTAGTAACCTTACAAAAATCAATTAAGGAGGGAGGGGTAAATTTTCCAAATTTCTATAGGTACCATCAAGCCTATATTCTACGTCAGGGTATGTATTGGATCCTCCCAGAACTTATAGATAATGCACCAGATTGGTTATATTTGGAATGGCGCCTTATGTTTCCCCTAAATTTAGTTCATTTACCAAGTATTAATATACCTAAAAGATACAGAGAAAATAAAATAATAATGGATACTTGGAAAACATTGAGATTTATTGATAAATTAACACCCATCCCAATATATAAATCAACTAATCAATCCATATGGATAAACTCCAAGATCAAAGTAGGCGGAGCTCAAATCCTTTGGAAGAACTGGATTATTGCAGGAATCAGATCTCTAGATGATATTATTTCAGAAGGTAAACTGCTGGATTTTTCACAATTGCAACATAGATTTGGTCTTAATAAAACACAAAGTTTTAAATGGTTGCAATTGAAGCAGGCCATTCAGGTTGGGTTCCCTGAATGGAAATCATTAAACAATCAATATAGTTTAAAGTTCTTATGCTTTAAAGCAGACTTCCTAGGACATCAAGCCGCATTGTGGTATAAATTAATATCTGGATATTTAAATAAAAAACCAAAAAATGGTCTAAGAGACATTTGGAGCATTGAGATTGGACATCAAATTAATGCATCTCAATGGCCACTAATTTGGTCTTGGAGAATGGGATGTACAGTGTCAGCGTCTATGAGACAAACATGGTTTTTTTTATTACATAGAGCTTTTTGGACCCCTACTCGTTTACAAAAACTAGACAGTTCTAAGTCTAATAGATGCTGGCACTGTAATCTAGAACCAGGGACATTAGATCATTTATTATATCATTGTCCTTATATTAAAATATTTTGGAATTCAATTTGGCCACAAATTAATAAATTAATGGAAAATCATATTGCAATATCATATGATACAATTTTATTTGGAACAATGATGAGAAAAAAAAGTCAAATTTCACCAGAAAATAATAAACTTTTATTAATTATGACAGGGGTTGCCATTCAACATATAACTAATAATTGGAAAAATTACAACAACCTAAACTACACATTTTGGTGGAATACAATATGCCATGTTTTTAAAATGGAAAGAACAATAGCAGTACAAAAGGGGACATATAATAAATTTATAAAAATATGGGGGCCATTGACAAAATACTGCAATGATTAAATAATAGAATACTTTTTCTTCTTTTCTTCTTTTAGAGATTTTCTTTTTTTTTATGACACACATATAGGGGGGATAAGGAAAACAATTTATATATAATATATTATAATATATGATACAAAATGTAACAAATGATTAAAAAATAATAGAAGGGTGGGGGGAGGGAAATTTATCCAGAATATATTGTAGTAGATATAAATATGTTATTGAATAATTATCAATTGTATTCCAATATGTTGTATACTTTTATAAAATTTGAAAATATTATATTAAGGCAATAAAAGGGTGGGGGGAGGGTGAAGGGGAAAATCAAATTCAGACATACATTGTGTTATATATAAAAGTGATACCATGCATATATCAAATGTATTTTATTATTATGTACACTTTTTGTAAAATTTGAAAATAAAAATATAATGGAAAAAAAAAAAAGACCACCTATCTTATGTACTAAAGAAAATATTCTTTGAACTGAAAACTATCAAACCCCTGAAGAAAGTATTATCTGATGAGAATTTCAGACTTGTTGTCCAAAGCACCATCATACTTCTTTTTGACTAATGCAATGCTTTACTAATGGGAGTTCCCCCCAAACACCTAAAAACTCTGCAATCTGTCAAAATTATTGTAGCCGGATTGATTCATAATAGCTCAAGACATGAACATATCACGTCAACATTGATGTATTTATACTGGCTGCCAATAGAGTATTGCATCTGATATAAAACCATGATTCTATTTTTCAAGGCACTGCTGGGTATGTTATCTCCATTACTGGCATCCACACTACATATCCAATCAACTTACTTGACTACTATGGTCCTCAAAAACTAACCTCCTTGATATATCCTCCACTGAGAAAAATTCACCTTGAAGAATGCAGGAACTCTATTTTTTACATTTAGGGTCCCCAGAGGTAGAATCTGCTCTCAGAATAAATTCAGTTGATATCTACCTTAAGGCATTTAGAGCCTCAGTAAAAACACTTCTAATAAAGGGTTAGGTTAAAGAGCTAGAACCTTAACCTGAGAGTTGAAGTTACTTAGCTAAATGCACCTTGTTTTGTTTCTAATATGATTGCATCCCTATACATCTCATCCAACCCTATACTTGTTACGCCTGAAAATTATGTAATACTGTAATCCACCTAGAAATGTGGAGAGGCATAACCGAACGGAACGTCTAAGTCCATTTTCGTCCAAGTCGCAAGTCATCCAAAGTAAAAAATAGCTTAGGACACATATTCGAAAAATATGTCCAAATTTTTTTTCATTTCAAAAATCATCTAACTATACGTCCTGCTGGTTTGATCATCCAAGCCACTAAATTGTCTATCTTAATACCACATTTTCATCTAACTTTTCATCCAAGTCAAAAATGCCTAGAATAAGCCCTGTTGGACGTGGGAGGGATCTGCAAAGTGATGGACTGAGCACCCAGATATGGCACCTAAATAGTTGAGTAAATTACAGGGCACTGCTATGAACTTCACAAAAAGGGTGTCACGTCATCATCTCACTACAGCTCCCTTATAGGTCATGGTGAGCCCCCCAAACCACCTCCAGAATCCCCTAGACCCACTTATCTACCACTCCAATAGCCCTTATGGCTGCAGGAGCCACTTATATGCCAGTACAAAAGGGTTTGGGGGTGTATAGGGGAGTGCACATGTTTCAATATCAATGCAGTGATTACAGGGGATAATGGGCATGGGGCCTCCTCTCCATGGGTCCCTAACCTACTCCCAAGATGGCTTAGGATACCTCTGTGCAGGTCAACTAGGCTTTTCTATGCTGGGCTGCCAGGTGATGATGGTCTGGAGGCTGAATTTTAAAGGTATGATTACACTTTGTATGGAATTGGGGGTCGTTGATCACTGGGGTAGTGTGTGAGGGTCTGTATTATGTGTTTGCTGTGCTTATCTGATGACTTTAGGTAGATTTCCATCCAAGTTCCGTCGATCCTGTGCTGTATAACTTTCGGTTATACATGCAGTACGACTAAGTCTAAGCCAGCCCATGTCCCGCCTAACTCCCACCCTTGACATTCCTTCTGAAATGCCCCATTTAACTATGGTCGTTCAGCGGCACTATGAAGGCCTAGGTCATTTAGAAATACGTCCAAAACCCGTTTTTATTATTGGCACTTAGATGTATTTTGACAATGCTCGTCCAAATGCCGAGTTAGGCTGGTTTTTGGATGTTTTTCTCTTTTGATTATGAGCCCCATACTATTTGTATGAATCCTTCAAATAAATACATTTTGGGATTCTTTACCTTTGTTCCAAGGTTAATGCTCTAATGATGGAATCTCCTAGCAGGAATAATTTTCTGGTTTGAGCTTTTTTTATTTGTGCATTGAGGGGCTTTTCTTCAATACATTTCAAATGTAAGTAGTTCTCAGAGAGATATAGTACATGATTATATTTGCAGTTAGCTCATCGTCTGTTACTTGTTTAATGTTTCTATGGTTTGTCTGAAACATGCCTTATTATAATGAAAAGTGTCTGAAACATGCCTTATTATAATGAAAAGTGTTCATTTCCTGACATATAACTGATGCTATTTTATGAGATAATAGGAGAATATTTTTCATTCTCAGATATGGACACCTGTACAAAATGCCCAGAGGACCAATGTCCCAATCAGAAGAGAGAGGCCTGCATCCCAAAAGAGATAACATTCCTATCTTATGAAGAACCTTTGAGGTTAATGCTGACTTTCATTTGTCTTTTCTTATTTCTAATTAATATTGTTATTTTGGCGATCTTCATTCATTACAAAGACACCCCGATAGTGAAAGCAAACAACCGGGAACTCAGTTACATTCTCCTCATCTCCCTTATGCTCTGCTTCCTCTGCTCCTTGGTATTCATTGGCCATCCTGACAAATTGACTTGTATTCTCCGACAGACTGGCTTTGGGATCATGTTCTCTATTGCTCTCTCCTCCATATTGGCAAAGACCATCACTGTAGTCCTGGCCTTTCATGTCACTAAGCCTGGAAGCAAGCTCCAGAGATGGATGGGTTCTAGGATTTCAGTTTCTATTGTCCTATCTTGTTCCTTTATTCAAACTGCTGTGTGTTTTGCCTGGTTGTTCATTGCGCCCCCATTCCCATATCTTAATATGAGATCAGAAATTGGAACAATATTGAGTGAATGTAATGAAGGTTCAATAGTTGCATTTTATTGTGTTCTGGGTTACCTGGGCTTCTTGGCTGGCATCAGCTTCATCGTAGCTTTCCTAGCAAGGAATCTACCTGACAGGTTCAATGAGGCCAAGTACATCACTTTCAGCATGCTGGTGTTTTGCAATGTCTGGATCTCTTTCATCCCAACATATCTGAGCACCAAGGTCAAATATATGGTAGCTGTTGAAGTATTTGCTATCCTAGCCTCAAGTGCTGGACTTTTGGGCTGTATCTTTTTCCCTAAGTGCTATATTATTCTGCTGAGACGTGAAAGGAACAACAGAAAATGACTATGAAAAAATTAAATTAATATTTGTGCAAAGGATGGCTTCATTTAATTTTGTTATAGGCATCAGTGATTGGACATGTCAAAGGTAAATTTCCTTTTTATACCTAGAAACTTTAGCATTGCTTGAGGTCATCCTAAATTTCATTATTTTATTATAACTAAGGGCCCCTTTTACAAAGCAGTGGTAGTGATGGTCCTGTGGAATTGAATGGACTTCGGTTCATATTTTCACAATTTCAATATAAAATTTAAGTAAATATTATTGTCATTAATAAAGTTTTTGATGATATTTTTTATTGGAATACATTTATATATGTACATATGGATCGCATTATTATTTAAATTTATATACACAAAAGGTGCATAAATTTATGAACATAAGAAGAAAAGCGTTGCATATTCAGACCGACTGAACATCCATTAAATCCAGTATCATGTTTCCAACAGTGGCCAATCTGGGTCACAAATACCTGAGTAGATCCTAAAATAGAAATCAGATTTTATATGGTGCTTTTCCTAGAAAAAATCTCGCCATCTTAATAATTTTAGGAAATTATCAAAACCTTTTTAAAACCCTGCTAAGCTAACTGCTGTAGAAGACTCTGGTTTGACCTCATTCAGAATATTGTATACAATTCTGGGGTTTCCTCATCTGCTGGCAGTCTGGCAGATTCAGGGTTGTGGACTGCAGGGGGTTCCCTTGTCACGCAGCTGGGGCTTCTAGCAGTTTCTCTGTAGCAGCAGGGTCTTGTTTGGCTTCGGTGCTGCATATTACTTCAGCTGACTGTTTAGCGATGGCGCTTCCCTTAGTTTTGGTGGGAAGCAGATCCATTTTGCCCACTGCCTTAGGCAATCTATCTCCTGTCTTAGAGAGACAGGAACAGGTCTCAAATATGTCTTCTCCTGCTGGATAAATGCTGGATTGCCACTGGTGTTGTTGTGCCCTGATTTTATGTTACAATTCCTTGCAATGATCTGGATTTTTTTTTTAAAATATCTTTATTAGCAATTGCAATGGGAACATACAACCAAGAATGGAAGCAGATAAAAGCAAGGCACAACAGCCAGGTAGGTCAACAAGAGTATGAACAGGACAATAAGGAAACAAAGTGGAAACCCCCCTCGATTGAATGCCCATTTCTATATATCCTAAGGACTCAGCCTTACCACTCTACCGCTGGTATAAATTTATAGTGTGAAGAATTATGTGGACCTTTATCATCGTGCCAATCCCTCCCAGGTCATATCAGCTGTTAAGATAAGTGGCTGAAAATAAGGCTTAAAGTTTTAATCTTTAATACAGTCTTTAATACAATAAGAATTTAACTTATGAAAGGGTATTTAAATAATGAAAAAATGAAAAATAAATTAACATACGGCTGATGATGAAAGTCTGCATAATTCTTCACGCTATAAATTTATACCAGCGGTGGAGAAGTGGTACTGAGGCCTAAGGATATATAGAAAAAGAATCCGGATCACTGCAAGGAATGATGATATTTTACTGGATATTGTACCGGAATACCATTAAGTAGAAAAATTTTACATCATATTTGATTGCTGATTTTATGTTAGGTGGCTGAGGGTCCTGCTTCAGTTCCAGGTCATCTGGGTTTGTTTTTTTTCCTTTTTTGAAAAATACCCTTCTTAAAAAAATTTCAAAAATCTTAATCAGAAATTTTTTTGAGAAGGGTATTTTTCAAAGAAGTATATGTTCTTTCTCCTTTTTTTTATTTTTATAAATCTTTATTCATTTTAACACTTTCATCCTGTATACAATTTTGGTGTTTTTTTTTTCCATGGCCACACTTTTCAGTCTCCTCCTATGGCTGCCTCTATCCATCCCCCTCAGCCACTGTCCAAGAGGTCACAGGTGTCTTGGGATGAGGATTCTTTTCTGGCTGATCCGTTTCCTCCGGATGAAGACTTGGATCTTAGGGAGGACTTTCCAGATCCATTACGCAGGGGTAGGCAATTCCGGTCCTCAAGAACCAGAGTCAGGTCAGGTTTCAGGATATCCACAATGAATATGCATGAGATGGATTTGCATGCACTGCCTCCATGAGATGCAAATCTATCTCATGCATATTTATTGTGGATATCCTGAAAACCAGACCTGGCTCCGGCTCTCGAGAACTGGAATTGTCTACCCCTGTATTAGGGGATCTGATGTTTTAGATGGAGGTTTTTCAGAGGTGCTGGTTGGTGAGAACACATCTGTTGTGCATATATTTCATCAGGAAAAGTTGCAGGAGCTCATTCCTCAGGTGTCTTCAGTTTTACAATTTGAAGAGGAATCTAACGAGCCCTCTTGTGTTGTCTATCCTCTGCTTAGAGGGATCTGGTCAACATCCCACTCTTTCCATATGATATTTGGGATGTAGTGCATGCTCAGTGGAATGTATCAGATGCACCTTTTCAATTGACGCTGTCCATGGCCAGACTCTACCCCATTCCTGATGGTGATAGAGAAATCTTTGTCTCCTGTGGCAGATGCAGTGGTCTCGGCTATTATGCACAGACATACCGTGCCAGTAGAAGGTGGCTCAGCTCTGAGAGACCCTCAGGGCCGTAAGATGGAAGCTCTACTTAAACTCAGTTTTGATTTGGCTGCTTTGGCTGCCAAGGCAGTGATTTGAGGTGGTCTAGTACCCTGGGCTTGTTTCCAATGGTCTGAGAGAGTTCTTGACTGTGAAATGGCTGACTAGTCTTTAGTGAATCAGGAAGTTGCTAAGATTGAGCTGGGAGCTTCTTATCTCTTTGATGCCATGTATGATCTGTTGCATCCGTGGATCTGGGTGCTCAGGGAGTTGTGTGATGTCTTGGCGGAACCGCTATCTGCGCTCTTCAATCTCTCCCTTAGTACGGATAACGTCCCGTTAGACTGGAAGACGGCTAACGTCATTCCACTCCACAAGAAAGGCTCCAAGATTGAGACAGCAAACTACAGACTGGTGAGTCTCACATCAATAGTGTGCAAACTAATGGAAACTCTAATCAAATGCCAATTGGATACGATCCTGAACGAGGAGAATCTACAGGATCCCCGTCAACATGGATTTACTAAGGGGAGATCCTGCCAATCCAACCTGATCAGCTTCTTTGACTGGGTGACGAGGAAGCTGGATGTTTGGGAGTCCCTGGACATCGTATACCTGGACTTCAGTAAACCATTCGATAGCGTACCACATCGCAGGTTGCTGAGCAAGATGAGTTCTATAGGATTGGGCGACACATTGATGAAATGGGTTGGGAACTGGCTTGGAGGTAGGCTTCAGAGGGTAGTGGTGAATGGCACCCCCTCTGAAATGACAGAGGTAATCAGTGGAGTGCCGCAGGGCTCGGTCCTAGGCCCGATCCTATTAAACATCTTTATAAGAGACTTGGCAGAAGGGCTGTGAGGTAAAATAACATTATTCGCCGATGACGCCAAACTAAGCAATGTAGTGAGCAAAAGCACAACAGACATAAATTCAATGTCTGACAACATGATGTACGACCTACTCCTACTGGAGCGTTGGTCTAGGTCCTGGCAACTCAGCTTCAATGCAAAAAATGCAAAGTCATGCACCTGGGCAGCCAAAATCCATGCAAGACTTACACCCTTAATGGAGAGATCCTAACAAGAACTGAAGCAGAACGAGACTTAGGGGTGATCGTCAGTGAGAACATGAAGACTGCCAATCAAGTGAAGCAAGCTTCATCCAAGGCAAGGCAAATCATAGGTTGCATACGCAGGAATTTCTTCAGCCGTAAGCCTGAAGTCATTATGCCATTGTATAGATCCATGGTGAGGCCCCACCTGGAATACTGTTTGCAATTCTGGAGGCCGCATTACCGTAAGGATGTGCTGAGACTGGAGTCGGTCCAGAGAATGGCCACCCAGATGGTCTCGGGACTCAAGGATCTCCCGTACAAGGAACGGCTGAATAAGTTGCAGCTGTACTCATTCGAGGAACGCAGAGAGAGGGGTGACATGATCGAGACATTCAAGTATCTCACGGGCCGCATCGAGGTTGAAGAAGATATCTTATTTTTCAAGGGTCCCGCAGCAACAAGGGAACATCCATAGAAAATCAGCGGCAGGAAACTGCACGGGGACACAAGGAAATTCTTTTTCACTGAAAGGGTGGTTGATCGCTGGAATAGTCTTCCACTTCAGGTTATTGAGACCAGCAGCGTGCCTGATTTTAAGGCCAAATGGGATAGACACGTGGGATCTATTCACAGAGAAAGGTAGGGGAGGGTCATTGGGGTAGGCAGACTAGATAGGCCGTGGCCCTTATCTGCCGTCTATTTCTATGTTTCTATGTTTCTAGTGAACCGCTATACCTTGTGGCTTCAGGGTTGATTGGTGGATGCAATGTCAGATTTGGTCAGTGGATGCAGTGTCTAAGGCTAAGCTCAGTAAGTTTCCCTTTCAGAGCTCCTTTCTCTATGGGGAGGAGTTGGATAAGCTGGTTCAGGCCTTGAGTGACTCTAAGGTGCCTCAGTTACTGGAGGACCAATCTCACCAAGCTTCTCAAGGTGGTTCTGCCTGGGAACATTTGAGAGAATTTCATAGGTTCTGCCCTGGCTGGTATGCTACCTCATTTCCTTCTAGAGGATTTACTTCCAATGCATGCAGTCCTTTCAGGGGGCCCACAAGGAGTGGAGGCGGGGACAGGTGTGCTACTCTTCCGGAAGCTCCTCCACTGCTTGTCTTGTCCAATTACTCATTGCAGGTCCTTTCCCCAGTTATAGTTGGAGCCCGGTTGTGAGAGTTTTGTCAGTTGTGGATCGAGATCACAACGGATCAGTGGGTCCAAGCAGTGATTCGGAACAGTTATGCTCTGGAGTTTTTCCGACCTTTGCTAGATTATTTCCTCTCCTCTCCTTGTCAGGCAACTTGGAAGAGGAGGGCTTTTTTGTCAGGCAATGCTCAGTTTGCTGGACCTCAAAGCAGTAGTCCCAGTGCCTCCTCAGGAGATTTTCACTGGCAGGTACTCCATTTACTTTGTAGTGTCCAAGAAAGAGGGGTCTTTTCAGCCCATGCTGGATCTCAAAGGTAACAACAGAGCACTCCTAGTTCTGTCCTTTCATACTGAAACCATGAAGTCCATAATTCTGGGTTGTCCAACCTGGGCAATTTCTGACTTCTCTCGATCTGATGGAGGCATATCTGCATGTTCCTATTTGGGCCTCCCTTCAACGATTCCTTTGCTTTGTGATTTAGGGAAAGCATTATCAGTTTTGTGAGCTTCCCTTTGGATAGCTACAGTGCCACAGTGGCTTACCAAGGGGGGGCGGGGGACGGTCCGCCCCGGGTGCAGCCTTAGGGGGGGTGCAGAGCCGGACAGGTCCGAAAATTCCTGGGCTGCAACGGCACTCAGCGGCATCGGCGCCCCCCCTCCGCGACGGCACTCAGCGGCATCGGTGCCCCACCTGCCCCGCGAAAGCACTCAAGTTCGGCCTCCTTCTCCCGGCATCAGCAAAACTTCAGATCGGCAACAGGTGCTCAGTCAAAAGCTTCCCCTGACTCAGCTTCCAGTTTCCGCCCAGGGAGTTCAGTCAGGGGAAGCTTTTGACTGAGCACCTGTTGCCGATCTGAAGTTCTGCTGTAAAAGGGGGTGGGGTTAATTTATGATGACATATTCCATACTAGGCGAAGATATTTTCTGTGTTCTGTGTGTTCGAAAGACATGGTTTTCTGTTAGGATTGACGGTGTAGGATTGATCTGTACTAGTCTGGCTTGTTTAGTTTTACAATGAGTATATTGATGTTGTACTGCTCACTGCATATGTAAGATGCTGCCTATTCCTAGGTACTCATGTGTGACGTTTGGCTTGTTACTAAAAATCATATTTTTCGTACAGATGGGGGGGTGCCAAAATATGATGGGCCCCAGGTATCACATATGCTAGGTACGCCACTGCAGTGCTGCACACCTTCACCAAGATTATTGTAGTGGTGGCAGTGGCCTTGCATAACGAGGGCATTCTGGTGTACCGTTATCTGGATGATTGGTTAATTCAAGCAAAGTCACAATTCTTCTGACTGGTATTATTACACTTCTCACAAATAATTCCTTTTAAATGATTATTTGTCTTGTATTTAATGAAAGAAAGCTTTTGAATACTCATATGTAAAAAAAACACAACAGCCTATGTTTAATATTAAATGCACAGATTAGGGAAGATATCCCTCGAGGCTGAACCTTAGAGGAGAGGAGTCCTATAAAGATCACATGGTGTCCACACAGCTACAGGATACTCACCTGGATCGGAGTTCACATCAATATCAACACAAGATTTCCATGCTCCCTCTATATTGTAATCTGTGACCATCGATGAATATTCCTGCGTCAATTTTGAAATTGCTTGGTTAATGTGATGTTTTGTTTTCTGCTCATAATACAAAGCTTCAAAAGGATGGGGGTAACCAAGACTTGTTCAGTATCCTCTGTTATGTTATGTTTATTAATGCTTTATGCTGATCTGTGGAGGACAACTGACTGCCAGGATCCACTGGTAAAAGGAAACTTCCCAGAGCAATATTTCAAGGAAGGCGACGTCATGATTGGGGGATTCATACAAATGTTCAATTATCTGGAAGTGACACGCCCCACCTTCACATATGCACCCTACATGGGTGACCAATTCTAGTAAGTGGCAATGTGGCCTATTTCCTATCTAAATTGTACTTGTAAATTTCATTTTGCTGGCTGCCGACATGAACTGCAAATGTAATTTCTACCCCAAGAGGGAATCTTTTCACGCCCACTGCAGTTTCTTCATTTCCCTGTCTCTGTGACACAAGTTTATAGTTGAATGCTCACACTTGGCAATCAGAGTTTGTGAACACTTTATTTCTTACTAAGCTGTGGTAGAGGCTTCTACTGTGGCCCAGAGCACGGAATGCTCTGATGCTGCTCACAGAAACCTCTACAATATCTTAGTAAAAGGGGGGGGGGGGTTAGTTAGCAATTAACAGGTGAGAAACATTAGCAGATCGATTCTCATTGTCAATATAATAAGTTTCTTTAGGATGCTAGGGCCCTCTTTTACTAAGGGGTGCTAACCAATTAGCGCGCGCTAATCAATTTAGCGCAAGGTAAACGCTAACACGTGCATGTTAGTTTATGAATGCGTTAGCGCTTAGCGTGCGTTAATCAGTTAGTGCACCTTAGTAAAAGAGGGGGTATGTTTCATCATTTTTTGCTCTTTTTTACTAATTTTTTTTTTTGGGGGGAGGGGGTTTTGACTTTACATTTTAAAAGAATACCGCACTGATTTTCCTGCCTAAATATTCTCTCCTCTCACTAATTAAAAATGCATGAAGGCTTCCGATTTTAGGCAGCCAGAGGTGTGTTTTGATCTTGAAGGAAAACAGAGAATAAATTTTTCACAAGAACACGGGGGGGGGGGAGGGGGTTCTCCCCTTTACCACCCAAAAAAAGAGAAAGTGCAAACCACGCAGTGCAGATCTTCTATGAGGAAACCTCATAGGAAACAGAGGAGAACAAAGAATTCAGGAGAGTTTATCCCAGACGGTAATATTTCCAAATATATTAGTTATGTTCATGGGAAGAGGAAATATACGAGAAGGTGCTGAAAAGTTCTCAGCCCAACCAAGAAGAGAATGATGAGGATATGGTTCAATCAATGATCTGAAAAAATGTCAAAACAGAGAATTTTGTTTCTGTAACTTGGCACTTAATGAAATAACACTTTTCAACCACAGTGGCAAAATAACTTTCAGAATTTAGGAAGTTGGTAACTTACAATATAATCACAAATCTCAAAAGACTACTCCCTTCTATATCTTCTGTGGTCATCTTTGTATAGCTTCAGTATAAATATGTTAATAGTGATTCACACTGCATGTTGCTTTTTATGACTTTATAGGCATGAAAAGATGAAAATGCAGTGTTTTCACATTTTAAATAAGTAAAGTGCAAAATTGGACTATCTTGGTCACAAAAGCAAAGAGGTTGGTTTTTTTTTTTTTTTTTTTGCAAATATCAGACATTTTCTATACTTTTTAGGCAGGAGCAATGTATTTATTTAAAATAGTTATAATCGGCTTAACACCTAAGCGGTTCACAATAAAACACACATAAAAGAATAGACATACAATAATTTCAAAAAGGGCATAAAACACCCATCAACATCTACCCATATAAAAACTCTTCTCTGAAAATGGTTCAACAATCTTCCATTTAAATGGGAAATTCAAATATCAAACAAACGCTTGAACAAAAAAGTATGTTTTGATCAACTTAAAAAAATTGTATCACCTTAGAGGACACAGCTATAAACTTCACATAAAGGGTGCCAGGTGTATATCTCACTATAATTTATGTTGAGCTCCCCCTAAACCTACTAGACCCACTTGTCTACCACCCCAATAGCCCGTATGGCTGCAGGTGACACCTATATGGCAGTAGAGTAGGGATTTGGTGGCTTCACACTTTCTATCATAAATGTAGTAGTTAGAATGGATTATAGGCTTATGTCCTCCTCTTTAAGGTTCACTAGTCCACCCACCAGGTTATTTAATACACCTCTGTGCTGCTCTACTAGCTTTGCCATACCAAGTGCTGCTGTTCTAGAGACAGGTACGCTCACTTTAATTCAGAAATTTGGGAGTGGGAGGGGGGGTCAGTTACCACTGGAGGAGTGTGTGTGTGGGGAAGGGGTCATACCTTCATGTTTCCAGTGGTCATCTGTTCAGTTTGTGTCCCTTTGTGGCACTTAGATGCTTCTAAAACAGGTCTAGACCAAAACATGTGGAGGGGCATAATCAAAAGGGACGTCTAAGTCCGTTTACATCCATCTCACAAGTCATCCAAAGTAAAAAAAAAAAAACAGCTTAAGACACATTTTCGAAAGATACGTCCAACTTTTTTTTTATTTCGAAAATTGTCTAATTACACGTCCTGCTGATCTGATCGTCCAAGCCACTAAATCGTCTATCATTATACCACATTTTCATCCAACTTTCTGTCCAAGTCCAAAACACCTAGAACAAGCCCTGTTGGACGTGGGAGGGTTCTGCAAAGTGATAGACTGCACACCCAGACATGCCACCTAAATAGTGGGGTACCTTACAGAGCACTTCTGTGAACTTCACAAAAAGGGTGCCATGTCTTCTCCTCCCTACAGCTCCCTTATAGGTTATGGTGAGCCCCCCAAACCACCTCCAGAATCCCCTAGACCCACTTATCTACCAACCTAATAGCCCTTATGGCTGCAGGAGTCACTTATATGAAAGTACAAAAGGGTTTGGGGGGTGTATAGAGGAGTGCACATGTTTAAGTATCAATGCAGTGATTACAGGGGCTTATGGGCATGGGTCCTCCTCTCTATGAGTCCCTAACCCACCCCCAAGGTGACTTAAGCTGCCTCTGGGCTGGTCGACTAGGCTTTCCTATGCCAGGCAGCCTGGTGATGATGGTGTGGAGGCTGAATTTTAAAGTTATGATTAACATTTTTATGGGGTGGGGGGGGATGATCACTGGGGTAGTGTGTGGGGGTCTGTTTTATGTGTTTGTAGTGCTTATCTGGTGACTTTAGGTGGGATCAAAGCGGTTTACAATATAATTCACAACAATTTTGAAAAGAACTCCATTCTTATAGAAAAAGAAAGAAAAGAAAGCTATTTTTATCTATACCCTTATGCTTCATTGCCAATTCTAGACTTTATTCCTTTCATCTAGTTGCCCTGTATGCCTGGAGTAAACTACTTGAGTTTGTCCGCCAAGCCCCTTCCCTCACCTTGTTTTAAAGTAGACTGAAAACCCACCTTTTTGATAGGGCCTTCAATCCATAACTTAACTCCTGTCTGCCCACTGCTTACCACCCTGGCCATCAGATTAAGCAACTCCGGAGGAGGGAGGTCTTCTTAAAGGAGTGCATCATCTTAGTGAAATAGGAAGCAATCCTGTAGCCAGGACCTGCCCACCAGGAAATGCAATGTCTTCTCACACTGAGGATGTGTCTCCAGGGGCTTCTGTCCAGGAGAGAAGGGTTAGGATGGCCATTATAGAAGGCTTTCAATCATTAGGCATGTAGATAGTTGGGTCCCTGGTGGAGATGAGGATCGGTTGGTCACTTGCCTGCCTGGTGTGAAGATTTTAGACAGTGCTGAGAAGGATCCTCCTGTCTTGGTACATGTTGGTACCAATGACAAAGGGAAATGTGGTAGGGACATTCTGGAAGCCAAATTTAGGCTCTTAGGCAGGAAGTTAAAATCCAGGGCCTCCAAGATGACATTTTCAGAAGTGCTCCCTGTTTCACACGCAGGATCCAAGAGACAGACAGAGTTCCGGAGACTATTGGCTCCTTTTACTAAGCTGTGCTAGTGGTTTTAGCAGGTGCTGCATTACCGCATGCGCTAACCCCGCGCTACGCGCCAAGAACTAACACCAGCTCAATGCTGGTGTTAGCGTCTAACGTGCGCGCTAACACTGCTAGGCTCCCCGAAAGGCTGTATCTGCAAGAGATTCCTTGACAGAACACTGTCATTTCAAGCAGGCAAATGGAATAAATATCTAACCACCTTCATTTCCAATTCACCCTCCTACCAATCCTTCAGGAAATCAACTAAAACCTATTTTTTTGACAAATTCCTCTGACTCCTTCCTGCCTTATAACTTCTCTGAAACTCCTCCGGATAGACCTAGCTTACCAATATAATTAGAAATTTACTCTATAACATCGCTGTCTGTGTACAGTCTCTTCCTCTGTAAACCGCTCTGAACCGCTTGTGGTATTGCGGTATACAAAAATAAAGTTATTATTATTAGAAGTAGTAGTAAAAGGAGCCCTTAATGTGTGGATGAGGTGACTGTGCAGGGAGGAAGGTTTTAGGTTTGTTAGGAACTGGGAAACATACCGGGGAAGGCGAAGCTTATTGTGCAAAGATGGGCTCCACCTTAATCAGGGTGGAACCAGGCTGCTGGCATCAACAATTAAAAAGGTGATAAAAGCTGCTTTATTGGGATCTAGCTAGGCATTTGGGACCTGGGTTGGCCACTGTTGGAAACATGATAATGGGCTTGATGGACCTTTTGTCTGTCCCACTATGGCAGTTCTTATGCTCTTATCCCCCACTCTGGCATCCTGTTTGTCTGACTTGTCTGTTTAGATTGTAAGCTCTTTGAAGCAGGGACTGTCTCCTTTGTGACTCCGTATATCTGGTAGCACTCTAGAAACAATAGTAGTTTCCGTAGTAATAAGTTTTCAGCATGCCATTATATAAAATGCAAAAATATAGTACACATACTCATTTTTGCTTTCTTCTGACATAAAATCTGCACATGATATAAATCTGTGTATTCAAGATCCAACATTGTCTGCATGGTATAGATATGAAATACAGTCAAACCTCGGTTTGCAAGTAACGCGGTTTGTGAGTGTTTTGCAACTTTGACTCACAAACCAAGCATTGAATCGATATGTGAGCTCCCTACCCCCACCCATGGCCTAAACCTTTATCTCAAGCAAACAGGACACTATCACGCAGCACCAACCCATAGGACGTGCTGATGCTGAAAGAGCCTGCTGCTGATCTCTGCTGAGCTGCTGCGGGGCCTTGAAAATCTGCGCATGCTCAAGGCCTTCTGGCTTTCACCCTTTCCGAGAATCTCATGAGAATCTCATGGAAAGTGGGAGCCAAAAGGCCTTGAGCATGCGCAGATTTTCAAGGCCCCACAGCAACCTAGCAGAGATCAGCGGCAGGCATGGCAGGATCTTTCGGCACCATCATGTCCTGTGTGTTGGTACTGCTTGCCGGTGTCCTGTCCGCTTGAGGTAAGGGTTTGGGCTGCGGGGGATGAGGTTTTTTGGGGGATGTGGTGGGTGGGGTGGAAGTACGCCAATGGCCTTGAGAGGGAAGGGTCTTTTTGGGATGTTGAATGAATCATCCCAGTTTCCCTTACTTTGCATGGGGAAACTCGCTTTGATATATGAGTATTTTGGTTTACAAGCATGCTTCTGGAACGAATTATGATCGCAAACCAAGGTTCCAGTATAATTGCATATTTGGATGTTTCTCTAAGAACCCTGATAAAAAAATGTTATCTCCTTAATATCATTACAGCTACCTTCCATTTAACATGTATAATTTATTGGCCTTTGTGTTTGCGGTGGAGGAAATTAACAACAGCACAGAGCTCTTACCCAATCTCACACTGGGTGTCAACATTTATGAGTCTTTCGACAATTCCCGTATTCTAATTCTCAATGCTGCGAAGATCTTTTCTGAAAGGTTCAGTTTTCTAAATTACAACTGCAAATTATCTAGGCCCCTGGCTGCTATCATCGAAGGCCTTTCAGCTGAGAAATCAACTAACCTCTACAACACGTTCAACATATATCACTACCCACAGGTCAGGGAAGTCATAATTTTACGTTACACGCTACCCTATATAAACAGGCTCTACAGACCATCATATTTCCTCAAGATGATTTCATTATCCAGATATTGAACACTGATAAACTAGAGATTAACAGATAATCACTAGAAAATGCATGCATGCTATTAATGATGAGGGAGTTGGTAAAAACTTGCTATGCTAACTGAAGTGAAATCTTATCCAAAAAATGATAAAAGAATCTAAGGAAGTTTGCAAATGGAGAGTGAAGAGAGAAGAAAATAAAACAGCTGGAAGAAGGATATTATTACCTCTAGGAAGTACAAGGGTGACATTTAAATGCCTTGTTTGATCCCACAGTGTGATGAGGTATCTAAACATCATTCAACTCTCTCATCCTCAGGTTAGTTAATGTACCCATTCAGAGTGATAGGAACCTGGAGTGATAGAACTTCTTTGACGACAGTCAGACATTCCTAATAGATGGATGGAATAAAGGAAGGAGGGAGGAGGCATGAACTTGGAACAACGAATGGAGAGAGGGTGAGGGAGCATGAACTTGGCACATAGGATGGAAGAATGGAGGGAGTGAGAGAAAGAGATGCTGAGGTAGGGGAGGAAATAGAAAGGGAGAATTGTTGAGCATGAGTGTCAGAGTAAGAGGGAGAGAGAGAGAGGGTGCACATGGGGAAATGAAGAAAGTGGAGAATTTGGGGGCATAGGAAGGGCTGAATATTGGGGGGACTGTTTCAAAAGTTTCATTTATTCAAAAATTCATAACACACAGCATCCAACAATTCTGTGCGGAATACAATAAAACAACAAAAAATGGAGGAACTGGAAAAGAAATCCACAAAAAACCCCACAATATTTCCAGTTTAAATGTACACTGGTGGAAAATGTGCAATACCTTAACCCCACATGAGCACTTAACTGCAAACTAACTTCAAGCTATTATAACTAAATAGGGGAAATGCCTCAGATGCAGCAAAGCAAACGTTGCTTTGAGACTAGGAAAAGGAGCTTAAGTAATTCGTTAGCTCCTTTTCAACTTTCTATCACTGGCAAAAAAAACCCCTAGGTTATGCTTGAAAGAACAATACAAAAACAACGATCAGCACTTATCTTTCACTGCCGTGACTGCTACGTTCTCTTTTGAGACAATAAAAGCCGACGGTGGCCAGCATTTAATGACCTGCTGATCATTTCTTCAGGGCTCTGAAGTATTAGCAACACATAGGGCTAGATTCACGAACCTGCCTGATCAGGCCCAATCAGGGCAGGTATGATGAATTCACGAAGCCCCAATATGCAGATGGGGGCGATCGGAGGAACACCTCCATCTGCCTTTCCAGATCACTCGATAGCGATCCCAACACATCTGTAGATGGTCTGCACATGCGCTGGACCTCAGGGCTGGCATAGATTTTTTTTTTTTTTTTAAATAGGTGATCGTTTTAATGGAGCCCGTGGTTTTAACCTGCTTAAGCCTGTGGGTTAAAACCACGGGCTTGCAGTGCGGGGAATGGAGGCAGTCAGGCAGGTGCGTTCGGGGCTGCAGGATAGAGGGTTACAGGGCAGAGAGTAGGGCAGCAGAAGGCAGGGCAGCCGGAAAGGGCTTCAGTGACTGGTCCTCAGCAGTCGCTTGTTTTTGATCGGCCAGCCCAGTCAGTGTTGCAGGGTTTTGTTTAGTGAATCACATCCCTGCCTACTTTACATGCCATTGCCCTCATTTGCATGCGTGGATCGGAGGATGGTCGGAAGAGAGGTAAGTGAATTGGACCGGGGTAGCTAAGGGATCACAAACTGATCGGTACATGATCATTTGCTTTGTGAATCTAGCCCATAGAGTCTTACCTTACACCGCAGACTCTATGTGTTGCTAACACTTCAGAGCCCTGAAGAAATGATCAGCAGATCATGAAACGTTGGCCACCGTCGGCTTTTATTGACTCAAAAGAGAAACATAGTAACATAGTAGATGACGGCAGATAAAGACTGATGACCTTGTCCTATGCCTTAAGTAGTCCTGAGGAGGGCCAGCTTGGTTTACCTGGACGGTACGGGTGAGGTGACAAAAGTGAGCAAACATGAAATAATAAAAAAAATTCAGCTATTACACTTTCTCACATTGCACCAGGATTTACTAGTTAGAAAAACCTGTTGATAAATAGGGCCTAATCCAAGAGCAAGTGAGAATGTGGATTAGTAGCTATAAATGAATAAATGAAAATTGGATAAGCTGAAATATAATAATCAGAAATACAAAAGTTCAAGCTAGAGATTCTAAGTTAACATATTGATTTGATACATGTCTCATGTGCTTGAGGATACAGGAAGGCAGGCTAAGACATTCGGTGATTGATAACTACCATACCAAATTTACCCCAGATGGAAAAACTTAAGTTTATAGGACTTCTTTGTTTTGAAGAGTGACCAGCCTGAACTAGGCCAATCCTCAGGGAAATATAGGCAGACAGGAGTTGGCTTTTGACCTGGTATCCATATACCAGGGGGCCCTAAGGTTGCCATGACTTGAGTTTTGCTATGGGAAATACAGATCGAAACCATATGTGTATCATGGTATGTATTGATTCAAAATTAAGTGTTAGTAAGTCAGTAAGTCAGTAAAATTACACAATAGAAATTTACTTATGTGGCTATAGGGGTAAGTTAACAAGTATAAGTTAACAAGTATAGATTAGGAATATATTTTATTTTGATTTTCATATATCTGAAATCCTAAAGAGATCCTGATAAGGTTACAGCTGGTGTTTGACCTCTGACCTTAAGCAACTTTTTTCTACTCGTAGAATCTTGATGGGAGGGGTAACTGCTCTTTCCATTTTTTCTTTGTTCAGTCTTAGTGAGACAGAGATCTCAGTATAGAAAAGACACACTGATTTTTACAGGAAAGGATTTAAAAGCTGAATAGTTTTGTGAGTATATTACAATATCTGTCTATGTATTTTTTCTTTTTATAAAATATGTAAGCTCAATGTGAGTATGTAACTTTTTAGGTATAAGGATGTAATTTATGAATGCTCTTGTGACACGCCTATATGAAGCTAGCCTTATATGGAAACAAATAATTTGGACCTATTAGATTGCAGTTAGATTATAACGAAGGAATTTCGTCATTTAGGATATATATGGACGTATAAATGGTAAAACGTTGGAATTTATTATGAGCAAGGCCAGCTTTTGGCTTCTGTAATAATTCTCATAATGCAACTGAATCAATTGATAATTAATTGATAATTCTTATGATCTAATATTGATAACTAATAAAAAATAATATATTGGATTTTATATTTTGCATTATTTTTGTCATTTCATTTTACAACCCTAAAATAGCTATAAGTATGCTTGTGTGCAATTATCCTGATCAATTGGCATCCCTGGGTGGGCCACAGCGTACTTTGCATTTCTAGGTTTCATATTTTGAACCGTTGGTGGACAGGGGTTGAGCAAGTGTCATTGACGCCTTTGTGAAAGCTTCAGGTTTGAAAATAATTATACATGCAAAATGACACCAGCGCAAGATTTTTAAAATTATAACCAAAATTTATTGAATTATTGTTTCTATTTTTCCATTATTAGATCAAAAGCATCAGCATAATTAATGCTTACGGTTGCGCTAATTGGAGATCGTTAGAGGTGCCAAATACTGGCCTTCTCACAACGGTCTCGTTTTACTAGCTCCAAATTTCCTATTATATACTGTTGGCTTTTCGGTGACATCATTATCATAACAACCAATAACATTTCTATGGGTGGTCTTAAAAGTTGGACAAAGAAACATTCCTCCATGTTTAAAAGTTATACAGTTTTAGAAAATTACTTTTGATTTCTGAATTAACATTATAACATTATTCAAGAGAATCTACAATTATTAACAGGGTGCTGAGAAATTCTCAGCTCTTCCATGCTGACAAGTTCTGAGCCTTAAAGGAAAAAACTCTTGGGCTGCCTGAGCTGACAGTCTCACACAAAGAAAGCAGGAGTCTCTGAACTAATTACTTCCAGATGTTGCCTCAGGATTTCTCTTAGATTGCAAAAATATATAAATATGTTTTTCAAAACTTATTCCTTTTGTTCAAACTACCCAGTCATTCATAAATCACTCCAGTCATATTCATTTATACTTTGCTTGGCCAAGCCTCCCATATATCCATTCATTCAAAACTATATTTAATTCAGTTTATCTTTCTTTACCAGTTTAACGCAAGCACATCTGGTGTTAATTAAAACCACGAGGCTGGGAGCGGGAAAACTCAGAGAGGACAAAGAAGACAGAAAACTAATCACTGGCCCAAAATGGATTCCATGTTCCACCATGATTTGGCTCAACAGCAAAGTACATACACAGATATTATTATGCTTTCCCTTCTATTAATCCTTAGTGTGTTTTTTTCTCTGGCCTTAGCTACATTATTATTCAGAATTTTATTCACCTGTTTTTCTGTACGCTTCTATTTGGGCATGGTCCTTAACTGACACAGATGTTTATCTAACTAGAATTACCCAGAATCATACGAAAAACTGGCGCTTTTGTAGAAAAAACTCCACAAAAATACTGCACTATCATGCTCCTGACATCCATTCCATTATCGTCCCATAAACAGCACCCCCTGCTGGCCACGAGCCACTACTCCTCAGGGTACGCTTGGACGTGAAGCATAAGGTGATGTCTGTTCTTTGATTAACAGACTGGGGGGCCCCATTGGAGCAACGAAATACCGTGAGTTATATGTATATTTTATTTGTATAATAATACTAATCGAAAAAAGAAAAAAAATTAAAATTCAGATGTAGGTGGAATTAATGCTTTATAGGTAGGCATAGTGTTTGGGGATATTGTATTATATGTTTAGTTTGTTAAGATTTGGGGGTATAGAGGTAAAATTGTATCTTCGATTTTGCTTTATGACTTTATTTCTGCTGTCTATCAATTGGCCAGGTCTCTCTCTCTCTGTTTTTTTTTCCCTCTCTGGTTTCACAGCTGTCCTGTTAAGTTTGGCTGTGAGTGCCCAGGGAAGTGTGCTTTGTAAATACCTCCTGGGGTTTTGTTTCTTACAGTGTTTATTTTGAAGTTGTTTGTTTGCTAAGAGGAGACAGTATTTAGGTGATTTAGGACTTGTTTGAGAGTAATTGTGAATAGACCCGAATGGTCCATCCAGTCTGCCCAACCTGATTCAATTTAAATTTTTTAAATTTTTTTCTTTTAACTATTACTGGGCAAGTAAGAAAGGAGCAATCATGGCAGTGAAAGATAAGTGTTGCTCGTTGTTTTTTATTGCTCTTTCAAGCATAACCTAGGGGGTTTTTCGCCAGTGATAGAAAGCTGAAAGGGAGCTAACGAATTACTTAAGCTCCTTTTCCTAGTCTCAAAACAACGTTTGCTTTGCTGCATCTGAGGCATTTCCCCTATTTAGTTATAATAGCTTGAAGTTAGTTTGCAGTTAAGTGCTCATGTGGGGTTAAGGTATTGAGCATTTTCCACCAGTGTACATTTAAACTGGAAATATCGGGGGGAGAGGGGGTTGGGTACAATAAAACATACATAATAAAATATACAAAACAGAAAACAACAAGGTTATATTAAAAAGCAATAGGAACATAAGTGGACAAAGATAAGTGGAGGGTTCTTTACTCAACCTAATACAGTACATTATATTCAGCATCATTATCTGTTTTATGTCTGGCTTGTTTAGAACCCACGTTTTGCCACTGAACCGATACAATTTTTGACCCTCTCCATCTCTATCAGTGCTTAGCTATATAAAGCCAACTTTTGGCCATATAGCAATTTATATGACCAAAATCTGACCAGCTAAGCCACAGAATATTTCTTCAAAATTTCTTATGTGTAGCTCTGTATATTCCACAAAACAATGTTTAATCATCGAACTCAGAGGGTTCTAGAAGATTAATTTTCCCTCTAAAGAGCCTGCAATGTTAATAGGGGTATCTGAATATTAGGGTAGAGATACCTAAGGTAAGATGGCAGAGCCCTCTAATGGCTGCATGAAAGTAGTGTATGGTGACCTTTTGGTTCCACTTTCATTTGGTGCCAGAGCATGAGAGGATTCCCTAAAGCAGGGAGGTAGTGGTGGGAGAAGACCTCGCTCAGAGAAAAATTTGAACTAGTGTAAAAATAATACATCCCAAAGGCAGTTAGCTGGTTTTGGTTACATCAAAAAGAAGAGTAAAAGTCCCTTGTTGACCCATCCTTTGAACTAGTGTAGCAGGTAGTGAAAAAGACAGCTTTTGCCTTGCACTCCAGAACTAAATTGGAGAAGTCTTCACTTTTTTTCTGGTCTATATGGTGGTAGCTAATTCTTTTTTTGTTGTTGTTATGCATATATATATATATATATATATATATATATATATATATATATATATATATATATATATATATATATATATATACTGACTCCTCCCACAAACATATATTATACCTGATGGCTCCTATCTGTGCTTTCTTCCAGTTGGTGGTCAATGTGTCTGTTGAACTCAGTGTACCCTCCACTCACAGTCCTGCAAGTGTTTGTGTGTGGGTGAGGCAATACTTCAATATCATGGTCTCAATCATTCGGGACAGGCAGATCTTTTAGAGTTCTGAAAACTTGCCTGTTCCTTCCTATTGAAAATGTGATATTGAATCAGCACCACCACCGGCAAGAATATAGGTAGCTTAGGAGGAACATTGGTTTAACCTTGCCTCCATATTTGCCCATCACACGTGACTGCTGGCCAATGTTCCCGGTACGCTTTGTTGCAACGTACCTGGAAATCAGTATTTCAATTGTGAAGGGCAGGCAAGTACACCTCTGCCAGCAAGGAGCTGTGCAGCTGAATTTTGGACTATGCAGCCAAAGTCAGTTAAGGTCTAATTTGTCCCTCATTACCACCATCACATACCACATAGTGTTTCCCATCCCCGTAAGCAAAAAAAATGACTGAAAATACTATCACACTGCATCCAAAAAGACTCATACAACTATTTGAAATATATTATATATGTTTTAAAGTATACTCTCGCTGTGACAAACTGCTGATGAGTTTTGGGTCTTTTTGTTTGTTTGATCAACAGATCAGTTACAAATCACAGGATTATTTTATGAGTGACACTGTTAAGTTCCCTTATTTCTACCGGACTGTCCCCACTGATTTTCATCTCTGGGTTGGGATAGTCAAACTACTGAAGCATTTTGGCTGGAACTGGGTAGGTTTAATTACACTCAGTGATGACAGCAATGTAAAGGCTAGCAAGATATTGAGAGGAGAGATTGAGCGGAATGGCGGTTGTGTTGAATTCCAAGTAGCAATTCGGCACAAAGGAGGCTTCTCAGAGAAGCAAAGAGAACGACTTATGGAGCTTCTTCATCATTCATCAGCTATTGTGATCATTTTCTATTGTAATATAGACAATGCATGGAGACTGTATTTTAAATTGTTTGTTCACCTTCTAAAGACATCTGATAAGGTTTTCATCACCATAAATGAGTTGAACTTCCCAGCGAGTGTCCCCTCTTACCTTGATTTGAAAAACAATACATTGACAGTCATAAATTTTGGAAAGAACATTCCAAATTTTTCAAGCTTTGTTCGTGAGATGAAGCCTATTGAGCTATCAGGGGATTTTTTTGCTGAGGGCTGGTGGCAGAGTCTGTGTGATAGCCAATGCCCGAGAAGTATCAAAAGATCCTGCAGTACTAATGGAACACTTCCAGCCTATATGCATTGCAACATAAAACACTTTGCAAACAGCTATAGTGTGTACAATGCAGCGTATGCCCTGGCGCATGCACTGCATGCCATGTTCATGTCTGGATCAGGAAACTACACTGCACAAAGCAGGGACAGATGGAAATTTGGGGATTATTTGCCATGGAAGGTAATATGGTTTCTTAGTGGAATCTTATATTCGGAAGGATGACCAATACTGCTTATGGCCATAAAGTGCTTGCCATCAAAAAACTTAAAAAGAGACTGCTATCAATAATAGCAATTTTTTATTTTACTGTTTTCTAGGTTGAACACAAATTAATAATAAGCTTGCAAGTGTGATTCTTATAATAATTGTGATATAAGAGAGAAAAATTGAGGGCTAGAAAATAAAAGAGGTACATAAATCTAAAAACCCTCCTAAATTGGCACTTGGACGATCAAAAAGACAGGTTGTCCAAGTACCAACAATCGAACAAGGGATTAGATGCATCTAAAAACTGGCTTAGGCCTTTTCACTGCCTCTGTGCACCCAAAGTGAAAAGGGGCATTTTGTCCAACACCCATAATCAAAAAGTTTAACAGGTTGCCTGGATGAAACTTATACGTTTTGACTTAAAACAAGTCAAAAAAGGTATAAGTTCCAGATCGGGCTGCTGAATTGATAGCGGCTGCTGCGATCAGTTCAGCAGCCCAGGCTACCAGTTCCTCCAAACCTGCAATGATCGTGACAGGAAAGATGCCCAATCTCTCCTGTTGACTCCTACCATGACCCCCCCAAATAATCACTGCAGGAGGGATGCCCAGTCCCTCCTGCCCCACACCCGTGGGTCATAGCTGGTGTTGGCAGGAGAGATTGGGCATCTCTCCTGCCACAATCATTTAAGGGGGGGCTCAGAGCGGGTGTTGGCAGGAGAGATTGGTCAAATGCCAGGGAGAGAGGGGGAAGTGACATTTCTACTATATCTTTCTTGAGATAAGGAGACCAGAATTGAACGCAATAATCCAGATGAGGTTGCACCATGGAGTGATACAGGGGGCACTATAACATTCTAAATCTTGTTAACCATCCCTTTTTTAATAATTCCTAGCATCCTGTTTGCTTTTTGGACCACCACCGCACATTAGGCGGAAGGTTTCATTGTATTGTCTACGATGATATCCGGATCCATTTCTTGGGCGCTAATCCTCAAAGTGGACGCAAGCATCCAGTAACTGTGCATCACTTTGCATTTGTCCACATTAAATGTCATCTGCCTTTTGGATGCCCAGTCTTCCAATTTCCTAAGGTCCTCATGCAATTTTTCACAATCCACATACGTTTTAACAACTTTGAACAGTTTAGTGTCATCTGCAGATTTAATCACCTCACTTGCCTTTCCAATTTCCCAATCATTTATAAATAAGTTAAATAGCACCGGTCCCAGTACAGATCCCTGCGGCACTCCACTGTTTACTCTCCTCCATTGAGAAAAATTACCATTTAACCCAACCATTTGTTTTCTATCCAATAACCAGTTCCTAATCCACAATTGAACTTTGCCAGCTATCCCATGACACTTTAATTTTCTCAGGAGCCTCCCGTGAGGAACTTTATCAAAAACTTTCGGATATATCAACCGGCTCACCTATATCTACATGTTTATTCATACCTTCAAAGACATCAAGCAAATTGGTGAGGCAAGATCTCCATCGGCTGATCCCATGCTGACTCCATCTCATTAAATAATGTTTATCTACATATTCCACAATTTTATTTTATTAAAATTATTTCTACCATTTTACCCAGCACTGAAGAGAGGCTTACCGGTCTGTAATTTCACGGATCTCCCCTGGAACCCTTTTTAAAAATCAGCAAAACATTGGCCAACCTCCAATCTTCAAGTACTACAGATGATTTTAGCGACAGGTTACAGATCACTAACAACAGGTCAGCAATTTCATGTTTGAGTTCTTTTAGTACCCTGGGATATATACCATCCTATCCTGGTGATTTATCACTTTTTTAACTTGTCGATTTGGCTTAGTACATCTTCCATATTCACTGAGATTTCTTTCAGTTCCTCTGCATCATCACCTTTGAAAACCATTTCCAGTTCAGGTAGATCTCTTACATCATCTTCCGTAAAGACCGAAGCAAAGAATTCATTCAGTCTTTCCGCTATGGCCTTATCCTCCCTGAGTGCCCCTTATCTGCTTACTTTCAAGATAACATCCCTAGCTATTTATTATACCCTGTTACATGGCATTCCAACTCTGTCCCCTTTCTTATCTTTTAGGCCTGTCTGCAAAAACATATACCTCTCATACATTTCTTTCAAGCTGTTATGTTTGTCTGCACAAACCTTTTATCTGAGGGTTTTTTTTCTTTTAAATTCCTTCCGATTCATGACAATCATATAGTAAGCATTATATTATAACTCCTTCACTTGGCACAGTTTGAATGGGAAGTTTTCACAGAAAGAAAAGGTAAAAAACTAAGACTACCCTGATTCTCTGTGACCATAGTGAGAGGGCTGCTAAGACAGAGGCAGCTTTGCAGTGATGGATGATAAAATTAATGAGGAGAAAAAAAATAAGGACGCCTTTTACACAGTCAAAGTAGAGGCTTCTACCATGGCTCAGCAAGGTAAATGGTCTGATGCTTGTAAGAATTCTATGAGTGTCAGAACATTTACCTCACTGAGCCATAGTAGAAACCTCCACCACAGCTTTGTAAAACCCAGTATAAATGATATGGTGCTGGCCCTCCTTCCACAACAACATCTGGAAGTAAGTGTACAGAGGCACCAACAGTGAAAGTTAGGAAGAGTGAAAGGTTGGGAGAGAAGAAGACATGTAGAACCTCAAATCCTGAGGTCACATAAAAACATGATGGCAAATAAAGGCAAAATGGCCCATCTAATCTGCCCACCCATAGTAACTGTTTCTCTCTTCCTCTCTCTAAGAAATACCACTTGCCTATCACATGCTCTCTTGAATTCAGACACTATCTCTACCACTTCTTCCACAAGACTGTTCCACGCATCTACCACCCTTTCTGTAAAAAAGTATTTCCATAGATTACTCCTGATCCTATCACCTCTTAACTTCATCCAATGCCCTCTCATTCCAGAGCTTCCTTTCAAATGAAAGAGACTCGACTCTTGCACATATACATCATGTGGGTATTTAAACATCTCTGTCACACAAGGAAAGTAATATAATAACAGAAAAAACAATCTAAAAAAACATATATCAGTTATTAGCCTAGTGATGAAGATACCTACTGAAGCACATATACTAATAATGGAGAAAAAGCCTCAACTGCATTAAAAAATGCTTTCAATATCAGATGGCAATCCATCGGGTTATAAGCCAGTCAAATTCTGTCTCATAGGCAAAAAACTCCACCGAGTACAAAATGCTGTTTTCAAAAATGGGTTAATCTACACCACGGTGCACAAGAAAATAACAGAAGAACAGGAAAAATGCTTATGTTATCTTCACAAGCTGGTATCCATGCATGGAGCTGGAGGGAGAGAGAACATTGGATATTTCCCTGATGCAGCCACTAGGTGGCGAAACAAGAGCCTTGTTGGAATAATTGCTGATTTTCTTCACCACAGCGTTGTGGATTAGTTGAGAGGTGATTTCAACATGAACAGCTGTGGGCCTGATTTCAACAGTCTGTGAGCAAGGATACCAGCTTGTGAAGACAAGTTAAGCATTTTTCCTGTTCTTCTGTTGTTTTCTTGTGCACTTTAGTGTGGGTTAACCCATTTTTGAAAACAGCATTTTGTACTTGGTGGAGTTTTTTGTCATCTGATATTGAAAGCATTTTTTAATGCAGTTGAGGCTTTTTCTCCACTATTAGTAAATGTGCTTCAGTGGGTATCTTCACCATTAGGCTAATAACATTGATATATATATATTTTTTAGATTGATTTAAACGTCTCTATCATATCTTCCCTCTCCCGCCTTTCCTCCAAAGTATACAGATTGCGATCTTTAAGTCTGTCCCCATACGCTTTATCACGAAGGCCACACACCATTTTAGTAGCCTTCCTCTGGACCGACTCCATCCAGAATTGTACACAATATTCTAAATGAGGTCTCACCAGAGTCTTATACAAGGGCATCAATACCTAATTTTTCCTACTGGCCAAACCTCTTCCTATGCACCCTAGCATCCTTCTAGCTTTCACTGTCACCTTTTCAACCTGTTTGGCCACCTTAAGATCATCACATAGAATCACACCCAAGTCATAGAAACATAGAAATAGATGGCAGATAAGGGCCACGGCCCATCCAGTCTGCCCACCGCAATGACCCTTCCCCACCTAACTCAGTGAATAGATCCCACGTATCTATCCCATTTGGCCTTAAAATCAGGCACGCTGCTGGCCTCAGTGACCTGAAGTGGAAGATTATTCCAGCGGTCAACCACTCTCTCAGTGAAAAAGAATTTCCTGGTGTCACTGTGCAGTTTCCCTCCCCTGATTTTCCACGGGTGCCCCCTGGTTGCCGTGGGACCCATGAGAAGAAAGATATCTTCTTCCACTTCGATGCGACCCGTGAGATACTTGAACGTCTCGATCATGTCTCCCCTCTCTCTGCGTTCCTCGAGTGAGTAGAGTTGTAACTTATCCAGCCTTTCCTCGTAAGGGAGATCCTTGAGACCAGCGATCATCCGGGTTGCCATTCTCTGCACCGACTCTAGTCTCAGCACATCTTTTCGGTAATGCGGCCTCCAAAATTGCACACAGTACTCCAGGTGTGGTCTCACCATGGATCTATACAATGGCATAATGACTTCAGGCTTACGGCTGACGAAACTCCTGCGTATGCAACCTATGATTTGCCTTGCTTTGGAGGAAGCTTGTTCCACTTGATTGGCAGCCTTCATGTCCTCACTGACGAACACCCCTAGGTCACGTTCTACTTCAGTTCTTGTTAGGATCTCGCCATTTAGGGTGTAAGTCTTGCATGGATTATGGCTGCCCAGGTGCATGACTTTGCATTTTTTGGCATTGAAGCTGAGTTGCCAGGACCTAGACCAGCGCTCCAGTAGTAGTAGGTCGTGCATCATGTTGTCGGGCATTGAGTTTTTGTCTGTTGTACTCTTGGCCACTACATTGCTTAGTTTGGCGTCATCAGCGAATAATGTTATTTTACCTCGGAGACCTTCTGCCAAGTCTCTTATGTAGATGTTGAACAGGATCGGGCCCAGGACGGAGCCCTGTGGCACTCCACTGATCACCTCCATCGTTTCGGAGGGGGTGCCATTCACCATTACCCTCTGAAGCCTACCCTCAAGCCAGTTCCCAATCCATTTCGTCAGCGTGTCGCCCAATCCTATAGAACTCATCTTGCTCAGCAACCTGCGGTGTGGTATGCTATCGAATGCTTTGCTGAAGTCCAGGTATACGATGTCCAGGGACTCCCCAACATCCAGCTTTCTCGTCACCCAGTCAAAGAAGCCGATTAGGTTGGATTGGCAGGATCTCCCCTTAGTAAATCCATGTTGACGGGGATCACGTAGATTCTCCTCGTTCATGATCGTATCCAATTGGCATTTGATTAGAGTTTCCATTAGTTTGCTCACTATTGATGTGAGACTCACCGGTCTGTAGTTTGCTGTTTCCATCTTGGAGCCTTTCTTATGAAGTGGAATGACGTTAGCCATTTTCCAGTCCAACGAGACGTCACCTGTACTAAGGGAGAGATTGAAGAGTGCGGATAGCGGTTCCGCCAAGACATCACACAACTCCCTGAGCACCCTGGGGTGTAGGTTGTCAGGCCCCATTGCCTTGTTAACCTTGAGATTTGACAGCTCGCAGTAGACACTGCTGGGCGTAAACTCGAAATTACTAAATGGATCAGCTGAGTCAACCCTTGTCTGCAGCTGAGGACCAAGTCCCGGCGCCTCGCGGGTGAAGACTGAGCAGAAGTATTCATTTAACAGTTGGGCTTTCTCCGAGTCCGTTTCTGCATAGTCTCCCCCTGGTTTCCTGAGGCGTACTATCCCACCTGAGTTCTTGTTCCTGTCACTGATATACCTGAAAAAGGATTTATCTCCTCTCTTTATGTTCCTTGCTAAAGACTCCTCCATGCGGAATTTGGCCTCCCTAAGTCCCGCTCTTCCATCGTGCACATAAGTTCTTCACCCCCTAAATTGTACCGATCCCTAGGTTTTTTGCAGCCCAAATGCATTACTTTGCATTTCTTAGCACTAAATTTTAGCTGCCAAATTTCAGACCATTCTTCAAGCTTCGCCATGTTATAGGTTGTGAGTTCAAACCCCCATGTTGTTCCTTGTGACCGTGGGCAAGTCACTTAATCCTCCACTGTCCCAGGTATAATAGAAAGACTAAGAGCCTGTCAGGATAGATAGGGAAAATGCTTCAGTACCTGATTGTAAACTGCTTAATACACCTTGTCCAAGTTGTACATCAAATCCTACTCCCTCTGTAACAGTGGAAAAGAATTGCTATTTTTCTGCATCTTCGATGAAGAAGGAAACCTTTGGGCTTCTACCCCATAGATCCAGAATCTTTATAATAACCCCATATATATGTATCTCAATATATAGGGCTTTATAGAGACTGATGCACACAGGAGGGAGTCATGCATTTCCCTAAACATGGAGAATGACCAAAATGAATGTTTGGGCTGCCCATCCTGTCATGGAAGAGACAGTTGTTAAAAACTGTCCATCCCTTCAAAGCACTGTTTTGCCAGAGGCAATGACTTTGAAAATTGTTCTCCCCATCAAAAAGAGTTTGTTTTTGTTTACGTGTATGCTTGACATTATCCGTGTAACCTGGTACTGCTAAAAAAAAATGTATCCCTCACTCCTTAGCTCCATCATTATCTGAGGAACTTCCACTTTAAGAATGGTCTGGGGGAAGAGATGTACATGGATGAAAATGGAGACCTCGCTACTGGATACGATATTGTGAATTTGCTCTTTCTGCCTGATGGGACATGGAAATATGAAGCTGTTGGCAGTTATAACCCCTATGCTCCCCTGGAACAGCATTTCACCATTAATGAAAAGGCGATCATGTGGGATAGATCATTCACCCAGGTAAGATTTAAGTGATATAAGAACATGTTCTAAGATAATGAATCAAGTATCATGAATCTTGCTATACCATGGTGAGAATGGCTGTCAGTGATTGGCTGCTACAGGTTTTTTTTTCCTTGAGAGTAACTGTTTGCATTGGGGATTGAAAGTAGTAACTAGGCAGATGGGAAAGGCCAGTTCGACCTTTTCTTCTGCTTTTTTTCAAACCAGGGAGATTTTTTGGAACAGAAATATATTTTTAATAAAGCCTTCATTTAATAGGAATCTCATAGAATTATCAAACACATTGCTCAATATATTTCCAGTTTGACTTTTATCTCAAATGCTTGATCCCAAGCCACTTCCATCTTTAATTTACGAACAGGAGTCAAATTTCACCATCTCATATGCTGGGAAAGAGCTGAATTCTCAGTAAGCTACTCTATTATGAGAGATAACATAAGAACATAAGAAAAGCCTTACTGGGTCAGACCAATGGTCCTTCAAGTTCAGTAGCCCTTCCTCATAGTGGCCAATCCAGGTCATTAGTACCTGGCAAAAATTCAAAAAATTGAAACATTCCATGCTACAGATTTAGGGCAAGAAATATCTCTCATTAACAAACATTTCCTCCAGGAAATTGTCCAAACCTTTTTTAAAACCAGCTACACTATCTGCTCTTACAACAACCTCAGGCAATGCATTCCAGAGCTTAACTATTCTCTGAGTGAAAAAATATGTCCTCCTATTAGTTTTAAAAGTTTTTCCCTGTAATATCATTGAGTGTTCCTTGGTAGTTGTTGATGGAATGAAAAATCGATCCACTTGTACCTGTTCTACTCCACTCAGAATTTTGTAGATTTCAATCATATCTCCATCTCTTTTCTAAGCTGAAGAACCCTAACCTTTCTAGTCTTTCCTCATAAGAGAGGAGTTCCATCCCCTTTATCATATTGGCCACTCTTCTTTGAATATTATAAGTAAATTTGCAGACAGAAGTGGAATAGCTAGTTCACATTTGAAAATAAATCTATAATAAAGTTGGGTCTGGATTTTGTGCACTCAAAGAAAATTAGGACTTATTTTAATGTTATAACTGAAAATGTGAGTTTGCTGGCTAATTTTTCCATAGCGTAAACATACTATCAGACATAAGCAATTGTATGAGTGCCACTGGGCAATTGCCCAAGAAATATTTAGCCTAACAGATTAATAGCAAATAGCATGAGAGAGAGATTTGGAATTTTGGTTGGAGGTGGCAGTAAAAAAAAAACAGTGTTCTATTACCCTATCCAGAAATTCATACTTCAAAAGTGAAAATACATGATGATTTACATAAAAACATAACCACCATACTGGGTAAGACCGATGGTCCATCTAGCCTAGTATTCTGCTTCCAAAAATGACTGATCCAGGTCACAAGTATCTGACAGAATTCCAAACTCAACATTCTATGCTATTGATCTTAGAGCTATGTAATGATTTTCCCCAAATCTAGCTTAATAAAAGGCTGCCAACTGCTGGATCAAGATTCACAGTGCATGCTGGGATTCATTGATTTGCTCTTCTAGGGGAATGCGATAGGGAAATCAAAACTACAAGTCCCTGCAAGCAATGGGGTAAACCCAGAACTGGATCAACTCTGTTCTGCAAATCTGGATCTAGTTGGCAGCCTTATCTTAATAACAGATTAATGTAACTTATAATCATTTATTTTATATTCCATAGTATACTTTTCAGTTCAACATGGATTAAAGCATAGAAAAAGGACAGGAATTACAGTCCATGAAATCATAATCATCTTCCAACTTCCAAGTCTTATCTAGAACAAATTTTCTGAAGAAAAAGTTTTTTTTTTAAATGCCTTATAATCAGGAACAGTTAACAATTTAGCAGCCTGATAGGAGAGCAGGGTTTTTTGTTGTTTCTTTTTCACTTGCTTCAATTTCTTTTAACCCCTCAATGAGGGGAAGGCAAAAGGATGCACAATTTTGAAAATCTCTAACAGGGATTGCTAAAAAAAGACAATAAGAACATAAGAACATAAGAAGTTGCCTGCTCTGGGTCAGACCAGAGGTCCATCATGCCCAGCAGTCCGCACCCGCGGCAGCCCATCAGGTCCATGACCTGTCAGTGGTCCCAGAACTCATCCTATAACCTATTACTACTTCTATCTGTACCCCTCAATCCCCTTTTCCTTCAGGAATTTATCTAAACCCACTTTGAATCCCTGTATTGTGTTCTGTTCAATCACAGCTTCCGGGAGTGCGTTCCATGTGTCCACCACTCTCTGGGTGAAGAAGAACTTCCTGGCATTGGTTCTAAACCTGTCCCCTTTCAGTTTCTCCGAGTGCCCCCTTGTACTTGTTGTTCCCCACAGTCTGAAGAATCTATCCCTATCTACCTTATCTATGCCTTTCAGGATCTTAAAAGTTTCTATCATGTCTCCTCTAAGTCTCTGCTTTTCCAGGGAGAACAGCCCCAGCTTTTCCAGCCTGTCAGCATATGACAAGTTTTCCATACCTGTTATCATTTTCGTCGCTCTTTTCTTGACCCCCCTTCAAGTATTGCCATGTCCTTTTTGAGGTACGGTAACCAATACTGGACACGGTACTCCAGATGCGGCATGATACAACGGCATGATGACTTCCTTTGTCCTGGTCGTGATACCCTTCTTGATAATACCCAGCATTCTGTTGGCTTTCTTTGAAGCTGTCGCACATTGTGCTGATGCTTTCATTGGTTCCACAGCTTCTTAAGCAGCCGTTCATGGGGTATCTTGTCGAAGGCTTTTTGGAAGTCAAGGTAAATGATGTCTATGGGTTCCCCTTTGTCCATCTGGCTGTTTATTCCCTCAAAGAAGTTCGTGAGGCATGACCTTCCCTTGCAGAAGCCATTCTGGCTCGCCCTCAGCTGCCCATTCTTTTCTATGTGCTCGCAGATGCTGTCCTTGATCAGTGCTTCCATCATCTTTCCCGGAACCGAAGTCAAGCTCATTGGCCTGTTGTTTCCTGGGTCACCTCTCGATCCCTTCTTAAAGATAGGCGTGACATTTGCTATTTTCCAGTCCTCCGGGATCTCCCCAGTTTTCAAGGATAGGTTACATATTTGCCGGAGTGTTTCCGCTATTTCCCTTCTCAGTTCTTTTAGCACCCGTGGGTGGATTTCGTCTGGGCCCGGTGATTTGTCGCTTCTCAATCTATCTATCTATCTGTCGGAGGACGTGCATGGCTTACCTCTATTCACTCCAGCTTTTCATCTTGATCCCCACTTATGGTCTTCCTCGGGTTCTGGTATATTGGATGTGTCTTCGCTCGTGAAGACCGACGAGAAGAACTTGTTTAACCGGTCCGCTACCTCTTTTTCCTCCTTTATCACTCCCTTTCTGTCTCCATCATCCAACGGTCCCACTTCCTCCCTCGCCAGTTGTATCCCCTTTACGTACCTGAAGAACGGTTTGAAGTGTCTCGCTTCCCCAGCCAACTTCTCTTCGTACTCTCTTTTTGCTTTCCTAACCACCCGGTGACATTCTTTCTGGTGGTGTTTGTGTTCTTTCCGGTTTTCCTCAGTTTGGTCCTTTTTCCACTATCTAAATGATGCTTTCTTGTCTCCTACTGCCTTCTTCACTTCCTTTGTTATCCACACCGATTTTTTTTGTTCGATTTTGTTGCATCCTTTCCTAAACCTGGGGACGTACAGGTTTTGAGCTTTTTGCACCGTGTCCTTGAGTAGGGACCAGGCTTCCTCTACAGTCTCCATTTTCCGTGAGCTGTTTCTGAGTTTCATTTGCACCATTTTTCTCATAGCATCATAGTTTCCTTTTCTAAAGTTGAGTGCTGTCGCTGTGGTTCTCTTTACTTTTGATGTTCCTACCTCTAATTTATACTGGATCATATTGTGATCGCTGTTCCCTAGTGGCCCTACTACTACCACCTCCTTGGCGGCTCCCCCTAGTCCGTTGAGGATGAGATCGAGAGTGGCATCTCCTCGAGTTGGTTCCTTGACCAGCTGTTCCATGAAGCAATCCTTTACAGCCTCTAGGAACTTGGTTTCCCTCACACTGTTGGAGTGTCCAGTACTCCAATCTATCCCAGGGTGGTTGAAATCCCCCATCACCATCACACTTCCGCTTATGCATTCCTGCCTCAGTTCTGCTTCTAGATCATTGTCGCTTGCTTCTGGTTGTCCAGGTGGGCGATAGTATAGTCCCAATTTGGTGTCAGCTCCCTTTCTCCCTGGTAACTTAACCCATAGGGATTCCAACCCTTCCGCCCTCATTGCCGTATCCATCTTGGTCGACTAAATGGAGTCTTTTATGTATTACGCTATTCCTCCACCCTTTTTGTATGTCCTGTCTCTCCTATAGAGTTTATACCCTGGCAGTACAATGTCCCATTTGTTGTCCTCAGACCACCATGTTTCTGTGATTCCAATTATGTCTAGGTCTTCTTTGTTGGCCATGACCTCTAGCTCTCCCATTTTGGTCTTAAGACTCCTTACATTGGTATACAGACAATTTAAGTCTCGGTTTTCTGCTTTCCCTGCCGTGTGTCTTCGTGGTTTGATTCTCTTGTCATCGTTCCCCTGGGCTGCCAGCTCCTGAGTCTTTTTTAATTCATCGCCTTCCTGTGGTGAATTTTCTTCATCCTCAGTTGGCTTCCTCATTCCTGCATGTCCCACTAGTTTCTGCTGTTTTTCCTTCTCTTCGCTCTCTGTTATTACTTGTTCCTTGGACCCCTGTAGATCGTCCTTAAGTCCTCCTTTGCCTTTTTCCCGCTTTTCTTTGAGGCCTAATTTGCATTTTTCCAGTGCAGTATCTTCATTCGATACTCCTGTCCGAAGCGTCGTCTCCAGATCGGCTGTCGGCTTTCCCCCTCTCGTCAGTTTAAAGCCTTGTCTATTGCGCTCTTGACATTATTTGCCAGCATTCTTGTTCCTGTCGTGCTCAGGTGCAGGCCGTCCTTCCTGTAGAGCTTGTTCTTTCCCCAAAAAGTTGACCAGTTCCTCTTCGCACCATCTCCTCAGCCATGCGTTTATTTCTTGCAGCTCGGTCTGCCTCCTCACATCCGCCCTCGTACTGGCAGGATCTCTGAGAACGCTATCCTCCGTGTCCTCAGCTTCAATTTCCTCTCCAGGATCTGGAACTGCTTGGTTAGTGTAGTCCTGTTGTAGTTTCTTCCGCTAACATCGTTTGTTCCAACGTGGATCATCAACGCTGTCTCCTCTGTCTCAGCTCCATCCAGGATCCTCTCGATTCTGTCGGTGATGTCCTTTGTTCTTGCCCATGGGAGACATGTCACTAGACGGTCCTCTCTCCCTCCTGCTATGTGACTGTCCACTTCTCTCAGGATGGAGTCTCCCACTACGACTGCAGATTTCCCCTTCTTCAGCTTCTTTTTCGGCCTCAGGTCCGTATCTTTGGTGTGGTCCACTACTTCTCCCTCAGGCTCCTCTATCTGCTCGGTTCTTCCACAAGGTCATGGCCCCTGGGCGTCCAGTGGAGTCCGTCCTCCATCTGTTGGTTGCTGTCCCCCAGCGTCTGGTGGATTCTGTCTTTCATCAGGTGGTTCCTGTCCATACTGCTGGTGATTTTGTGCCTCTACCATCCTGCAGGCCTCCTCTATGAATATCTTGAGCTCCCTAACTTGTTCCTCAATGTGGCTCTCTCTGGTGGAGTCCTCAGTTGCCCAGCACGGTTCTTCTGACGCACGCAGCCCCTCCAGCTCCTGGACCTTGACCTGCAGTCTCCCAACCTCCTTCTTCAGGCTTTCCAGTTCCTGGCACCGACTGCATATGTACGCCTGCCTCCAGGAGGGGAGGTAGTCGTACATATGACACTCCATGCAGTATACTGGGAAGCTCCGCTGGGTGCCTGCTACCCAGTGTTCCCGCTAAGCTGCGCTGGCGTGCGCTGGCGCACAAAATATTACATCGCAGCGCACAAGTTTCTCGTCACAGCGCACACACGCGTCGCAAAGGTAAGGGGAGGCTGGGGGAGGAATCGGACGTCGGGGTGGGGGTGCGAGGGTTCACGGTCCTCTGTTCTCCCTAGAGTGCGGCTCGTCTAGAGCAGTGGTGCCCAACCTGCTTCCCTTCCCTTCTCACTGCTGCCATCGGGGATCAGGCCGACACCGTGTCTTTGATCTCCCTGCTTCTCTTCCCTGCTGGGCTGACCAACTCTCGTGGCGGCCCGACGTCAATTCTGACGTCAAGAGGACGTTCTGGCTAGCCAATCGCTGCCTGGCTGCCCGGAACGTCCTTTCCGACGTTAGAATTGACGTCGGGCGGCGAGAGTTGATAGGCCCTGTGCAGAAGAGAAGCAGGGAGATTTCGGCCTGTTCCCGATTGCGGCAGCAGCAGCCTATTCCGCGGCGGTGGTGGCATGGGGGAGGTAGGAAGGAAGAAAGAAAGAAAGAAGGTGGGGTGGGGGGGACAGGGAGCCAGAAAAAAAAGCAAAAAATGGGGCACGGAGGAAGGAAGGAAGAAAGAAAGAAGGGGGGGGGACAGGGAACCAGAAACAAAGCAAAAAAATGGGGCATAGAATCAGAGAAAGACAGACAGAGAAAGAAAGAAAAAGTTAGGGGAGGGAATGAGGTCTGGAGGAGAGGAAGCATACAGGAGGCTGAAAGAAGGGAAGAAATATTGGATGCACAGTCAGAAGAATAAAGTGCAACCAGATGAAATTACCAAACAAAGGTAGGAAAATGATTTTATTTTTAATTTAGTGATCAAAATGTGTCTGAATTTATATATGCTGTCTATATTTTGCACTATGGCCCCCTTTTACTAAATTGCAATAGTGTTTTTTAGCGCAGGGAGCCTATGAGCGTCGAGAGCAGCGCTGGGCATTTAGCACAGTTCCCTGCGCTAAAAACTGCTATTGTGGTTTAATAAAAAGGATGGGGGGTATATTTGTCTATTTTTGTATGGTTGTTACTGAGGTGACAATGCATAGAGTCATCTGCCTTGACTTCTTTGAAAAAAACCCAGAATAGGAATGATAATTAACATTTTCTCAGCATATAGTGTGCTTTGTGTTTTTTAATTTTATTTTTGGTAGATCATTTTGACTTGGTCATTTTAAAGTAGCTCGCAAGCCCAAAAAGTTTGGGCATCTCTGAGCTAGAGCGTTGAAACTGTGTATTTCTATTTTATCCCCCCTTTTACAAAACTGTGGAGCGTTTTTTAGCGCCAGCCGTGGTGGTAGCAGCTCTGATGCTCAGAATTCTATGAGCGTCAGGGCTGTTACCACCGTGGCTAAAATCCACAGTACAGTTTTGTAAAAGGGGGAGGGGTTAGTTTGTGATGACATATTCCATACTAGGCGAAGGTGTTTTCTGTGTTCTGTGTGTTTGAAAGACATGGTTTTCATTAGCAGTTCCAATACTCTGGATCCTTTCACTATTTTGGTTGTATACAAATGATTGTAGATATGGATTTTTTCTACACCAAATGTTTTTACTCTGATTCTATGTGTTTGAACTGCTTTCTGTATATTTCTCATAATATTCAATAAAATTATTGAACTAAAAAAAAAAAAGACATGGTTTTCTGTTAGGATTGACAATGTAGGATTGATCTGTGCTGGTCTGGCTTGTTTAGTTTTACAATGGGTGTATTGATGTACTGCTCACTGCAATATGTAAGATGCTGCCTTTTCCTAGGTACTCATGTGTGACGTGTGGTTTGTTACTAAAAATCATGTTTTTCTTACAGATGGGGGGGGGTGCCAAAAAATGATGGGCCCCGGATGTTACATATGCTAGGTACGCCACTGTATGTAAAGATACCAGAAAGCTGGCGTAGCAAAAACTTCTAAGTTTTGAGTATTTAACCCTCCCACAATCTCACGGGCACTCGTTTCAAGTTTATTGAGATTTTGATTTAAACGCAATATCAAATATTTTCAATGCGTATAACAAAAATAAATTTGGGGAAATAAATAAAACCATTTGAACAATAAACATACAAACATATCCATAGATGATTAAAATTACATAAGTAGTACAAGGATAAACTACATTTGTTTAAAAATGCATCCTCCGCACCTGCTCATAAATTTGTGGAGTATGTAACTTGTCGCTCATGCATATTTTTTTTTGCACACACCTCATCAAACCTTAGAGGGAACATTGCTGCTACCTCCATTTTTTTTCTCCTTTCTTTAGTCTCTCGGTGTGTGTGATGTGTGGGAGTGGTGCCCGGTGTGTGGCTAGGGTTTACGTTCTAAGTGTAGCTGCTGTGCAGCCTGGGATCCTAGCTCCCTCTCAAGGCTCCCTCGCAAAGGCGCTCTCGCTAAGGCGAGCGCCTTTGCCGCTCTTGCTAAGGCGAGCACCTTTCCCGCTCGCCTTCACCGTGCGCAGAACGGCCGTGCGCCGTTGGCTTGCCCCTTTTAAGGGGGAGCCCAGGCATTGACTCTGCCTCTGACACGGGGGGGTAAGTGGAGCTCCCTCTCGCCGCTACCCCAGCTGATTCGCCTGCCTGCCTGCCTCTGTCCGACTCCCTCGGTGGCTTAGTTCACCTCCCCTCTGGTCCTCTGAGCCTCTCCTGCTCTCCTGTGCTGCACGCAGTCAGAGGTGCAGGTTGCGCTCGGCTCGACTCCTTTAAGGGGGAGCCCGGGCGCGGACTCTGCCTCTGACGCGGGGGGTATGGGCGGAGCTCCCTCTCACCGCTACCCCAGCTGATTCGCCTGCCTGCCTGCCTCTGTCCGACTCCCTCGGCGGCTTACTTCACCTCCCCTATGGTCCTCTGAGCCTCTCCTGCTCTCCTGTGCTGCACACGGTCATACAGATATTGTGGTGCCATATCCATATAATACTTCATGTAATAAACAGAATTCTTGCTAGCATGGGAGACCAATGAAGATGGAAATAGCAGTGCAAAATCTATCCAATGTGTTTAACAAATAAATAAGTTGTATAACAGCTTTCTGAATAGTCTGCAATTATTTTAATAAGCATCATGGACTTCTCCTCCAGGAAGCTGTCCAAACCTTTAAACCCAGATACACTAACCCTACCCCCCCCCCCTTTTACAAAACCACACAAACAGTTTTTAGCGACAGAATATTTAGATGGAAAATGCAATGATGATCCAATTCTGCATCTTCTGTTACAATCATGTGTCTGGTTATAGCAATATTCAACATCAACTTATTTGCTGTTAACCAAGTCTGTATAACCTCCAGAACATCATTCAAATGAGCTATAGCCAATGAAAAAGAAATTTTAATTAGAAAGAAAAAGTGTAAATCATCAGCATAAAACCAATAAGACATGCCTTACTGTTTACACAGGGGAAGACGATAGAAATTAAATAGTACCAAAGTGCAGAACCTTATGAAACACCTGTATTAATTTCTCTACATTCAAAGAAGCTTCCCCCCACATTTACTTCCTACATCCTATCCCTCAAAAATGAGTCCAACCACTGCAGCATTATACCTCAATGCCCATATTCAAAAAACTAACTTACCAAAATATTGTGATTTAATAAAATCAAATGCAGTAGCCATATCTCAAAAGATTATAAAATATTTGCAACCGTGATCAAATCCAAAACAGAGTTCATCCAAAGTGGTCATCAATAAAGTCTCCATACTTTGAGATGTGATGCAAGAATGTCAAATGTGTGGGAACCCTTCAGTTGGAAGGCCAGACAAGCTGGCCTCTTCTCTAAAGATGTTATCAATCCAGTGAACAGTCACACCAATGTAAAATTTTCCATAGGGTGACAAAGTCTCAATCTGATCTTCTATAGACATATTAACCAAGAACTGCAACCAGTTTCAACTTTGTCTCCCCTTCAACATAACCCAACTTATCACTGTCCTTTTGTCTGGAGAACAGTAACCAGTTCAAACTTTTAAGGATGACCTGCATAGGAACATTACTCAAGACATTATCCAATCAGCCTGAATGGCTAATTTCAAGTCAAACTTATTCATATTATCTTTATTTCAAATCAAAACATAATTAATATTCATTGCCATATTCTACTGAGTAGCTTGTTAATGAGAATAAAATTTATTGGGCAAAACTGACTCAGTTTTAGACAGAAAAGTAACATTCTATTTGAAAAGTCATAACCCAGGGTTGTCTCAAGTAATTCAGATTTTTTCCCCTCAATCATTAGATACCGCCACAGTCCAGATGTAGCCTGAGTTGCCTTCCTGGGTTCAGGAAATTAACCAGGAAAGGAGATCCCATCTGCTGCTATGGATGTATCCCCTGTCCAGAGGGAGAGATCTCCATCCATACTGGTGAGAGATTTCATGTTATAATGTGTCATGATCTTGGGCACTTTTTATTTACTTTCAGGCTTATATTCAGTCTTTATTGAAGATTCAATTTAGGCCAGCAAATAGATTTTCACTCCTGCCTTTTCAAAAATTTCACTAGAATTGAGCGGGTCCTGATTTGGACATCTCACTTGCAATCTCAGTGGTCTATGTAAAGTGCCCTAGTGGAACGCCCTATGTCTAATCTAAAAAGATGGAAGGAATTCATATATTGTAAATGACAGCAGATAAAGACATGAGCAGTCCATCCAGCTTGCCCAATAGTTAAATGCATTATAAATTCATAATTAAAAGAAATTGCAATTTTTTTTTAATATTTCTGGGCAAATGACTGTATAAGTCTACCTAATACTGTCTTTATTTAATTTATTCAATTTTCTATACCATTCTCCCAGGGTAGTTCAGAATGATTTACATGAATTTATTCAAGAACTCAAGCATTTTTCCCTGTCTGTGCTGGTGGGCTCACAATCTACCTGAGGCAATGGGGGATCAGGTGACACATCCATTGTCACAAGGAGCAGCATGGGTTCAAACCCAGAACCTCAGGGTGCCAAGGCTTCAGCTGCAACTACAGTTAAAAGATAGCATGGTAAACATTGTATGGCAAACATTGCATTGCAAAATGGCAAAACATAGTTAACCTAGCACAGTAGAAACATAATATGACAAAACATGGCACGGCGAGACATTTCATGGTGACCATAGTTTTGCAAAACATAAGGCTCCTTTTACTAAGCTGCGATAGTGTTTTTAGCACGTGCAGAATTATAGCGTATGCTAAACCCGCGCTACGTGGCTAGAACTAACGCCAGCTCAATGCTAGTGTGCGCGGCAATGCTGCGTGCGCTAGGTGTGTGCTAAAACCACTATCGCAGCTTAGTAAAAGAAGCCCATAGCACGGTAAACACAGTATTACAAAGCATGACTAAATATAGTATGTTAGAACTTGGGAAAAATGGTAGGGCAAGCGTGTATGATGAAAGGAAGCTTGGAAAGGCAAACATAGCATGGCAGATAGTATGGTAAATATAGCATATAACATAGTAGATGAGAGAAAGATCTCCAGATAAATTTAAATCTAATATTACAGGCACTTAATTTTCTAGTGAAATTCACATACACTCAGAATAGTGTAATTTGACCAAGAGCCTGAGTTCCTATAGCCAAACCTCCTCCCCACCCCACCCAATCACTGTGTATGGAATAGTATGTAGTGTTAAATGGTACAATTTGCTTATTCATATATAGTTTCTCAAAAAGGTCAGAAATGGCAAAAAGAAAAAAAAAACCCCTTTCATTTAGCTTTTGGGGTGTTAACAGGTCCCCACAAGGGCCATGTTTCGAAAGTCTTTATCAAGGAACCCAAAAGTAAGAGTTGGTGTCTTAAATTGCTAGTCAGGTGATGTGGAATCAAAGGCATGCTATTCTGTTATATATAGCTCTTATAAGATGAATACGGCTATCCTGTGGGGAGAAAGAACCACCATTGTCAGGTCCAAATGGAGCCACTTCAGGTCCCACTGGGCTTACTACCACCTCCTTCACATGGGCTGGGCCCGATGGAGGACAAGCCATTAGGGAGGAAACAGAAACAAATGCCCCAAAGAAGTAGACTCTCCTCCATTTGCTTCCAATGCAGGGCCCTCACCCTGCTGAGACTTCACTGTCTGGGATTAGAAGCCCTGTAATGTTGATGGCTGTAGCAGAAAGGAGAACTGGGTCAGCGGTGGTACAGTATTGATCATCTCTTTCCACTTCATATGCGACATTGCGACTGGAAAAAACAGCAAGGGTCCCGATCACCATCAGCATCCAACTTCCATCTTGACTCCATCCTACAGATGTTCCTGCTTCCAAACATGCCTTATTATAAAGAAAAAGTATTCATTTGCTGTCATTATTGCCCAGGTTATGGAAAACAACAGTAATATCATCCAAACCCAACAATTCTACATCTCATCTGAAGAATGCTCTAAATTTAGGCCTATAGCAAATCTTCCTTTCTTAGCGTAACTTACCGAGAAAATAATATTCATTCAACTTTCTTCTTTGAAAAATAAAACACGCTTTTCATCCAAATCAAACAGGATTCAGACCTCACCATTCCACAGAACACTCACTAATAAGTCTTACAACATCTATAAAATACTTCATGGGCCATTGGAAATTAGTTATACTTATCTCAATAGATCTTATCGAGGCCTTTGATACTATTGACCACTCAATACTTCTGGATAGACTATAATCCATAGGAATATCAGGTAAAGCCCTTGAGTGGTTCACTTTCTACTTCTCTGATCACATCTATCAGGTGAATTATGCAAATTCTACTTCAGCTTCCTATTTGCAAAACTTCGGTGTCCCGCAAGGGTCAATTCTTTCACTCAGTCTGTTCAATCTATTTCTAACACCACTCCTAACCCTAGCCCAGTCCATAGGCTTCACAGTATACTTGTATGCAGACAACATTCAACTCATCCAACCAATTCAACAAATGTAGCTTGCGATATACAGGACAACTCTCACAAACTAGACAAAATAAACCACTGGCTTACAGAAAACATGCTCTCTCTCAATATTACTTTAACCAAGGCACTTCTCTTTCCTATCCAGGACCATGAAACCCTTATGATCCCTATCTGTATAAAATCAACACCAATTGAATTACATAACACGATTAAACTTCTATGTGTTACTATAGATAAACTTTCTTTCCATCAACACAGCACAGCACAGAACAGAACAGCACAGTCGTTAAGAAATGTTTTTTTTTCAAAACTAAAGATGATTTACTCTACGGCTTCCCTTCTTGAACCTCAATCTTTGAACATTCTAATCCATTCCCTAGTGATATCTCATCTAGATTATTATAATTTCCTATACCAAGGATCACTCAAAATCACTCAAAAGAAGACAAGAAGACATCAAATTATCAAAAATACAGCTATTAAAATCATTCACAAGAAAAAAAAATATGACCATGTCACACTGCTTCTTCAAAATGACCATTGGCTCCCAATCACTCATAGGATAACATACAAAATTATTTTTCTTACATTTAAAACTAGATCTGAATACACACCGGCATTCATTGATCCTATGCTAATACCATACTCCCCCTCCAGATCACTTCATTCTACCAAACAAAATCTACTCTCACTCCCCTCGATTCATCACATATTCTACGACACCTCCTAGAAAACAATCGTCTCTGTTACAGCCCCCAGCTTATGGAATGTCCTTCCCTATTATCTTAGGAAGGAAAACACCTTAAACAACTTTAAATCCAATCTTAAAGCTTTTCTGTTTAAAGATGCTTTACTACATAATTCTCTTCTCACAATTTTTCCCCTTTATGCTCAGACCGTCTGCCTCCCTTCTGTCTCACTCCCTTTTTTTGTTTTTTTGTTTTATTTTTTTAAGTCTCTAATGTAACTAATATCTCTTCCCTACCTCATGTACCAGTCTCTGTCCATTGTATGGATTATGATCGGGTAAGGCCTGGACTGGATTAGCCAGAGCCCTGACCTTGGTCATCCAAATCTCGGTAGAGGGGTGTCTGCATCAAATAAAAATATCAAAGAAAAGAGTGTTCAGTGTGAATTATTTATTTATTTTTTTCCTTATATTCTAGTTCAATGCAAAACAAACACAAAACTTTCACTGGTGGATAAACAGCCTGTTAGCCCACCATGCTTCATCAACTTTACAATTAAGAATATAAGAATTGCCGCTACTGGGTCAGACCAGTGGTCCATCGTACCCAGCAGTCTGCTCATGCGGCGGCCCTTAGGTCAAAAACCAGTGCCCTGAGTCTTACCTGCGTACGTTCTGGTTCAGCAGGAACTTGTCTAACTATGTCTTGAATCCCTGGAGAGTGTTTTCCCCTATAAGTCTCCGGAAGAGCATTCCAGTTTTCTACCACTCTCTGGGTGAAGAAGAACTTTCTTACGTTTGTACTGAATCTATCCCCTTTTAACTTTAGAGAGTGCCCTCTCGTTCTCTCTACCTTGGAGATGTTGAACAACCTGTCTTTATCTACTAAGTCTATTCTCTTCATTATCTTGACTGTTTCAATCATGTCCCCTCTCAGTCTCCTCTTTTCAAGGGAGAAGAAGCCCAGTTTCTCTAATCTCTCACTGTAGGCAAATTTTTCCACAGCTTGTCTCAGGAGCGAATCTCAGGGTATATTCAGCTTTACCACTCTGAACATGGGATTCTTCCTAACTTTAAAGATCTGGGTTGTTTGGATCCCCTACCCAACAATTGATGGCAAATCAAAAACTCCACAAAAACAGATGTTTTCATCAAGCTATGCTCTGCCAATCTTTAAACCCACAAACAACCCCCCCCCCAAAAAAAACTTTCAAATTTGAAGTCCTGGAATCTGCTTGAACTGCTCATCCAGGTTCTCTCACAGTCCTCCTATGTTCATGCAAATTCAGAAGCAGTTATTCTAACTCTTCTATTACCTTTAATTCAAACAGAAGCAGTGATTCTTAACTCTTCTGATGTTTATGGTTTGTGAGGCAACACCACCTTATCAGAAAACAGCATATTATTTTCCCCAAGCTTTACCCTATAATCGAGTCTTCAAACATGAATCCTCAGGCCCCATTTCCACATCAGCTCCATACATTTCTTCTGGCATTTCTATATCAAATTCCTCATTACCTTCAGAAGAATGCTTAAAGGTTTCAGTCCTGAGATTTTTTCCTTGTTCCCTGTGGGGAATGCTGGTTTGTCTTCTGACCCCTGGTTTGCACAGGTCTGCCTCTTTCCAAGGGTTCAGGTAGATTGAAAGTTTGTGGCTGCCTCCATTGCCTAGAGACCAAACCCTTTTCTCTAACTCTGGGCTGTCTCTAGGATCACCTGTTTTTCTCTGGCTCTTTGCTCCTGAGCCTGGATAGCTTCCCTGCTAATTAGCCCTGCCCCCAGCAGGGCTGACTGTAGGATCGAATCTGTTTTTGGGTTTTGCCTGATGGGACTTGTAGTTCTTTGCACTTAGCATTTCCAAACTAGAGCTAGGCAAGTATAATTAAGTTGAATTAGAGCTACTTTTCACTTGGGGGTAGCTTCTGCAGGGCTGTTTCCCTAATCTGCCCGCTTCTAGGAGCAGGTTTAGGGGCAGTTTTAGAGCACTGCAGGGTTTCTTACAACATGACAGGGCTCTCCCTGTCACAGTATTTACTAAGCTCCTCAACAATCATGTTAAACTTTTTAATTTTGTATGTATATCACCTAGACAGGTCAATAGGAGGTATATCAAAATAAAAATAACTTAACACTTGATATAACTGATACTATCTATGAGATAATAAGAGAATATTTTTCATTCTCAGATATGGACACCTGTACAAAATGCCCAGAGGACCAATGGCCCAATCAGAAGAGAGATGCCTGTATCCCAAAAGTGATAGTTTTCTTATCTTATGATGAACCTTTGGGGATAATGTTGACTTTCATCTGTCTTTTCTTATTTTTCATTAATACTGTTATTTTGGGTATATTCATTCATTACAAAGATACCCCGATAGTCAAAGCCAACAATCGGGAACTCAGTTACATTCTCCTCATCTCCCTCATGCTCTGCTTCCTCTGCTCCTTGGTATTCATTGGTCATCCTGACAAATTGACTTGTATTCTCCGACAGACTGCCTTTGGGATCACGTTCTCCATTGCTCTTTCCACCATATTGGCAAAGACCATCACTGTAGTCCTTGCCTTTCATGCCACCAAGCCTGGAAGCAAGCTCAGGAAATGGATGGGTTCCAGGACTTCAGTTTCTATCGTCCTTTCCTGTTCCCTTATTCAAACTGCTGTGTGTCTTGCCTGGTTGTTCATTGCTCCCCCATTCCCATATCTTAATATGAGATCAGAAATTGGAACAATAGTAAGTGAATGTAATGAAGGTTCAATAGTTGCATTTTATTGTGTTCTGGGTTACCTGGGCTTCTTGGCTGGCATCAGCTTCATCGTAGCTTTCCTAGCAAGGAATCTACCTGACAGGTTCAATGAGGCCAAGTACATCACTTTCAGCATGCTGGTGTTTTGCAATGTCTGGATCTCTTTCATCCCAACATATCTGAGCACCAAGGGCAAATATATGGTAGCGGTGGAAGTATTTGCTATCCTGGCCTCAAGTGCTGGACTTTTGGGCTGTATCTTTTTCCCTAAGTGCTATATTATTCTGCTGAGACCTGAAAGGAACAGCAGAAAATGGCTATGAAAAAATGAAAAAATATTAATATTTGTGCAAAGGATGAATTAATTTAATATTGTTATCAGGCATCAGTGATTGGACATGTCAAAGGTAAATTCCGTACGACCTCCCAAGAGCCCTCAAATCAACTTCACAGCACACCCTTAACAAAATTCATCACCGTTCCCGTCCCCGCGGATAATCGCGGGAAATAATCTCATGTCATTTTCTAGTGTCTATTTCTTTTTTTTTTTCTTCTTCTTTATTTATATTTTGAACATATTGTCAAGAATAAACTTCTTGTACAGAATATGATTGAGTCAGCATAATATAAAACAAATGAAGTAACAACTATATGACAAAATTACTATTTACTCATCAAAATTAAAGTCCCAAAATTGAGATCCAAGATGTTCCTGAGTGAGAAACTATTAAAAGAAAAAGAATGAATTCAAATTGCAATTAGGCGGTCAGATGAGAATGGGCCAAGAGTAAATTTATACATTGAGATTTTCTTTATCCCCTTCAAGGCCCCTCCTGGAGAGAAATCCTGTCAACTGAGAGGGTTCGAAGAAAATATAATTACAAGATTTGTACTTTACAATGCATTTGCAAGGGTATCGTAAAAGAAATGATGCCCCCATTGCAGTGACCCCAGGCTTAAGAAGCAAAAATTCCTTCCTTCGTTTCTGAGACTCCCTTGTCACATCCGGAAATATTTGAACTTTGTGTCCAAGAAATTCTTTATGTCTATTCTTAAAATAAAGCTGTAATATCCAATTTTTATCTGGTGATAAAACCACCGTAGCCAATAGGGTAGCTGGAATAGCTACCTCCCTCATTGAAGATTCCAATAATAATGTTATATCCATTTGTTCACCCTGACCTTGTTGTTCTAGTGGACGCTGTTCTTCCAAATTTTTTGATGTTGGCAGATAATATATTTTGGAAAAGGGAGGAAAGGCATCATTAGGAACATTAAGAACTTCACAAAAGTACTTTTTCAAAACTTCTTTTGCTGATAAAGAAGGGATCTTTGGGAAGTTCAAAAATCTAAGGTTATTTAATTGCATATTATTTTCCATCATTTCCACCTTTCTCCTAAGGTTAAGATTGTCCTTAATCAGTGTCGTTTGGATTTGAGTTACTTCAGTTATCTTTTTATCTATTTTTTCCACATTATTTTTCATCGATATATTTTCCTGTTTAAGTCCATTTATTTCATTTCTTTGTTCTAAATATTTCTCTTCTAGTACTTTAATTTGTGGTGACAATGTTTGACCCAGAGTAATTACCAAGTCCCAAATTGAGTCTAGGGTAACATTCATGGGTTTAGGAACAGAGAATATACTTGCTTGCATTGTCCCAGCTTCCACAGCAGTGGCAGTCTTCTCTCTCTGGAAACCTTGCTCCATTTCAAGTCCCCTTGTTGTTCGCACCGCAGTCTCGTCTTCCTCCAGTGCTTCGTCCATTCCAGTCTCCCGGGAAACGAAGTCTGCCTCCTCAGACTGACTACTCTCCCGTGGAGAGCTAGCACGCTGCAGTTGAGGGGGCGGGGTTCTAGCGTAGGGGCTCAGAGTCAACTCTAGCCCAGGGAAGCTTGCCGCGACCTCACTCCTTCCTAGTGTCTATTTCAATCTCAAGCCTTCTACACCAGCATTCTTCAAAGCAAAGCTTGCGGGTCAGTGGTTGTGGTTGTGGTCAGTGGTTGTGATTCTTCCCTCTCTCTTTAAAGAATGACATGAAGATGTTTTCCCGCGGTTATCCGCGGGGACGGGAACGGTGATGAATTTTTTCACCGTGTCATTCTCTAGTTCCAGCCTCTGTACATTCAGAGCACGAGATGGATGTGGTGGAGCTGTGTTATGGGTGGGCTTTGGGCAGTATCAAGGGCTGATTAGACATGGATGTCTTGCAACAATAATCAAACATTTTGCAAGACATCCTAGATAGAACTTATTTGTTTGGAACTAGAACTGTTTTAGAAGGGTCTAAGTTTCATAAAGGTGCCCAAAGTGACCAGAAGACCACTGTATGCTTCAAGGTAAGATACTCCACACTCCCCAAGTGCTCACTGACCCCCTTCCAACACACAACATTGAGAACAAAAAGGTACAAACCTGTTTCTAAAACAGTAGCATTTGGTATGAAGAAGCTTAGAAGAGCTGCACACAGGTGTCTTAAGTAGACTGGTGGGTGGGCTAGTGAACTATAGAAAAGAGGACCCAGGCCCATAAGACACTCTAACCACTACTTTTATGGTGGAAATAGTAAGCACCCCCCAAAAAAACAAACAAACCCTACTCTATTGCAATATAGGTGCCACTTGCAGCCATAAGGTCTATTGGGGTTGTAGACAGGCGGGTATGGTAGGTTTTGAGGTGATTTGGGGGCTCACCATAGACAACAAAGGATTTCTGGTGAGATGTTTATGTGGCACCCTTATTGTGGAGTTCACAGCAGTGCCCAGTAAGGTGCCCTCAATGCTCTGTTGCCATGTCTGGATGGCAAGTCCATTATAGGACTAGCCCCTCCCATGTCCAAATGGTTTTATTCTGGGTGTTTGAGACTTGGATGAAATTTTATTTGAAAATGTTGTATGTTGAAATGTTGAAAATGTTGAAGACGTCACAAGGGACTGGATATCCAGATAAAGGATTTTCAAAAAATGTATATATTTCTAGACGTATGGTAGTTTGCCTTTGGCATTATCTTATTGTTGACTTTTGACGTCTAGCACCATATGTCCAAATTGGACTTATATGTGTTTTCAAAATGACCCTCCACAGATTTGGGTTCCTGGGGATGTTTGCCTATTCTCATTATGTTGTTGGGGTGGGGGGGGGAGTTGGGGGGGACAGGGGTGAGAGTGTGTGGTTACTGTTTGCAATTTTCTGGTCAACCATGTGTTCTCAAGAGTGTACGAGTGTATTGTAGTCTGCTGGTTATTACTGTATTTGGTTTGGCCAATAAATATATTTGATAGAAACAGTGAAGGTAACTCATGAAGAAAAGCACCCCTAAAGGGAAAATAAGAAAGCTCAATTCAGAAAATCATTGCTGTTAGGGAATTCAATTATCAGAGGATTCCATCATCAGAGAATAAAACAATCCAGAATTAATGGATCACACTAGGGTCAGATAGACTGTGACATGTGACACAGAAACACTCACTCTCACAATTGCACCTACTGAATCCTTTTGCTGCATTAGAGATTACAATGTTCAAGAAAGAATTGAGGTGGAACCAGAAAGTGATGGTAACTCATGAATAAAATTGCCCCCGAAAGAAAACTAAGAAAGCTCAGTCCATAAAATTATTGCTGTTAAGGGATTCCATCATCAAACCCTTGTGGTTGGAGATGATAAAGGCTAGTTCAGGTTAGTACAAAGGCTATATTAGATGCGCTCTGCTATACCTAGGTAATAGACTACCAAGAAAGGGGACACAATAGACTGTTCTGGAGAGAGACCGTCTCAATCACACTCTGGATGGAATCTCAAATGTTTCCAATGAGGCATGGATACGATAACTGTGCAGACCATTTGGACATTTTTATTTTTTTCTGATATTATAAACTGTTATGTAATTAAAGGGTCCTTTTACTAAGGTGTGTTAACTGATTTAGCGTGTGCTAATCGATTTAGCGCACACAAATGATTAGAGCACGCTAAATGCTAACACATTCATAGAATATAATGGGCACTTTAGCATTTAGCGTACATTAATCGTTTGCACAAACTACGGTGACGGAGTTCAAATAAGCATGGGATGAACACAGAGGATCTAGAATCAAAACATAATATTAAATATTGAACTAAGGCCAGTACTGGGCAGACTTGCACGGTCTGTGCCTGTCTTTATATGGCCGTTTGGGAGAGGATGGGCTGGGGAGGGCTTCAATGGTTGGGAGGGTGTAGATGGGCTGGAGTCGGTTTTGACGGAGAGTTCGGCAGTTTGAACCCAAGCACAGTACAGGGTAAAGCTTTGGATTCTTGCCCAGAAATAGCTAAGAAGGAAAAATTTTAAAAATTTAAATTGAATCAGGTTGGGCAGACTGGCTGGACCATTCGGGTCTTTATCTGCCGTCATCTAACAACTAGCACGTCCATTGAGCTGGCGTTAGTTTTTCCGCGTAGAGCGGTGGGCAGCGTGCGCTAATCTGCAGCGAGCGCTAAAAACGCTACCGCAGCTTAGTAAAAGGAGCCCTAAATCGATTAGCGCCTTAGTAGAGGGGGTAAATTATGTCCTGATTGTTTGGCCCGATTGTTGTTCAGAGTGCTTTTTGGCATACAGTGATTTTTTGATAACAGCTTTCCTTTTGGATATTTTCTTTTGTTACGTTCTTGCCTGCTATTATTTAGTACCTCATGCGGAAGGTTTTTTTTTTTTTTTGCATATGATGTCTGGGTGGAAGAGCATGGGTTCATCTCTCCTATGAACTGAGGCTTTTTCTTTCGCCTGTTAAAATATCTTATTGGGCCCAAAGCGGCTCACTTTCAACGGAGTGATTCTTTTGTTTTGTTTTTTTGCTTTTTGTTTCATTCCTTCCATTCCTCATTTCTGAGTATTGTAAATTAAATTATGTCCCACACAACCATCAAAATCAATATTCCAAGTTTCCAAGTTTTATTTAGAATTTGATTAATCGCTTAACCATACTTCAAAGCGATGTACATTATTAAAAAAACCTTTATAAACTTTCAGGGAGAACAAACATACAAGCAAAACTCAACGAACATGACATACACTACAAAAGGGGAGAAAGAATAAGAAATAGAATAATTAATAGAAAAGAATAATAATTAATAGAAAAAAATGAATAGGGCGTTAAACATCAGAAGAGTAGACCAAATCCAAGAAGCTAGTAAGTCAAAGGCATCTATAAAAAGAAAGCACTTTAACTTGCTCTTAATATTTGTCTACATTATATTTTAATGATGACACAAGATCTTAAAGGTTATATTTAAAAGAAACACATTACATTTTAAAAAATAAATGCAGATGTCAGGAGCAACTGTCCCTTAAGGCTGAGCAGCAGGGTCCAATGGAAAACACATGGTATCCTCAGTTGGTCAGCTAGAAATAGAGTGATCGGCTCAATTTCACAGTTTTTCTTCATTCACCATCTGTATAAATGCAAAGTCCTTCTTCAAGTCCAGTTTAATGCTTAATTATTTCTGCCCATTATTCAAATCAATCAATTAAATAGCACCACCAAGAACGCTATTCCATCCCGCCTCAACGCTCAAGTGTAACAACTGTAGTTGGAAAGAGAGAGCATTATCGCAGGAGAAACTGTGTCACAGCCCTAACGATGGAAGCTCGTCTGGTTCTGACTTTGTTGATGCTCTGTGACATCCTGTGGAATATGACTGAGGGTCAGTGCTTGCTTGGAGACTACCCACCAGTACAACCTCTACCAGGATACCATAGAGATGGGGACCTCATGATTGGAGGACTTGTAACTGTAACAAACTTTTATCCAGATGGTGGTCCGTCCTTCACAACTCCTCCCTCATTTGAAGGACATAGCTTGTAAGTAGCGTCATGGCTTAACTCCTTTTCTCAGACATGCTTTTCGGTTTTATTTTGGATGGTTACTTCAGGAACTGCAGATACGACTAATATATGTTAGAGGAATCCTATTATATTGAATTTGAGTTAAAATATTACTTTATCTCCAACTACGGTATAATTTGAGAAACTATCCCCCTCTTTTACAAAGGTGCGTTAGACATTTTAGTGCGTGCCAAATGCTAATGCACCCATTATAAATCTATGGATGCGTTAGCGTTTAGCTTGCGCTAAAACGGCTAACGCACCTTAGTAAAAAGACCTTTATGAAGTGTATAGTTGGTTTTGTGCGGCTCACTGAATTGTATTCTAATGCATGTATAGAAAAGAACTTTTCGCCCCCATGAAATAAATTAATGGTATGCAAATGAGAAGTGTATTGAAATTGTTCAGCACCAGGAGTGTTTGTCTCCCTTTATCTCAGCGGGTTTTTTTTCTAGAAGATGGCAGACATAGAAAAGTTTATTTTCCATCTTCCCTACATCACACAGGGCTCCTTTTACGAAGGTGCGTTAGGGCCTTAACGTGCAGAATAGCGCACGCTAGCCTCTATCGCCTCCTCTTGAGCAGGCGGTAGTTTTCCGGTTAGCGCGTGCTATAGCGTGCGCTAAAAACGCTAGTGCACCTTCGTAAAAGGAACCCATAACTCATTCATTCTGAATGCAAATCACCTTTCACTTGAGGTGGAGAACGCAGTCAAGTTTGCTGCAGAGACTTGTTACGTTTTATAAATGTATTTACAAAAGTTTACAAAGCTCAAACATGCAGATTGTCCTGTAGTTGTAAGTTTTTGGGGGGATGCCAATCCTTCTGTGAGAAGACCAAATAAGGGGGTAGTGTAAGTAGTAGAAGGGTGATATTCAGGAGGGCTATTGCAAGGGAGTTTAGGGCTGCCAGTCTATCCCTTTCTGCTTTCTTCTATTCTCCCTTCTCCCCCTTCCTGTACTCACCCCCACAACCTCATCTATTTCATCCTTTCATCTTTGTCTTCTCCTTTCTACTCTCTCAACTCATTTACCTCTTCTACCTCACCTCCTCTTTGTTTCCCTTGTACTCACTCCTATTTTTTTACCCCCTCTTTTCTCTCCACTCTTCCTTCTTCTTTACCTCCTCCCTTTCTGTCTTTTCTGTCTTCTTATTAACTGACATACAACTTACTCTGTTCTGACTATTAACTTCCTGTGGCATTTCCAGTTGTTCTACTATGTTTCCATATGTTTGTTGATGGTAGCTGCAAACCTTCCAGTGGCATACTAGCATATATGACACCTGGGGGCACATCATTTTTTGACACCACCCATCTGTATGAAAAACATGATTTTTAGTAACAATCCACACATCACACATGAGTATCCTAGGAAAAGGCAGCATCTTACATATTGCAGTGAGCAGTACATCAATACACCCATTGTAAAACTAAACAAGCGGGGAGATCTCCTGCATCGGAGGAATTCATCAGAGGGGATTGTGCCTCTCTCCCTGGCTTCCTGCAGCAGCGGTTCTGCTTCCTATTACTTTGTGCATCGCAGGCATCTTCAGAGACGGACCCCTGACGTCACCGGGTCCGTCTCCAACAATTTAAAAACAGAACGCCGCCGCGGGAGACTCGGGAGATCTCCTGCATCGGAGGAATTCATCAGAGGGGATTGTGCCTCTCTCCCTGGCTTCCTGCAGCAGCGGTTCTGCTTCCTATTACTTTGTGCATCGCAGGCATCTTCAGAGACGGACCCCTGACGTCACCGGGTCCGTCTCCAACAATTTAAAAACAGAACGCCGCCGCGGGAGACTCGGGAGATCTCCTGCATCGGAGGAATTCATCAGAGGGGATTGTGCCTCTCTCCCTGGCTTCCTGCAGCAGCGGTTCTGCTTCCTATTACTTTGTGCATCGCAGGCATCTTCAGAGACGGACCCCTGACGTCACCGGGTCCGTCTCCAACAATTTAAAAACAGAACGCCGCCGCGGTTGCGGCCCCTTAGGGCACGCCCCTTGGAGCCACGGGGAGCCAGGGAGTTGGAGATTATTGATTTACCTATTGGAATAAGGAACGAATACAGGAGATCTCCAGATCCAGGATATATGATTTGATTTGTATCAGTGCCTGGTGAGACGCTGAGGGTACGATTGTTATATTACAACAGCGATTAGACTATCTGTCAGTCGCGATGCCGAAGAGACGGGGTAAGAGCGCCGCTGCAGCCTCGCGACGTCTTGAACACCCCCCTCTCGCTTCAATTGAACATTTTCTTCAGCGTCTTCAGAGGGAGTCAGTAGGTTCGGGGAATCGCCCGCTGGACTCTGCGACGTGGAGTGACGCCGGATCGGAAGTTCTTGGGCTGGATACCACGCTGAGCCCCGACCAGAGGAGTCCACCTCCCCCACCGCTGAGTGCGAGTTCCCCATGTGAAAGGAGTGGGCCAGAAGTAGCAGCACTCTCTGATCATGAGGCTGTAACATCAGGGAGCCAGCAAGGTGAAGTCTCTATGGCTTTGTTAAGCCCAGAGATGGTTCCAGCGGATAGAGCAGAAGGAGGAGAAAAACCAGACCAACAGACAGAAGGCAGTCAAGGTGAGTCTTCCCCAATTTTACATGAGACTTTCTTTAAATATGAAAAACCAGCTGAAGTGACTCTTGATTCAATTTGGGACTTAGTTTCCAAACTGGGAGACTCACTAACTAAACAAATTAAAGAAGGTGAAAAGAATATAAAAATTCAAAAACAGACAATAGAGGAAAATAAACAGGAAATTTCCAATGTCAAAGAAAAATTGGGAGGTATCGAAAATGAAGTGAAAATGATTAAACAAGTTCAATCTACAATAATAAATGATAATCAAAGTATTAGGAAAAAATTGGAAATTATGGAAAATAACTATCGGACTAATAACCTACGACTGTTGAATTTTCCTAAAATTCTATCTGTAAACCCGAGAGAGATGATAAAAAGGTACTTCATGGAGATATTTAATATTCCTGAGGAATCATTGCCTCCTCTCACTCGAGTATATTATTTGCCTATGAACGTAAGGGGTCAGCATTCGGAGAATAAGAGACAGGAAATACAAGACCTTCAACAAAATTTGACAGCAATTTTGGAAACATCAGATAAAGATTTGGTTAAACCAGCAACTCTTGTACTATCTGTGGCTTTGTTGCTGGATAAAGATTGGATTTTGAAAATGTTTTTCAGGAACAAGAGTAAGGAGTTCCTGGGTTTGAAAATTCAAATGTTTCCAGATGTTAGTAGAGAAACTCAGAATCGTAGACGTCAATTTCTTTTGTTGAAAGCAGGAGTTACACAGCTGGGTGGCATTTTCTTTTTACGTTTCCCATGTAAATGTATAGTAAGATATCGAGATAATAAGTATGTGTTTTTCGAGCCATCTCAACTTACAGCTTTTCTGACACTGAAACGTCTGGAAAAAGAGGGTATAACAACAACTACCACAATAACAACTATGTAACTGTAATAACAACTAATTGGACTTGGTATTAGAATAATCCCTCAAGTCAGACACATGATACTATTCTTTATTATATAGAATTTAAAATTGATTTCCTTAAAAGTTCACTCTTATATATATCTTGGATCACATAATTATCGAGGACTTGAGATTGTCCGATTAGAGTTTTGTCCATATTATGTTAATGATTTACTTATTATTTTGTGTTCAATCTGACAATCTTTCTGTACAAAATGTTTTGATTTTGTTAAAATTTTTAAAATGATAAATAAAGAATAAATAAAAAAAATAAAAAAAAAAAAAAAAAAAAAAACTAAACAAGCCAGACTAGTACAGATCAATCCTGCACAGAAAATCCTAAGAAAAAATCATATCTATCAAACACACAGAACACACAGAACACAGAAAACACCTTCGCCTAATATGGAATATGTAATCACAAACTTACCCCTCCCCCTTTTACAAAACCATAGTGCAGTTTTTAGCCACGGTGGTAACAGGTCAGACGCTCATAGAATTGTGAGCATCAGAGCTGTTACCACCACAGCCAACGCTAAAAAATGCTCTATAGTTTTGTAAAAGGGGAGATAAAATAGAAATACGTAGACAAAGGTTAAACTGAAGCACCAAGAAGCTGGACTCTGCATACAATGCAACACCACAGAAACAGAGATGCATGTCCCTTAAAACAAAAAAATAAATAAATATAATTTTTTTCTACCTTGTCTTCTCTGGTTTCTGCTTTCCTCATCTTCTTGTCACTCTCTTCCTTTCAAACACCCGTCTACCCTCTCTCTGCCCCTTCTATAGGTCATCTTCTCTCCTATTTCCCTTCCAGAAACTTTCTGCCTATATCGCCCTTCACCGTCATTGTTCTGGCATCCATCTCTTTCCCTCCCCCCCCCCAAGCATTGGCATCTCTCCCTCTCCCTCCATGGTCTGGTATCTCCTTTCCTTTCCCTCCTTCCCATGGACTTGGTATCTCTGGTTCCTCTCCCTTGTCTTCCTTCTCCCTCCTTCCCTCTGTCTCCCCAATTGGGTGCTAAAGAAGCAGCATTTCTCTCCCCATTCCCTGTGTAGCAGCAGCATTCCTCTCCCCCTCCCTTCCCTGTACAGCAGCAACATTTCTCCCCACCACTTCAAGTTTCAAGTTTAATAAAATTTTGATTTGATCGCAAAATCTTATTTCAGTGTGATTTACAAAAAATGTTGCAAATTAGGGTGACATAAAAACGAATAACATTTTACTAAGACAATGATTTACACAACTATATACCAACCAAACCCGAGGAAAAAAGAAAATGGATTAAATACAATTATAAAGTAAATATAACAGGGTAGGAATTTGAAACAAAAGGAAGGGTAAAAGATTACCTGCTCGATTTTACTTATAACTCTTTCTAAAGAAAAGAAAGTCTAGGGGGAATTTAAAATGCATATAGCTTAATTAAAAACTTCCTTAAAAAGCCAACTTTTTAATAGGTTTTTAAATTTGCCAAGTGATTTTTCATCCCTTATATTAGCTGGGAGAGAATTCCAAATTTGAGGTGCTGTGACAGAAAAGATCGTATCTCTCCTGGAGTAAATGACTCTTAGTGATGGGATTAGGAGGAGAGACTTCTCTTCTGATCTTAAAGATCTTATAGGAGTATGGGGAATTAAACATTTTTCTAAAAACGCAGGGGCTTTGTTTGTTAAAATTTTATGAGAAAGTAGAGCTATTTTGTATGTGATTCATTGGTTAACAGCAGCAGTATTTCTCTCCCTCCTTCCCTGTGCAGCAGCATTTCTCTCCCCTTCCCTGTGCAGCAGCAGCATTTCTCTCCCCCTTCCCTATGTAGCAGCAGCATTTCTCTCCCCCTTCCCTGTATAGCAGCAGTATTTATTTCCTCCCTTCCCTGTGTAGCATCAGCATTTCTCTCCCCCTTCCCTGTGCAGCAGCAGCATTTCTCTCCCCCTTCCCTATGTAGCAGAAGCATTTCTCTCCCCTTCCCTGTGCAGCAGCAGCATTTCTCTCCCCCTTCCCTATGTAGCAGAAGCATTTCTCTCCCCCTTCCCTGTATAGCAGCAGTATTTCTTTCCTCCCTTCCCTGTGTAGCATCAGCATTTCTCTCCCCCCTTCTCTGTGTAGCATCAGCATTTCTCTCCCCCTTCTCTGTGCAGCAGCAGCAATACTCTCCCCCTTCCCTTCCCTGTGCAGCAGCAACATTTCTCTTCCCTGTTCTGTGCAGCAAAAGCATTTCTGGCTGGTTCCTTGCTGCAGACGGTTTTCCATTCAAAGCCATGGGCATCGACACCTTGCATGATACGCAGCTGCATCATAAGCCTTCTCTCTGATTTTGTGATGTCAGAGGGAACGCTTCTGATGCAGCCGCAGATCGTGTGAGGAGCTGACGGCTACGTCTTTGAGCAGAAAAACTGAGCAGGCCAGAAACTAAACACCCACTAGAGAGAGCACAAGCTAAGCCGCGGACACCCCTGATTTGAAGTTTACTGCTACTGCTGCTGGTTAAAGAAAGCAGCAGCGGCAGAATAGGGTGGGTAGCCGGCTGTGCACCTCCTTGGAGCTTGCACCCGGGGTGTACCGCTCCTACCTTGGTACGCCACTGACACCTCTACTGGTACTTTCATACTTCACTGCATCCTGCATAGTGTTATACAGTTAGGGGCTAATTTTATAAATGGGTGTCCTGATTGTAGGCCATGGTGGGTACCCTACTACCATCTGGCAGCCAATCTAGATGCATGTTTTAAAAAAACAAAACCCTGAGGCAGGCCGTCTGCATTGTAGGTTTTTCTTGCTGGTGCGGTGCAAGGAGATGCCTAAGGACACTTAAGCTTGCCCAAGGATGTATGTTGTTGTGGTTTCACCCAGAAGTGGCCTTGGGTGAGATACCTGAGATGTAGGCCAGCAAAATACTGGCCTACATTTCAAAAGCTAAAATTAGGTGCGACTGGCAGAGCTGACAGCAGCAAGGGAATCCTTGATCAGCTGAGCTGACAGGCCTCCCTGAAACCGCAGCTTCGAGGAATCCTGACAGCTCCGCTAATGGAGTGGAAAATACCCCCTGCCACGATCAGCTGAGCAGCTGTGGCAGGGGGCTCCCAAAGTTCCCTCAAAATCAGCAGGAGGGATACCCACTCCCTCCTGCCACCATCCCCCAGAATCCCATACAGCCAATACCCCCTGAACCTCCAGATTGCCTGATACCTCTAGACCCCTACCCAGTACCCCTAAGATCAGCCCTCTACCCCTCCACCCCCTAACTTCAATGAAGAAAGGCTGGCAGGAAGGAAACTTACCCCCTTTGGCTGTAAAATGGTAGGCTTTCCCCTCGGATGCACCAGATAGGGCTTTAGATCTCCTTCCTGGTGCATCCTGGGATGGAATGGGCATGGCTAAGACTCTGGCATCCATCCTGCTGATTTGGGGGGAATTTGTCAAGGGGGTCCCCTGCCACAGCTGCTCAGTTGATTATGGCAGGGGTATGTTCCCCAATCAGCTGAGCCAGCAGAACTCCCCAAAGCCATGGCTTTGGTGAGTCCTGAGGGCTCAGCTGATCAGGGATTCCCTTGCCATGATCAGCTGATGGCAAGGGATCCCCTGATCAGGTAGGCACAATTCTGTAACTGGCACTGGTGTCATGGGTGCCGGTTAGAGAATTGGGGAGTTAGGTGGGGGTTAGGCATCTATCCATTAGGGCAGATGCAATTCTGTATAAGACACTGGTGTACGAATCTCAGCTGCTTCTTATGTGTCCGCTTGGACTAGCGTCCTACTGTATATAGAATCTGCTCCTCAGTTTCTGTTTGGGGTCAAATAGTATATGGAGGGGCAGAGAAATAGAGGTGCTAGGGTCCAGTGATTAAGGCTATATGAATATGCATAGTATATGCATTTACCTCCTATGGTCTGAGAAAATGGCAGATATAACCTGAAGAACAGAAAAAACGTGGAGAAAGGGGAAAGAGATTCTAGAAACATGAAGCATACACTTTTCTGTCTCATTATAATACAAATATAAAGCTTGTAACCAGCATCATTTCTCACCCTTATCCTAGTCCTATTTCATGTTTCTCTACTACTAATGTTTATTTATCTTATGGTTTGATGCTAATTTCATATTATGTGTCATTCATTGTCCTTGTAGTCCTATATCCTTGAACTATTACAACTTCCTGGCTTTTCTGTCTGCGGTGGAAGAGATTAACAACAGCTCAGAGCTCTTACCCAACCTCACACTGGGATTCTACATTTATGAACCTTACAACAGTTTATTATTAATGTATAGAGCTGCTGTAAATATATTTTCAGGAATGGAACCTGGGATCCCAAACTACAGCTGCAAAAAATCTGATCCATTGGCTGCTGTCATTGAAGGTCTTCCAGCTGAGCAATCGAGTGAGTTTTCCAGTCTTTCCAGGATATACCAATACCCACAGGTCAGAAGACATCTTCATTTTACTCCACCTTAGATAAATCAATATTCAGCAACACCAAAATAAATTATTAACCACTCACACATAGCAATGAGAAACTGCAGAATTCTAATTTTGATTTAGAAACAAAATTACATGTAATAGTGCAATATAGAAAAAAACTATCCCCAAGGGTAATCTAACTAAGAACAAGAAAAGAAAAACATATTGCCAAAGTAAAGTCTCAAGTCCACAGTATGCAGAAAAGTGAGAACAGTCATTATTAATTTAAGAAAAAACATATACAGTAAGGCCCCCTTTTACAAAGGTGTGGTAGCTGATTTAGTGCACGCTAATTGATTTATCGTGCGTTAAACGCTAATGCATCCATAGACTATCCCCTCTTTTATTAAGGTGAACTAGCTGTAATGTGCGCTAATCGAATTAGTGTGCGCTAAACGCTAATGCGTCCATAGACTAACATGCACGCGTTAGTGTTTAGCACGCGCTAAATCGATTAGTGTGCTAATCAGTTAGCGCAGCTTAGTAAAAGTGGGCTATAATGGGCGCATTACCATTTAGCATGTGTTAAATCATGCGTTAAATTTACTACCTCTTTTACAAAGGTGCACTAAGCGTTTTAGCGTGCACTAAAACGCTTAGTGCACCTTTGTAAAAGAGGTAGTAAATCTTAAGAGGTAAATCTACCCCCTAACTTCTGAGCCCTATCATTTAAGAAGCTCAGGGTCTTTAATTACTCCCTTAATCTCTTTCCATTATGGGGCTCATTTTCTTTCTTTTATTTTAAGTTCACAAAAATTTTATTTAAAAATTTGCAGTAAAGAACAAGACAAGAAATATAACAGTAAAGTAGTAGTCATTATTTACTGAACAATCTTAGCATTAAGCCTTCATAGTATGTAAAAATATGTACATGAATTTGCATACGTGACTGTAAGGATTGTTAGTGACCCCCCACAATATATGGTTGGTGGGGTCACTTGAGCGGCGCCCTTACACACTCCAGGTGCCAGGTTCAGTTCCCTCACCGACGATTCACCAGGAGTAGAATCAAATGAGCACAGCCAGAGGTGATTGCATCAAGAATATATTATAGAAATAGTCTTATAGAAAAGCAATATTTATAAGCATTACAATTAAGCATTACAATTAATTAGAGAGCAAAGAAGTTTCCCTACCTTACAGAGTTCAGAGGCAAAGAGACAGAGAAGCGTGAAGTTCTAGGGAGAGCCAGAGAGAGAAAGGGGGATGGGGTGATGGTCTAAGTTTCGGGTTCCAGAGATCAGCCAGAGAGAGAGAGAAAGAGATAGAGGGAAGGATAGACAGAGAGATAGATAGCTCAAGAGATAGACAGAGAAAGAGAGAGCTCCCTGTGTGTTGCAGAGAGGAGGCTTGGAAATCTTATTCTGAATATAGAAAACTATTGAGCTTCAATAGAAGTTAAATCTCCCCCTCCTTAGTAAACTTGTGCTAGACAGAAGAAGATAGGCTGAAGTCATATGTGATTTCCAGTATGTCTCTGACAATAGTTTCTGATTAACTTTAGTTATCTGTGCACCTGGACCTATTGTTCTAAGCACCCTCTTAATCAGACATTAACACCTTTTAGCTAATCATGATTTAAAACCTGTCTTCCTGGATGCTTTCTGTGAATAAGCATTCAGGATCTATTTGCATCTACATTCCAGAGTGAGATTGATATAATTTCCCATAGGCCTTGGCTGACATTAGTTATGCCAACTGAAAGTGCTGAATGCTAGCAATAGCTATGCTGACAGTGATTACTCTTTCTTATGAAACCAAAAAACCTGGAGAGAGATAAATAGTCAAGTTGCATATAATTGATTTTACAGCATAATGAAATAAATACATATAGGTCCTTATACTAAGGTGTGCTAACTGATTTAGCATACACAAACTGATTTAGTGCACGCTAATAGAATTAGCACATGCTAAATGCTTTTTTAAAATAAAAAAAATTATTTTTATTCAAATTTTACATTTTAGATAAGCATTTTAACTTGAATATAGATTAAAATTAAAATACAGGAAACATGGATGGTATCCCCATCCAGGGTACTATTGAAAGAAAAATTTAACATTCATTATTTCATCCACAATGATCCAAGAACAAAGCAAATAACAAAAGATGGAAATCACACAAATTATTTATCAGGACATAATAGAAATAAGAGAGACCGCTTCCGTCTGTCAGTTCGCTAAACTTTTGGAATCACCATTGGTCCTATGGTTACACCCCCCCCCCCCATTCCTTGGCCACAATAAATTGTAACAACTGTTTGGGTTCAAAAAATAGGAAAGATTTTCCTTCTAATGAGATACAGCACTTAGCATAAAATTTTAATATAAAGGAAGCACCCAGAGCAATAACTCTAGGTTTATAAACCAGAAATTCTTCTCTTCTGCATCTCAAAGAAATATCTGGAAATATGCGAATTATTGAACCCAAAAAAGTTCTATTCATATGTCAGAAATAAGTTTGAAAAATCAAATCCCTATCAAACTCTAAGGCAAATTAAATAATAAGGGTAGTCCTCTCAGTTATTACTTCCACCTTTTTGAGCCACTCTGTCTTTGTGGTATGGTTTGTATCCTGGTAGCACAGTGTCCCAGACATTTTCTTCAGTTCACCATGTTTCCGTGAAGCCTAAGATGTCAACGTTATCTTTTTGCCATCGCTTCTAATTCATCTATCTTATTTCTAAGGCTCCTTGTGTTCCTGTACATACACTTGAGTTTGCGGCCTGTTCCTTTCTTGCATTTCCTTCCCTCTTGTGTCCTTCTCGATCTGTCTTGCCTGTGATCCGTTGAAACTTTCCCTCTATCGCTAATTTTTTGAGCAGAAAATTAAGGATATCAGATTGAACCTAGGACAATCCACACCCATACAATTCTCGGATCCCTCTGAACAGATGAATCTTCTACCTTTCAGCACTTTTTCTAATCTTAAACCTCCATCTTTAGCAGACCTCTTTAAAGTCTTTCAATCGATAAATGCCCCTAATAGCCCAACAGAAAGCATCCCTCCCTCAATTCTTAAAATTTTTTTTTCCTATTTTTGACCCATTTATACTGGAAATGATAACAATAAGTCTTATTTCTAATCTTGTTCCAGAAGCTTGGAAACCTGATTTAGTCTTCCCAAAACTGAAAAACCAAAATCTAGACAATACACAGCCAGCAAATTTCTATCCCATTGCTAATCTTAACATCATTTCCAAACTTACGGAAAAAATAGTACAGAACCAGCTCATAGAATGTATCGACAAATCCTACGCGCTTCACCCCTACCAAACTGGCTTCTGCTCTAATTATTCCACTAAATTATCTTTACTTGGTCTCATCACTACTATACACTACTTTCATGACCACCGAAAATCTGTCCTTCTTTATCTCTCTAGACTTGTCCGCTGCCTTCGACACTATCGATCATCATCTTCTTATTGATCGTCTAAGGAACTGCAGTATCACAGGTTCAGCCCTCTCATGGTTTATCTCCTATTTCAATGACCGTAACTTTAAAGTTCACTCGAAAGAGAAAATCTCATCACCTATTGTTCAAACTTACGGCGTCCCTCGAGGCTCTATTCTTTCTCCTTTACTATTTAATATTTTCATTGCCCCTCTTCTGACCCTAGCTTAGTCCATTGGTTTTACTATTTTTGTATATGCAGAGACATTCAATATCTCTACCCTGTTAATTCTTCAAATATTAGCAAAATGCAAGTAATTAATACCAAACTGGACAAAATCAGTGTTTGGCTCCACATAAATAAAATTTCCCTTTACATCAATAAATCCTGTGGTATACTCTTCCCGATCAGGAACAATGAAATGATAAAAGGACAAATTTCTATTAAATCTTGCCCAGTAAAAATGGAATCAAAAATAAAACTGCTCGGAGTAACTATAGAAAAAGATTTAACCTTTCATGACCAGATAAGCTCCGTCATAAAAACCTGCTTCTACAAACTTTGGCTTATCTGTTCCTTAACTTCAATTCTTGAAACTAATGCTATCACAACTCTCATTCACTCATTGGTCATCTCTCATTTAGATTACTGTAATTCTCTATAAAATGGAATTACCCAAAAAGAATTACGTCATCTGTAGCTCATCCAAAATACACAACTTATTCACAAGGTAGGGAAATATGATCATGTTACTCCTTTTCTGAAAGAAGCCCACTGGCTACCCTTTACTCACTGCATCACTTATAAAACCTTAATGCTGGTCTTCAAAATCAAACCTTTGCATCTCCCATCTTTTCTTGATAAACTCATCATCCCTTTTTGTCCTTCCCTTAGATCAGCTTATCAGAATTTATTGACCATCCCTTCCATCAAGGAATTCTACTACACTAGAAAAACTAACTTTTCCATTGTCACTCCAACCTTTTGGAAAGCCATGTCACCTCAACTTCGCCTTGAAAATTTTCTTGGCAAATTCAAGATTAAACTGAAAACGTTCTTATTTCAAGACGCATACCTTTAAATATTTCCTCTTCAACAGCTAGCAAAAAAAAAATAAAAAAATTTAACACTAACCATTTTTAAGAAGCGATCCCCTCTCCTGATGTCATATCCTTCCCTCCTCCCTTTTTTCTTTTCCTTAATTTTGTTTTTAATAATGTAATTATCGATTCCCCCCTCCCCTTTTACCCTCAAGCTTTTGTTCGTATTAGTAATTTATCTTCTTAATGTTCACTCTTTCCTCCACCAATAATAATTATTTTAACCTATTATTTTTTTTTTATATTATAAACTGGCTAGATGCACGTCGATGGTCGGTATATTAAAATTAATAAAACTTGAAACTTTATCTTCTTGCATGGTATCCTCCGGGTATACTGGTTCCCGAACCATTGACTCTCTTTCTTGGTCAAATGTCGGCTTTCCCCTTCTTCCAAGTTTAAAAACTACTCAACTTCTCTCTTGATGTTGCTTGCAAGTAGCCTTGTTCTGTCTCTGCTGAGGTGGAGTCCGTCCTTCCTGTATAGCTTGCTCTTCCCCCAGAATAGATAGAGTTTGAGCCCATCGGGACAGATAGGGAAATATGATAAAGTACCTGAATGTAAAATCACGTGAGGATATAAGTGGTACATAAATAAATACAAACAAAAGGTTGACCCTTGATACTCCACAGACCCGGGAGTCTGACAAGAACAAGAACACTGTGGAGGAGATGATGTTCAAAATGCAGGCTTTATTAAAAGTACAGTCCAATAATTCACATGAAGAAATACATAGGACTCAAAGCATTGGGGACAATGGACCCAACATGGTCCATGTTTTGACAAAACTGTCTTCCTCAGGGGTTCCTGAAGGTCCTGATACAAAAATTTGTGGATCAAAGACTAAAAACGATCCTTAGTAAACCTCTGTGCAGTTGAGAATAGCTTTGAGGATTTCTCATGATCGTTTTTAGTCTTTGATCCATGAGTTTTCATATCAGGACTTTCAGGAACCCCTGAGGAAGACAGTTTTGTCAAAACACGAACCGTATTGGGTCCATAGTCCCCAATGCTTTGGGTCCTAGGTATTTCTTCATGTGAATTATTGGACTGTAGTTTTAATAAAGCCTGCATCTTGAACATCATCTCCTCTACAGTGGTTTTGTTCATATATTACATTACATTACATTACATATTTCTATTCCGCCATTACCTTTCGGTTCAAAGCGGATTACAAAAAGAGTTATGGAAGAAGGGTTAAATCAGAGATGGTTTCCAAGAGAGGGATAAGTAGGATCTGGGGTTATGGAAGGGATGGTAAGAAGGGGGATGCATGGTATTAAGCTTTTTTTAAAGGATTTCTTGAAGAGTATAGTTTTTATTTCCTTTCTGATCATCTTGTAGTCTGGGGTTGTTGTCAATAGGTTGGAGATTTGGTTGTCTATTTAGCTGCTTGAATGGCTAGTAGGCCATCGTATAGTTTATTCCGTTTTACTTCTTTGATTGGGGGGTAAGTGAATGGGGTGTGTGTTTTTCTATGCCTGGTAGAGGTGGTTTGGATGAGGCGGTCGTTTAGGTAGATTGGGCTGTCTCCATTTATAGTTTTAAATAGTATACAGTAGAATTTAAATTGTATTCTTTCCTGGATTGGAAGCCAATGAGAATTGATGAATGCCTTAGTAATGTGGCCATGTTTTTTCAATGAGTAGACGAGTCTCAAAGCTGTATTCTTAATTGTCTGTAGTTGTTTAATCATTAGGGCAGGGGAGATAGAGGATGTTGCAATAATCTAGGATACTTAGGATTAGAGATTGTACTAGGAGCTGAAATTGTGTTTTTTCGAAGAATTTTCGGACTTGACTAAGGTTTCTCATAACTGCGAAAGATTTCTGTATTGTTTTGTTAATTTGTGTTTTCATGGTGCAGCCTCTGTCAATAGTCATACCTAGAAGTTTTAGGGTGGTTTGCAAAGGGTAGTTGATAGAGTTGATTTCTAAGTTGGTTATGGTTGGGATTTTGTTATTTTCTAGGAGGATGAATTTAGTTTTGTCTGGGTTGAGTTTCAGTTTGTGGTCTTCCATCCAAGTCGTAACTGTAGCTAGAGTTATGTGTAGTGTATCTCATTAAGAGCATTGGTTGGTCGAAAGAAATGAGGATGGTGATGTCATCAGCATAGCTATAAGAGGTTAGGCCTTGTTTGTTCAGATAAACGCCGAGAGAGGCCATATATAGGTTGAAGAGAGTTGGGTACAGAGGGGACCCTTGTGGTACGCCGCAGGGATTGGACCAAGGTTTGGATTTTTCTTTGTCTGATTTTACTTTGTATGTTCTGGATTTTAAGAAACCTTCAAACTATGATTATACTTTATCTGAGATGCCTATTGAGTCCAAGATTTGCAGTAGGATGTTGTGGTCTGCCAGGTCAAATGCCGCCGTCAGGTCCAACTGTATGAGCAGCATTTTTTTTCCAACGCTGAGGTGTTGTCTTGCTGTGTCGATAAGGGAGCCTAGTAGTGTCTCTGTGCTGAAGTTAGTTCTGAAGCCAGATTGCGTGGGATGGAGTAAGTTATGGTCCTTGAGATAGTTGGTGAGGAATTTGGCTACTAAACCTTCTGTTAGTTTGATATATAGATGTATTGAGGCGATTGGTCTGTAGTTGGATGAGAGGTCTGTTGGTACTTTTGGGTCTTTTAAGATTGGGGTGATAATGATTTCGCTGAGGTCATTTGGGAAAATGCAATCTCTGAGCATGGATTGTATCCAGTGTAGGAGTAAGGTATGGAACTTAGTTCTTACTGATGACAGGAGATATGACGGGCAGTGGTTGAGTTCACAGGATGCGTGGCTGTACTTATTGTAGAGTTTGTTGAATTCGGTCCAATGAATCTTAGGGAATTAGGACCAGGATCTGTCTGTAGCACAAGATTCATTTTCTGTGGGGAGTATTGTGACTTCGAGTAGGTGGGCTAAGTTACTAATGAGAGTAATAATCATAATAGTAATAATAATAAGAGTAGTAATAATAATAATCAGACCGTATGGTTGTATACAGTGCAAACAATCAATCCATTTCTGCTCAGATCTGAATATTGCCATAAACTGGCAAGTATTTTTTTGATGAGTAGAATGTGGTTTTCCTTTTGTATAGAATGTTGGGTCGGCTAGTATGTTTGTTGCGGGATATGACTGATTGAGCCTTATAAGTATATATGGCCTTGCTCTTATGAATGTGTCAAATATGGTAGATCTGTTTTAAGTTACTTTCCATTTAAATGGGCTCCGTTGTTTATTGAAGTAATCGCCCGCTGAGCTCTGACGATACCGGATATGACGTCAGACGCTCTCATATATTTTGAACTGGGCTTGGGCGGACATTTAAGCCGGCGATAAAATCGAGAGGCAATATCCCTAGAGGTCCTTTTGCAATTTGCATTCAGAGGTCCAGGTTGTTCCTGGTGTGTGTCCTTATGATTCCATCAGCTCCTAAAGGTAACTTACTAAGCGTTTCTATGCCTTATTAATGGTCTTAGATTTAAGATACTGTGTTTCTTGCGGTGTGCTGCAATATAGGATTTAAAGAGCAGCCTTTGTCTTGTACTAATTTTTTGTGCCAAGATATGGTAGATTTAATGTGAATTTTTGGTCTTAAATTTTAGGGCCTGTAGCTTCGCCTTAGTGCGTTCGTATTAGAGTGCAAGCTAAAAGAAAAATTTTTAGGTTTTAAATAGAATTTTTGTTTCCTTTTAGTATGAATGCTGGTGGTTTCCTGAAGAAGCTCTTAGAGAACTATATAAGAACGAAACGGAGATCTTCCGTCGTAGTCTGTGAAACTATGCTATAAAGCCAAGTACCCTATTTTCATGAAGTTAATGTTCTTCATAAAGTTTAGTCTTGAAAGGGATACATTGGTTATTACCTAAAGGAAGACCGAAGTCCAGCGCTTGAAACTGGTTTATAAGAAATAAGTTAAACTGATTGATAATAATTTAATATATTTAAAAATCTAAACATAAAAAAACTTGAGGAAAAGAACTCAGAAAAAGAGAACAGATAAGATTAATGATAGCTCACAATTGGGTTATTAGTCTGAAATATACATCGGACTTTTAGCCTGTGAGCACTTGAGATCGGTTGTAGTTCTCTATGGATATATGAACTTGTACTTCAGCCATAAGTTTAAGTAAGTCTTGTGTGTGTCACAGAATTTTTTGGGTGTATGTGCTTATTTCATGACAATTTGCTTTTTCTACTTGAACTAATGTGTGTTGCTTATCTGCTGTCCTATGACTAATTTACATATTTTATCCTTTAACGTCAATGGTCTGAATCATTGCATTAAACGTAAGAAGGTGACCAATTATCTGCGTTCACTCAAGCCAGATGTTATTATGTTCCAGGAAACGCACCTCTCATATGCTGATAGTGCAAAAACTATGATTCCAGGATTTTCTACTCCCTTTTTTTCTCCTGCATTGAGGAAAAAAAATGGAGTCTCGATTTACTTCAAATCGTCTCTTCAGTACTCCATCATTGCTACCGAATCAGACTCAGAAGGTAGATGGTGTTTAGTATATATGACTCTACATAATAGATCTATATTATTCCTAAATATTTATGCCCCTGTGTCTGACATCCCTGATTTCTACCGCTCCATACAAAATATTTTGCTGAAATATCCGAATGCATCTATTATTATAGGGGGAGATCACAATCAACCTCTAGACCTCCTTTTAGACAGAACATCCAAATGCAGACCGTCCAAGTCTAAGACTCTCGTAGAAATTAAAACCCTTATTAAAAATTTTTATCTAATAGATCCCTGGAGAACCCTGCATCCAAAAGAACGTGAATATACACACTTTTCAGCCCCCCACAATACCTACGCCATATTAGACTATTTTTTAATTTCCTCTTTCTTCTCATCAAACATCTTCGAAGCTATTAACCATTCCATAATTATATCAGATCATGCTCCAATTTCTCTAATTCTAACAATGTCCTCGTTGCCATGTAACAAGCGTAACTGGAGACTTAACAATAGTGTTTTATCTGATGATTCCATCGTTACTAAATTAAAATAATTTACCACTAATTTTTTCATCACCAATTCGGACCCTTCCATGTCACAAGCCACTATCTGGGAATCTTACAAAGCTACGTTACGAGGTGAACTCATTAGTCTAATGACTTGGAAACGTAAACAATCCAATATCCGATTGACTGCCCTCGAATCTGATATATCCAACCTTGAATCCCAATATTTTTCTGATCCTACCGACATGATTTCACATGCCCAACTTATGAAAAAGAAATATGAATATAATAATATTGCGTCTGCCTTAGCTAACAATGATATTTTCATGTTAAAATCTGGGCATTATATTGGAGGTAACAAGATGGGTAAGGCCCTTGCTCGGTATTTGAAAAAGAAAAACGAGACACATCATATCTCCTCTATCACTGATTCCCACAATCATTCCATTACTGATTCACTAGGTATTAGTACGGAGTTTGAAAAATTTTACTCCAAATTATTCCAATCGGAATCAGATTCATCACCTGATGAAATAACAAAATACTTAAATACAATTACTCATCCAACTTTGCCATCCCATCTTAAAGAGGAACTAGAGAGTCAGATAACAGTGCAGGAAATCCAATCCACTATCCAAACGCTCGCATCTAATAAATCTCCAGGCCCGGATGGCATTACTAGTGAATTTTACAAAGTTTTTTCCACTCAACTCAGCCCCCATCTACTACATTATTTTAACTACATACATTCCAATCCTGATTTACAACGTAATTTCACGGAAGCTAACATAATTATATTCCCTAAACCAGACAGAGATCCCACTAAAGTGGGTAATTATAGACCAATATCTTTACTCAATTCGGATTATAAAATACTTGCAAAAATTTTAGCTAATCGAATAAATAAAGTAATTCATCTACTCATAGCTCCTGACCAAGTTGGATTTATTAAACAACGATATATAGGAGACAATCTGCGCATTTTCCACAATGTTTCTGGCTGTGCTAAAATGTTAACGGAACCTGTGGTGGGACTTGCAATAGACGCTGAAAAGGCATTCGATAGAGTCGAATGGCAATTCCTACTACAGGTTCTTCAGTGGTTTCATTTTGGTGAGAATTTTGTGGCTTGGATACGCGCATTATATTGGAAGCCACACTCTAGACTTCTAGTCAATAACTCACTCTCTAATCCAATTCCTTTACATAGGGGAACAAGGCAGGGCTGTCCTCTTTCGCCCCTCCTTTTTAATCTTTCGTTGGAACCCTTAATATCTGCAATCAGACAATCTCCTTTCATACAAGGAATTCATTCAACACCCCATGAAGTTAAAATTTCAGCAGATGATATTATGCTATTTCTTAAAAATCCTCAAGACTCCCTGTCAGCACTCATCCCTCTAATGGAAATTTACTCGTCTTTCTCAGGATATAAAGTAAACTGGAGCAAATCTGTTATTTTCCCGCTCAATGAGTGCGCTTCCTACTCGGACATAAAAAAGTTTTCATTCACATGGTCCACATCGCCAATAAAATATCTAGGTTTATATGTCCATAAAGACACGGAGGTGGTTATGGATTTCAATATCACGAAATTGAAAGAAATGATAAATAATACCTTAACACAATGGTCTCCATTATATATTTCCTGGTGGGGTCGTATTTCCGCAATTAAAATGACTTTAGCTCCACAAATTTTATTTAAACTTATCATGCTTCCAAACTTAGGTAAACCACAATTGTACAAATGGATTGATAGCCAATTAACTTCTTTTATCTGGCAACATAAAAGACCTAAAATAGCAAATTGAGAGCAACAAAATTCCAAGGGGAGATAAATTTTCCTGATTTTTATAAATATCATTTAGCCTCCTTAGCCAAATATGGGTCCTACTGGATAACATATAGAGCGTCAGATGATCCTTTATTACTCCCTTCCTGGCTAAACTTGGAAGTTTCCATTAGTAAACCAATTCCTATATATGCTCTACCTACTATGACTATGCCTAAATGTCTTAAGAACTATCCTCTCTTTCAGCGACCCATAATGCACTGCGTGCTATTGATAAAGTGGCAGTACACTCCATTTTCTCGCATATGGATATGACCATCTGGAACAATAAGTCAGTGAAATTAAACAAAATGTCGTCTAAACTTGAAAAAATGGAAAGATGCAGGGGTGTGGCAAGCCAAGGACCTTTTTAAGGGGTCTGTTCTACTGCCCTTCTCTGAATTCTGTGAGTCCTTTCCATCTCTTTCAACTAAGAAACATCAATGGTCAATACTCTCTACACTACTATCTGATTTACACTTATCTGATACATCATCCATGTATATGTGGAGTACTACGACTATAGAGATTGGAAGAGCTATGTCATTTTATTATAACATCTTAAGAGATTTTTATTTTACATCATCCCCGGCCATTATAAATAAATGGTCAATAGATTTATCTGATGCGATGACTGATACAGAATGGTGTAGATTATGGTCAAAAATTAACAGACCTTTATTATCAGCTAGTATGTCTCAATCTCTTCTTTTTGTAATGTGGAGAACGATATGGACTCCTTATAAAAAGAAAAAAGCTAATCTCTCTAGTGATGATAATTGCTGGCATTGTTTACAATCACAAGGAACGCTTAGTCACATGTTATTCTCTTGTCCACTAATTAAACCTTTCTGGTTGCAGATTTGGTCCTTTATATGTCATATCACTAAATGTACTGCTGATTTGTCCTTTGATATTATTATTAAACGTTCCCTTCACCCATGCTTTAAATCCAGTCTATGTGAAGATAAGCTGATTGACATTATGATTTCAGTAGGCATTCAACATGTCCTTCAAAATTGGAAGTCAGCGTCTTGCCTGAATTTTCCCTTCTGGTGGAACTCCTTGTGCCTATATAAAAGATTTGAACTGTTTGCAGCTGAAAAAATGCCACATAGACAAAAATCATTGACACAATCTCTTTGGGCTCCCATTGACGTTTATATTCAATCTTTATGATACTTTCAATATGCATAATTTAATTTACTAGCAGTTTTCTGACTTGGTTGCTAAACAGATATTCAGACTCATCATGGCCTTTGTAAACTGTACAAGTTGATGTATATTTCCTGTATATGTGTGATTTATAATAAAAAAACAGATTGGAACTTAAAAAAAAATAACATTCCTCTAACATAGGATATTACCTTCTATGGAAAACATTTAAAAATCTCTCATTTTCCCCACTCCACTTTCTGTCATATGATATAGAAGTGACCATGTCGTGCAGCGTGTGTGCCAGGGCATACACTGCATTGTATACATTATAACTGTCCCCAGAGTTTATGATGTCACAGTGTATGAGGTAGTCAATTATTTCATCATTGCTGCAGGGTCTTTGGATACTCTCGGGACTCCAGTTATTGCACAGCTCCTTCCACCTCATCTCTAAGAAAGAATCATTTGGAAACACAACAGGATTCACCTCACGGACAAATTTGTGAAAACTTGGAATATTCTTTTTTGCCACATTGAAAACAAGTAATTTCTCCTATCAGATTGGTACAAGGGAAAGGAAAAGAATGGTTCAGCTGTGATGATCCAGACCTTTCTAGGTGCTTTCCAAAGGATTGAATTTGTTATAATGTTTGTGTAGTATCTGTCACAATACAAAATAATCACTTTAATTGAAGATGTATGGATAGTATGGTAAATTTTACTCATATTTTGAGGCACAAAAGAATGTTTGAATGTTTCTATGAATTCAATGCAACCTCGGTTCTGCTCAATCCCTTCTCTCAGGATCTGCACAGCCCTCAGACTGTTTTCATCAATGCATGCAATGATACTGACAAAAAAACACAGTAGAGTCAAATCCACAAAACCAATACTCAGACACGATGGAATGGATAAGTCCAAAGACTGGTGAACTCTGGATATTTCACAAAATTCTTTATTCATTAATTCAATAAATATGGACTCGACATGTGTATGTTTCGGCCCAAATAGCCTGCTTCAGGATTCTCACAAATCTGTGTGTGAATCCAAGAGAAGAAAATCCAAAAGTCAATAGTACAAAAACTGCCACCTTTTTTTCGCCGTATGCAGCATGCAAGAGGTGGCAGTTTTCGTACCATGCATCATGTGATATCCTAGTGACTTTTGGATTTTCTTCTCTTTGATTCACACAATTTAGTAAAATGTTTGATTATTTACTATAAAAAGTCCAAGTGCTAATCCCACTCAAAAATGCCGCTTAAGTTTAAGATAGTTTTCTCACTATATGCAATTTCATTAATCTTTCAACATAAAATTTCAGCAGCTTTTAGGATCTTCAGAAAGGTGCAGTATTCTTCAATGGCTTTTTTTGATGATTTGCTAGATCGTCATTCAATCCTTCTGCTTGTACATTTTTTTAAAATAATTTTGCAAAAAACTATTTTTGCAAAAAAAAAAAAATTTTTGTAAAAATAAATTTGGCAAATTAAAAAAATGGCAAAAAAATTTTTTGCAAAAAAAAGTGAAAAAAGAAAAAAGTAAAAAAATATTTAATGGATGTTCATTCTGTCCAAATATGGCAGCGCATTTATTATTATGTTTATAAATTTCTACACCTTTCGTGTGTGTAAATTTTAATAATTTGCACATATATAAATGCATTCCAATAAAATGTATCATCAAAAACTTTATTAATGATCATAATATTTACTTACAGCCTGTTTTACAAAGCCACATTAGCAGCTGCTGCGTGGCAACCGCTCCAAAGTACTTTAAATCTCTATGGGCTTCGAGGCCGTTACTGCGTGGCTTTGTAAAACAGGCCCTTAAATTTGATATTGATATTAATCCACCGACGTCCATTCAATTCCACAGCAGCATCGCTACCACTGCTTTGTAAAAGGGGCCCTTGTAAACACATTTTTCATTGGTTTCGATACATCAATGATGTTTTTATGCTGTGGTGCGGCACAGAGCAAGAACTACATCACTTTCACGAGTGGTTGGACTCTCGTGATGAAAATATTAAATTCACATTGCATTCTTCTTGGTCTTCAGTGGTCTATTTGGACGTGACCGTCATTCAACTTGAAGATTCTTTTGCCACGGATTTACATGTGAAACCGACAGATAGAAACACATTTTTGGAATATACCAGCTGTCATCCTTTGACACTGAGAAATAATCTACCTTTTTCTCAATTCCTCCGGATCAAGAGGAACTGCTCGACCAGGAAGAAATATAAAGAGCAAGCAAAGGTGTTCAGTGAGAAACTAAGTTGTCGTGGCTATCCATTGAGTGTTTTACGAATGGCTCAAAGACGAGCAAAGTACTACAATCGGGATTTCCTGCTACAGAATAAGGCATTGAATGCGAATGAGGAGAGTGTGCAGACCTGTGTCATGCGGTTCACATCACATGGGGGCATACCGGTAAACATCTTGAAGAAGAATTGGAAGATAATTCAAACTTTACCTGTTTTTCAGGATGTACCTTTGAGGATCGCGTATACCCGCGACAAAAATCTTAAAGACTTCCTCTGCCCTTCCATGTATCGTAGGAGCACCATTGAGCACATCTCGTCTCCTCAAGGTTTTGTGCAGTGTGGCTCGTGTAGTATCTGTGCCTTGACAATGCAAGGTCGGATTTTCATTAATCCTGTTGACAACAAAAAATATTATCTACAGCACAACTTCACTTGCAATTCTGATTTTGTGGTGTATGCCATTGTGTGTCCCTGTGCTAAAGTGTACATAGGCAAGACCATCCGTCCGTTTCGCATACGGATGTGTGAGCATAGATCTAATCTTAAATTGAAGAAAATTAGTGCCCCGATCGTGGAACATTGCCTTGAATTTGCTCATGATTTTCAACAACTCAGATGTATGTGCATTGATAAAGAAAGGAAGAATGATCGGGGAGGTGATCGGCATGTTAAACTCCTTCAGAGAGAAGCTAGATGGACGTTTCAACTCAATTCGATGAAACCAGTGGGTTTGAATAGCAATATTGGCTGGCACTCTTTCTTTTGAAGTCCTCTAGATGTGCTTGAACTTTCTGATGTGCTTTAACTTTGTGGACGTGCAGAGTGACGTCATCACGCTTTGCTTAGAAATACGCCGGTGTGGCGTCTTAGCGCCACCGGCGCCATTTTTTGAAGTGTTTGTCTAAACTGAACACAGTGAGTACTATTTCGTATAAAAATGAAGACAATTGTTTATATGGAATGTTACAGCGCTTGTCTTTTTGTTCTGTGTTGTTTCACAGCTTTCAAAAAAAGTCCCCCGACGAAGCCTAGAGTGTGGCGAAACGGGTCCCGTCGGGCTCTTATCCCTAACCACAGATAAGTGCATTTCATTTTTTCACCGGTCTAAATGAGCAAAGTATTTAAATATACAATCAGAGTATTAAGCTGTTAACCGGTGTGGAGGGGCGCGTGAGACCTATGATTAAAAACCTGTCCTGCTGAATGATCATTAGAGAATCGATATTCTTGATGGTGCAGGCTTCTGAGGTCTTCCCCTCCTATTCAAGAGAAAAAATTTTAAAAAATTCTCAAAAATTTAAAAATTTAAGAATTGTTCAAAAGTATCTAGACAATTGCATTTGGAACCTGTGTAAAGTTTGTTTATAATAAAATAATGAAATTTGGTATGACCTCAACCAATGATAAAGTTTCTAGGTATAAAAAGGACATTTACCTTTGACATGTCCAATAACTGATGCCTATAACAAAATTAAATTAATCCATCTTTTGCACAAATATTAATAATTTAGGGGTCCTTTTATCAAGCTGTGGTAGGGGTTTAACGCGCGTAATACCGCATGTTAAACCACCTGCCGAGCTAGCCGCTAACGCCTGCATTGAGCAGGCATTAGTTTTTTATCCGCTCGCGGGGGTTAGCACATGACGAAATGTCCGATGCACTAACCCCGCTAGCGCGGCTTGATAAAAGGACCCCTTAATTTTTTCATAGGCATTTTCTACTGTTCCTTTCAGGTCTCAGCAGAATAATATAGCACTTAGGGAAAAAGATGCAGCCCAAGAGTCCAGCACTAGAGGCCAGGACAGCAAATACTTCAACCGCTACCATATATTTGCCCTTGGTGCTCAAATATGTTGGGATGAAAGAGATCCAGACATTGCAAAACACCAGCATGCTGAAAGTGATGTACTTGGCCTCATTGAACCTGTCAGGTAGATTCCTTGCTAGGAAAGCTACGATGAAGCTGATGCCAGCCAAGAAGCCCAGGTAACCCAGAACACAGTAAAATGCAACTATTGAACCTTCATTACATTCACTTACTATTGTTCCAATTTCTGATCTCATATTAAGATATGGGAATGGGGGAGCAATGAACAACCAGGCAAAACACACAGCAGTTTGAATAAAGGAACAGGAAAGGACTATAGAAACTGAGATCCTGGTACCCATCCACTTCCGGAGCTTGCTTCCAGGCTTGGTGGCATGAAAGGCCAGGACTACAGTGATTGTCTTTGCCAATATGGAGGAGAGAGCGATGGAGAATATGATCCCAAAGGCAGTCTGTCGGAGAATACAAGTCAATTTATCAGGATGGCAAATGAATAGCAAAGAGCAGAGGAAACAGAGCATGAGGGAGATGAGGAGAATGTAACTGAGTTCCCGGTTGTTGGCTTTGACTATCGGGGTATCTTTGTAATGAATGAAGATCCCCAAAATAATAGTATTAATGAGAAATAAGAAAAGACAGATGAAAGTCAACGTTAACCCCACAGGTTCTTCATAAGATAGGAATGTTATCACTTTTGGGATGCAGGAATCTCTCTTCTTATTGGGCCATTGTTCCTCTGGGCATTTTGTACAGGTGTCCATATCTGACAATGAAAAAATATTCTCCTATTATGTCATAAATAGCATCAGTTATATGACAGCAAATGAACACTTTTTATTATAAAAACATGTTTCAAAATGATAGACCATAGAAACATTAAACAAGTAACAATGAGCTAACTGCAAATATAATCATCTGAGAACTACTTACATTTGAAATGCATTGAAGACAAAGCCCCTCAATGCATAAATAAAAATGCTCAAACCAGAAAATGATTGCAATAACGTTGGAACAAAGGTAAAGGAGCCCAAAAATGTATTTATTTGAAGGATTTATATTCCACGCAAACAGTAAGTTTCTAAGTGCATTACAGTTCTACATATATCATTTAAGATAAGAAAGAACATAATTTTCAGCGGTAACAAGTATAGGTGGGATGAAATATATAAGGATACAATCATGTTAGAGACAAGACAAGGTGCATTTAGCTAATTTCAACTCTCAGGTTTAGGTTCTAGCTCTATAGCCTAAGGGGATCATAATCAAAAAAGAAAAATGTCTAAAAAGTGGCCTAAATGGGTACTTGGATGATCAAAAAGCCTGACTGTCCAAGCACCCATAACCAAAGCTGGTTTTAGAAATATCTAAAACCTTCTTAGGCCTTTCCCCTGCCTCTAAACGCATAGAGCAGAAAGAAGCATTTTTAGAGGAGGGGAATGGGCGGGAGGTGGGCCGACCTAGACAAAGGCATACAGCAGGTATAACCAAAAGTTTAGGCAGGTTGCCTATTCGGCACTTATATGTTTTGACTTAGACCAAGTCAAAACAGGTATAAGTGCCGAAAAAGGGGCTGCTGAGCTGATGGCGGGTGCTGCGATCTGCTCAGCAGCCCAGCAACCTACCCACCCCCCACCGCAACCATAGTGGCAGGAAAGATGGCTCATCTCCCCTGCCGCGATTCCCCCCAACAAGATCGGGCAGGAGGGAGTTCAATCCCTCCTGCCCTGATGCAGCCCCGCGATTGGCTGGGGCAGAAGGGAGCCCAAGCCCTCCTGCCCGGGAGACCTCTCTGACATATCAGGGCAGGAGGGAGCTCAAGCCCTCCTTCCCTTCTGAAACCCCACCCGCCCGACCCAATCAGGGCAGAAGGTGGCCCGCGCCCTCCTGTCCCACCGAAACCCCCTACCCCCACTCCCACTAAGATATGGGCAGGAGTGATCCCAGGCCCTCCTGCCTTCGATGCACCCCCCCATGATCGGCCCCCCGAACCCCCGATCGGCCCACCGACCCAAGAGAACCCCATGCAACACCACCCCCCTTCCTGACACCCCCTTACCTTAAAACAAGTTGGACGGATGGACAGGTCCCAAGCCCGTATGTCCGGCAGGTCCACCATCCTCAGAATGGCAGGCATTAGGGCCTGATTGACCCAGGCGCCTCAAGGCCTGCCCACAGGAGGGGCCTTAGGCATTTGGGCCAACCGGAATTGGCCCAGATGCCTTAGGCCCCTCCTGTGGGTGAGGCCTTAGGCACATGGGCTCAACCCAGCTCATGAAAGATTGGACGCACAAATGGCAGTTTAGATTACATTAGATCTTCCATGCTTCCTTTCATCATGCAAGTTTGTTCTACCATTTTTTCCAAGTTGTATCATATTATATTAGCCATACTTTGTAATACTGTGTTTACTGTACTTTGTTTTGCCAAACTATGCTCACCATGGTGTCTCACCATACCATATTTTGTCATATTATGTTTCTACCATGCCTTGTTAACTATATTTTGCCATTTTGTCAGACAATGTTTACCATGCTATGTTTGAGATTGTGGCAAAGTAGTTGCAGCTACAGCCTTTGTACCCTGAGGTTGTGGGTTCAAACCCATGCTGCTCATTGTAACACTGGATGTGTCACCTGATCCCCCATTGCCTAAGGTACATTAGATAGATTGTGAGCCCACAAGGACAGACAGGGAAAATGCTTGAGTTCCTCAATAAATTCATGTAAACCATTCTGAGATCCCTTGGAAGAACAGTATAGAAAATTAAATAATAACATAAAGACAGTACTGGGTGGACTTCTACAGTCAATGGTCCAGAAATATCAAAGAAAAATATGCAATTTATTTTAATCATAAATTTATAATGCATTTAATTATTTGGCAGACTGTTCAGGTCTTTATCTGCAGTCATTTACTATGTATGTATGTTTTACAAAAATTTCTTACATCTTACACAATAGCAGTGTGATTAGTTTTGCAAGTGGTAGAATAGACATAGGGTATTCCACTAGGGCATTTGAAAACCCATTTTACATAGACCACTGAGATTGCAAGTGAGGTGTCCAGATCAGGACCTTCTCAATTTTGGTTAAATTTTTAAGAAATTAAGAGTAGCCCATTCTCATGGTGGCCCATGTCTTAATAACAGACTATGGACTTTTCCTCCAGGAATTTGTCCAAACCTTTCTTAAAACCAGGCAGGAATGAAAATCTATTTACTGGTCTATGTTGGATCTTCAATGATGACTGAATATAAGCCTGATAGTAAATAAAAAGTGCCCAAGATCATGACACATTATAACATAAAATTGCTCACCAGTGTGGATGGAGACCTCTCCCTCTGGACAGGGGATGCATTCATAGCAGCAGATGGGCTTTCCTTCTCTGGCTAATTTTCTGAACCCAGTAAGGCAACTCGGGCAACATGTGGACTGTGGAGGTTTCTAAGGATTAAAAAATAAAATCTGAATTACAGAGAAGGTGGTATTCACCCAAATCTCTGACTTCATGGAAAATACTAATGTTCTTCATCCAAACCAAGCAGGTTTCTGTAAACATCACTCTACAGAATTTTCACTTATAGGCTTGACTACCAATATTATCTACCATCTGGACCACCATAAATCAGTCATGCTTATGTCTTTGGACTTATCATCAGCATTTGACACAATACTGTAGACCATCGTTTATTAATTCAGCATCTTCAAGAAATAGGCATTTCTGATCAAGTTTTAGATTGGTTCATCTCATATTTCAAAGAACGTTCATCCAGTTTCTTTCAATGGCTCTTCCTCAGATATGTTTCTAAATGAATTTGGCATTCCACAAGGCTCAATACTCTCCCCACTTCTATTCAACATTTTCCTGGTCCCATTAATTACCCTAGAGCAGTCCATTGGTTTTTCTGTTTTTGCATATGCTGATGATATTCATTTCGCCCACCCAATTAATCTTGACAAACCAGATGACATTTCAATTTTCAATCAAAAATTAGAGAAAATAAGTAATTGGCTCTATTCCAACATGTTTTTTTCCCTTTATTTATTTATACTATTACATTGTTAAACAACAATTTAACTAGAAATAAACAATTGAAATAAGAAACAAATAAAACAAATTATGAAATAATTCCACATTAATAACCAAATCAAAGTCCACAATATGGGGGAGAGAGAATCCATCACCTCCAAGGGAAGTTGGTTTTTAGGAATAATTCAAAATTAAATCACATTACCGAGTACAATTGGATTCTTAACTAATTGCCTGGTTGAGAGACTCCATGGAAGCCTCTGAAGGTCTTCCAGCTGCTTTACCCTCAAGAAAAAAGTTCAACTGATCAGGTTCATAAAATATATATCTAATACCCTGAGAGGTAATGCAGCATTTACAAGGAAAACGTAACTGAAAAGTTGCTCCCAAACTCAAAGTTAACTGACAAAAAAACAGGAATTTCTTCCGTCTGGCTTGCATCCATTTTGAAACATCAGGAAACATTGAAATTTTGAATCCATGAAATTCCACATTATCAGTCCTGTAGAATAGACAAAGAATTCCCTCCTTATCCTGAAGAAAAATGAAGGTTACCAATAAGGTAGCTCTAGATAATATTTCTTCTTGTTCAGATGTTTCCAACATACCAGTGAGATCCAAATCTCCTGGTGCTGTTCTTTTGTCTTTATCCTCTTTAGGAATATTCAAGTAATACAACTTTTGTAATGGTGGCATATTATTTTCAGTAAATTTCAATATTGATTTTAAGAAAGAATGAAATAAATCTCTTGGTGTTTGAAATTTGGAGACAGGAAAGTTTAAAATTCGAAGGTTTAAATTTCTATTTGCATTCTCCAGATTTTCCATTTTCCTAAAAAACAGACACTTTTCCTTCATTTGTAAATTAGTGGAAATCTTCACTTCTACCATCAATTTTTCTAAGTTGTCTATTCTATTGGACTGCTTTTGGAATTACTCTATTCCAACATGTTATCGCTGAACATTAACAAAATAAAATCTATAGTTTTCCCTATTAGGGACGGCTTAGCTTTACCCTCGCCTATTGGATTTAAGTCCATCCCAATTCAGTCTGTCCGGACCATTAAGCTACTTGGGGTCACTTTCGATGGGAAATTTATCTTTTCATGATCATATTAGCTCTGTTGTTCAGAAATGTTTCTACCGTCTTCATATGATATGCTCTCTTGCCAAGTTGCTTGACAATTCTTCATTAAATACCCTTATCCATTCTTTAGTTATCTCTTGTCTGAACTATAGTAATGCCCTATATAAAGGAATTACCAAGAAAGAAATTAGGCAATTACAAAGAGTCCAAAATACTGCTATAAAAATCATTTTCAATGCAAGGAAATTCGATCACGTCATGCCTCTTCTGTTTAAAGCAGATTGGCTTCCTATTAAACATCGTATCATTTGCAAGATCATGTTGTTGATATTCAAAACTAGAGTAGCAGGCCAGCCTGAATTTATTAACAGACTTTTGATTCTTCATTCCTCTCAGTGTTCTCTTCGATCTTCTAATCAAAATCTCAATCCCTTCACTAAGGCACATCAATATCATGAGAACCAACATTTTTTTCTGTCACTGCCCCTTCACTTTGGAACTTGTCTCCGAACCGCATAAGAGAGATCACATCCATACATAACTTCAAATCCAGTTTAAAAACATTTCTTTTTAAAGGCGCTTTTGAAGCATGATCGTCCTTTTCAGGATGTTTTAAGCCTACACTAGTCCAGCCATTCTGGCTGACCTCTGCGTTTTCCCTTCCCTCCCTTCCTTCCATTTTTTTTTCCTTTTTTTGTTCTTTCCTTTACATTTTTTGTAGTCCTTCCCTCTTCCTCCTTTGCCAATTAGTCAAGGTCCTTTTTGTATGTCTCAATTTTACGTTTTTTGTCCTTGGTTGTGTTCTTTTCCCCATTTGATGCTTTCATGTAATTGTTATAATTTTTGGAGAATCGCTTTGAATACTGATAAGGTAGAATATCAAATTTTAATAAACTTGAGAAAATCCTGGAGTGTTACTTTTTTGCCTAAGCCTGAGTAGGTTTTACACAATAAGTTTTATTCTTAACAAGCTACTCAGCAGAATATAGGGATGAATATGAGCTACGTTTTGATATGAAATAAAGATAAAATGAAATAAGTTTGACTTGAAATCAGTCATTCAGGTTGTTTGGGGAATATCTTGAGCAATGTTCCTGTGCAGGTCACCCTTAATAGTTTGAACTGGTTGTTGGTCTCCAGATGAAGAGTGATAAGCTGGGTTACTTTGGAGACAAAGTTGGAACTGGTTGCAGTTCTTGGTTTCACTGAAGAAAAAGCCAAAAGGGAACCTTTACAATGGAAACACCAGAGCAAACAAAAGAGTCATAAGGCAGAGATGTCTACAGCCAAAGTCATAAGAACATAAGAATAGCCTTACTGAGTCAGACCAATGGTCCATCAAGCACAGTAGCCCGTTCTCATGGTGGCTAATCCAGGTCACTAGTACATTGCCATAACTCAAAGAGTAGCAACATTTCATGCTACCGATCCAAGGTAAGCAGAGCCTTCCCCCATGTCTTAATAACAGACTATGGATCAACCAAAATAGGCTTTATTGATAGCAGCAAATGTATTTGCCACAGCAATTGATGACAGCAAACGTAGACTCAACACTGGCAGTGTTTCAGATAAAATAGCCTTTGTCAAGAGTCTATTTTGTAACAGTCTTATTATAAAACATCAACAAATGGTGAAAACGCTGAAAATGTTGAACAAAGATAAACAGGTGGAGGGGCATAATCGAAAGGGACATCTAAGTCCATTTACATCCATCTCGCAAGTCATCCAAAGTTAAAAAGAGCTTAAGACACATTTTCGAAAGATACGTCCAAATTTTTTTGTTTCGAAAATCATCTAATTATATGTCCTGCCGATCTGATCGTCCAAGCTACTAAATCGTCCATCTTTATACCACATTTTCGTCCAACTTTCCGTCCAAGTCCAAAACGCCTAGAACAAACCCTGTTGGACGTGGGAGGGGTCTGCAAAGTGATGGACTGCACACCCAGACATGCCACCTAAACAGTGGGGTACCTTACAGGGTATTGCTGTGAACTTCACAAAAAGGGTGCCATGGCTTCTCCTTCCTAAAGCTCCCTTATAAGTTACGGTGAGCCCTCAAACCACCTCCAAAATCCCCTAGATCCACTTATCTACCACCCCAATAGCCCTTATGGCTGCAGGAGCCACGTATATGCCAGTATAAAAGGGTTTTGGGGGTGTATAGGGGAGTGCACATGTTTCAATATCAATGCAGTGATTACAGGGGCTTATGGGCATGGGTCCCTAACCCACACCCAAGACAGTTTAAGATGCCTCTGTGCAGCATGACTAGGCTTTCCTATGCCAGGTGATGGTCTTTAGGCAGAATTTTAAAGTTATGATTAAAATTTTTATGGGTGTGGGGGGGTTGGTGATCATTGGGGTAATGTGTGGGGGTCTGTTTTATGTGTTTGCAGTGCTTTTCTGGTGTCTTTAGGTGGGTTTTTGTCCATCTAGGCTGTTATAAAACTTTCGGTTATACATGCTGTACAACTAAGTCTAAGCTGGCCCACGTCCCGCCCTCGACACACCTCCCGAAACGCTTTGGTCATTCAGCGGCACTAGGAAGGCCTAGGTCATTTAGAATTACATCCAAAACCCGTTTTTATTATCGGCACTTGGACGTTTTTGAGAAATGTTCGTCCAAGTGCCAACTTATGCCGGTTTTTGGATGTTTTTCTCTTTCGATTATGAGCCCCCTAGTGATCAAAAGTGTGTACTTGTATCTTCAGTGATTTGTTGTTTTTTTTTACTTTGGCACCTAGATTTGCTGTCATCAATAAAGACTGTTTTAGTTGATCTGGACTTTGGCTGTGGACATCTCTGCCTTATAGTTCTTTTGTTTGCTCTGCAGGTAACACGTATGTCTCTATAAGATCAGATATTTAGTCACCCAATGGAAAATTTTACATTGGGGTGACTGTCCACTTAGAGAAGTCAGCTTGTCTGGTCTTAAAACTGAAGGGTTCCCAAAAGGGAGTCCTTTTACAAAGGCGCACTAAGCGTTTTAGCATACGCTAAATCTACGTGCATGCTGAATGCTAACGTGTGCATATTAGTCTATGGACGTGTTAGTATTTAGCATGTGCGTAGATTTAGCGTGCACTAAAATAGCTAACGCACCTATGTAAAAGGACCCCTTGGTGTTCTTATATCAGTTCTCAAAGATATTCAAACAGATTTTGCAGTCAGATGATTGCAACTATGTGAAACCCTTCTCTGAAATTGGATTGTACAATGATGAAGATGAAGATGTAAGAGATGGATTAGCCCATCACTGCTTCAAATGTACCGTGTTTCCCAAAAAATAAGATCTTGTCGCTGGCAGCAGCACTTCCCCCCGCCCCCCCCCCGTTGTGCACTCTCCCACCCCCCACTGACCCGTCCATCTCTGCCTCCCATCTGAACCCTGAACGCGAGACAGAAATACCTGGTAACAAACGGCAGTGTCAGCAGCACAGGCTTCATCGTGGCCTTCTCACACCCAGTATTCCTCTGCCGCCTCACTGATGATGTCATCAGCAATGCAGCAGAGGAAAGCCCGGGCGTAAGGAGGCCACACTGCAGCTTGTGCTGCTGATGCTGCCATTTGTTATCAGGTATTTCGGTCTCGTGGTCGGGGTTCAGATGGGAGGGAGAGATGGAGCGAGAGAGGAGGTGGGGCCGTTGGACGATGGGGATAAGAAGGGAGTGATTAAGGAGGATAAAGAGGTAGCTGAGAGGTTGAACACGTTCTTCTCGTCGGTTTTCACGAGAGAAGACACATCTAACATACCGGATTCAGAGGAGCTCATAAGTGGGGAACAGGCTGAAAAATTGGAACACATAGAGGTAAGTAAGGAGGATGTCCTCAAACAGATAGACAGGTTAAAATGCGGCAAATCGCCGGGCCCAGACGGGATCCACCCAAGGGTTCTGAAGGAACTAAAACAAGAAATAGCGGGCACAATCCAGCATGTTTGCAACCTATCCTTGAAAACTGGAGAGGTACCAGAGGACTGGAAACTGGCGAATGTCACACCTATCTTCAAGAAGGGATCGAGGGGTGACCCCGGCAACTACAGGCCGGTGAGCCTGACTTCAATTATAGGGAAGATGGTGGAAGCTATGATCAAGGATGGTATTTGAGAGCACATCGAGAGAAATGGCCTACTGAGAACAAGCCAGCACGGATTCTGTAAGGGAAGGTCATGCTTAACGAACCTTTTGTACTTCTTTGAGGGAATAAGCAGTCGGGTGGACAATGGGGAACCCATAGACATCATTTACCTCGATTTTCAAAAGGCTTTCGACAAGGTGCCACATGAAAGGCTGCTTAGGAAGCTGTGGAACCACGGGGTGGGAGGGGATGTGCACAGATGGATTAAGCACTGGTTGTCGGGTAGACTGCAGAGGGTCGGAGTAAAGGGACAATATTCTGACTGGCGGGGAGTCACGAGCGGTGTGCCACAGGGATCAGTGCTGGGGCCGTCACTCTTCAACATATTTATGAATGACCTGGAAAAGGAGGCAAAGTGCGAGGTTATAAAATTTGCAGACGATACCAAACTGTGCGGCAGAGTTAGATCCAGGGAGGAGTGTGAGGACCTGCAAAGGGACCTGGACAAGCTGGAAGACTGGGCAAACAAATGGCAAATGCGCTTTAATGTGGAAAAATGCAAGGTCATGCATATAGGGAAAAAGAACCCGTTGTTCAACTACAAATTGGGGGGGGGCATTGCTGGGAGACAGCAGTCTAGAGAGAGACTTGGGTGTGCTGGTGGATGCATCACTGAAGCCATCTGCGCAGTGCGCAGCAGCCTCGAAAAAAGCCAACAGGATGCTGGGCATCATAAAGAGGGGCATAACAACCAGGACGCGGGAAGTCATCATGCCATTGTATCGAGCGATGGTGCGTCCACATCTGGAATACTGCGTTCAGTATTGGTCGCCACACCTCAAGAAGGACATGGCGGTACTTGAGAGAGTCCAAAGGAGAGCAACGAAACTGGTAAAAGGGCTGGAACACTGCCCATACGCCGAGAGGTTGGATAGGCTGGGGCCCTTCTCTCTGGAAAAGAGGAGGCTCAGGGGAGATATGATAGAGACCTTCAAGATCATGAGGGGCATAGAGAGGGTGGATAGGGACAGATTCTTCAGACTGAAGGGGACAACAGGTACGAGGGGGCATTCGGAGAAACTGAAGGGAGATAGGTTCAAAACAAATGCAAGGAAGTTTTTTTTCACCCAAAGGGTCGTGGACACTTGGAATGCGCTACCGAAGGAAGTGATCAGGCAGAGTACAGTACAGGGATTCAAACAGGGATTGGACGGATTCCTGAGGGATAAAGGGATCGTGGGATACTGAGAGAGGTGCTGGGATGTAATACAAGTATAGAAAGCTAACCAGGTAATAAGTATGGAAACCCAACCAAGTCGTGAATGTGCAAGACCGGAGGGTTAGGACTTCGATGGGAAGATAGGACTTCAATGGGAAACCAAGGTGGCAAGGGGGCCCCTTCTGGTTATTCAGACAGGTCGTGACCTGTTTGGGCCGCCGCGGGAGCGGACTGCTGGGCAGGATGGACCTATGGTCTGACCCGGCGGAGGCACTGCTTATGTTCTTATGTTCTTATGAAAGGGTCAATGAGGAGGATGAGGGGAGGGGGGTGCCCTGAGGCAGTGATGGGATGGAAGGGATAGAAAGATGCTGCATGGGGGATGGGAGGAAGGGAGGGATAGAAGCTTCAAGGGTTCTGATGCACAAGGGATTGGAGGGAGAGATAGAAGCTGCAAGGGTTCTACTGCACAGGTGGATGTGAGGGAGAGAGAAAGAAAAGGGGAGTAAAGATGCTGCACTTGTGGGGAGAGAAAGGAAATAGGAAAAATTGGGGTGGAGGAAAGGAAGGGAGAAATGATCATTGTACATTAAAAAAATAAGACCTACCCTGAAAATAAGACCTAATGCCTTTTTTGGGCCCAAAATTATTATAAGCCAGTGTCTAATTTTTGGGAAAACACGGTAGATCATCATGACAATGATGATGATGATGATGGTGACAGAAATTCCCTTAATCAACATCTGTAGACCCAGTCAAAAGACATTGGTAACATTGCAGCCTGGCCTGATTTGAAGGAATGTTTTACTCAGACTGAGCAATCCACTTCCTGCCTATTCAGTTCTTGAACATCTTTTAACCATGCTGGTTTAATAATGATTCACAAACACACTTGTATGAGTGAAAGTCCTTTACAAAATTTACTTTTACTAAAGTAAAATGGATGGTAGAGCGATAAAGTTATGGATAAAAATATTAACAGTAAATGCATTAATTGTAGTTGCAGTACTTTTACTTTTTACTCAAAAAGTATTATATTAAACAATTATTGTTTTCACTTTGGCAAAACAATGGCCAATCAGGGACTTCCTTAGGCTACTCCCTCATTGGCTCAGGTGCCTCAGGACCCACCCAAGGGAGGAGCCCAAGGCACCTGAGCCAATCAGGGCCTTAGGCCCATCCCCATGCATCACACGATGAACTCTCTTTATACTAGTCTAATATATTCCTAGTATCTTAATAAGGTTTGATTAATTAATCAGTTCAATAGTAAGATGGAGCCAGTAATCCATCAACAAGAGTGGTGCTATCCACTCTTTTGCACTGTGTCACATGTATGATTTTCTCCCAGTTGGCGATAAGTTATATGTGTATGCTTGCTGCAAAGAACTCATAGCTCTCAGAGAATGAGTATGTTCTCTTCATGTTAGAGTAGCAGACTTGGAGGAGCTGAGGGAGACAGAGAAGTACATAGAAGAGACCTATAGTGATATTGTAGAGAAGTTTCACCTTTAGTCTGGTAGCCTCTATGCTGCCTTGGAGGAAAGAGGTCTCCTAGTAGGAGAGCATCACCCTGGTGAAGTAGGAAATAATCCTGTAGCTAAGTCCTGTCCACCAGGGGAGGCAATATCCTCTCGCACCAAGGATGTGTCTCCAGGGACTTCTGGCAAATACTGAGAGAAAGCTTTTGGAGTGTGACAGGATGAGGTTCCTGTCACAAGCCAGCAGAGGGAGCCTGAACAGTGGTGTGTGGAGCTCATTTGCATAAGATCTTGTAATGGGTGCTGGTAGCTATCCATTTACCTGGAGTGACGTAAGGTGCTGAAAAGGACAGTTCTAGAGCAGTGAGCTGGGAAGAACAAGAATTCCATCATGAGCCTGGGTGACCCTCGGGAGGAGGAAAGCTGGCTTTGACCTAATTCCCAGGAAGCTCTCAATACCAGTACTGACCAGTGCTGACAGGAGATCCTGTGCAGTAGAGGAAATGTCCAGTGCTTACAAGTGCTGAGAGGGGGCAAGGTACAGCAGAAATGCAGAGAAAGAGAAAAAGAGACCCTGCCCTCTACTAACCTACCTGTTAGAGCTTGGAGTGATTGGAGGACACTCAAGCATGATGACCAGCAGAGAGAGAGAGAGCATCTGACAGACTAGGAGAGTTCTCAGCAAAAGAGTGCCTGAGGGACTAGTCCTCAGAGAATGGCCAGTGACCAGAGAGTCTGATGAATGACCAGTGTACCAGTGAAGTCCTGGCTGACTGGCTGGTGGAATTGACCAGTGAGGAAGCCTGATGGTGATCAGCTGAGGAGTGAAGTAGCTGGAGGGACCAGTAGAGTTTGGGGGTGACCAGCAGTGTACCCCAGACTTGATGACTGGAGTAGGGACCAATGAAAAGCATCCAAGACTGGTGGATGCCCAAAAGGCTAGGGAACAAGGGACCAGCAGTGGCCCCACAAAGACTGAAGGGGACTGGGGGGTGACTGGAGGAGCCAGTGGCAACCGGCAGAGAGATCAGTAAATAGTACTGGGAGCTGTAAGAGGACCCCACAGGAAGCAGCCTGATAACCTATAGAGGTAGCCTGAGAGTGAGTGACAGGTAGTGGTGACCAGAGGGATTGTGTTGTCTTGCATGGGGACTATGTGGAAAGTGATACGTTCAATGTGACTTCTATTAAAGCCATCAAATGTGTTTTACCTTTACTTTTGATTTACCTTCATACTTTGACAAAGTATTTTGAACAACACTGCCGAGGTATCAGAATAGGACTTTTAGGTGATGTCACTGTAGCCTACTTTTCTACTTCCAAAACTGATAATGGATATGACATGATGACATTTTAATGGAGTAAAATTTATTTTGCCCTCACCTTTGGTTGCTTACTATATAAGGACCTTGTTTCTTTCATCATTAAGCTAATACCTATTCCCAATGAGAATTTCATTCATGTACACTTGGTATTTTTTGGTTAAAACTGCTTGCCTTGCCAAATGAATATATTTTGGCCATTTATGTAATCATGTAACAGAAATTTATCTTGATATCTGAAGGATGCACATGGAATCTAATCAATTAACATTTAATTGGCAATAGTTATGAGTTATAGCTTGGTTATGCCCTATTCTATAAAATGGGCCCTTAACTTTTATAACTTGAAACTCAAAAGAAGATAAATCCATGGAAGGGGCATGAGTGGATCAGGGAATTCCCAAAATTTAGGCACTACTTTATATAATACTTAAACTTTTGTACCATTAGTTAGGTGCAAGGATTTACCACAGGTTTTGGCAGGCAGAAGTCCTCACACCCAAAGTTGGGCATGAGAATTTACTCAAAGCATTATTCTATAAAGGGTGCAAATATGCTGGTTTAGGCTGGATCTTTCTGGTGTCTAATGTTGAGTGTCATTTACTGAATCTCTTTCAACGTGTGCGTGGTTCAGGGTTTTCCATCTTCGTTTTATATCATTTAAATCTGACCTCGGTGAGTGAGCTCTCCCACATGATCATTTCCTCATAGATCATAAATTCTTTCCCTGGTGGAGCATAAGGGTTATAATTTCCAACAATTTCATTCCTCCTTGTACCATCAGGTAGGTAGATTGTGTTCACAATATTATATCCAATGGCAAGATCACCATTCTCATCCCAAAAGATTTCCTCATCTAGAACGTTCTTAAAGTGGAGGTTCTTCAGGTTATGATGAAGCTAATAGGAGAAACAATTTTATTAGTGAAGCTAACTGCAGAGTTACACCTATCTTCAAGCACATATGATCTGCTTTGATTTTACAGATATGCTTTCATTTTCAGTCAGCATTAGTAGAGTGGAGTTTATTGTTGAAGTTTGTAAAAATGACTTTCTAACCAATAATTCTGTTTCCATATATGAAGAAACATTTCAGGTAACATCAGTTAAATTGGTGAATATATACCAGCAGCTCAACAGCACTGAAGTCCTGAAGGCATCAAAAAGTAATAATTATGGAATCCAATTCAGGCATTCTTGAATAAGGGCAGTTGTGAACTGAATTAGGTGGTCAATGTTTTATAAACTAAAGGGGAACAATAAACTTACCCCCTCTTTTACAAAGCGATTTAGCATTCATTAATTAATTGAATTAGCGTGTGCTTAACTTCAATGCGCCCATTATAGTCTATGGATGCGTTAGCGTTTAGCGTGTGCTAAATTGGCTACCGCACCTTAGTAAAAGGACCCGTTAATGTATACCTCCATTCCATATCACCCACTATGATGAAATCATTACTCATCAGTCATCAAGGATCCCAATAACAGACCCACCAAACTGCCAAAGTAGACTAGAATGAACATATGAGCAATGGTGCTTGCTTAAGAACAAAGCATGGCAGTCTACAACTCAGCAAGCCAGAGACTGTGTTTGTCTCCAAGACTGGTGATCTCTTTCACATCATGATCTCAGCATGATGACAATTGCTAAGATAAGGAGTTCTTGCCGGTTCAACATGATAAGAGAAGAGGATCAATGGGCTAGATTCACTAAGCAAACCAATTGTATACCAATCGGTTTGCGACCCCTTTGCGACCCAATTTTACTCCAGCCTGATTCACTTATCTCTCTGCCAATCCGAATCTAATCCGTGCATGCAAATAGGAACAGCATGCAAAGTATGCAGGGACGCGATTCACAAAACAAATTTCCCGATCCAACTGGGCTGGCCGATCAACCCAAGAAGTGAGTGCTGGGGACCAGTCGCAAATGTCCTTTCCGACTCTCCAGCTCCGTTGAAGCCCTGCTCTCTGCCCTGCTCTCTGCATGCCCTGCTCTCTGCTGCCCCAAATCTCACCTGATTGCCATCCTGCTCTTCCCTGAATCACTGCCCGAATCTCTCCTGCCCTTCCCCGCACAGCGAGCCCGTGAGTTTAACCTATGGATTTAAAATGGGTTAAAACCTTGGGCTCGGTGGGCTAAAAAGTAAAGTTTAAAAAAAAAGTTGCAGCTTTGACGGGTCTTAGATGCATGTGCAGACCATCTACAGATGATCTGCGCATGTGTCGGGATTGCACACTAGCAATCCATGCCAGCAGATGGGGGCATTCCTCTGATCGCCCCCATTTGAATATTAGTTGTTGCAGAATCCATTGGACCTGCCCGGATCGGACACAGATCGGTCACGATTGGGCAGGTTAGTGAATCTAGCCCTAAGGCTAGAATTCTTGCAACATTGACTGGAAAAAAACATTAGAAGAGAGACAGGGGCAGAATCTTGCAAGATGTCATTGAAAGATTTGCAATGAAGAAATACTGAAATAGTAGTCTAGGAACTGATCTTGCCACACAGGAAGGTCAGAAACACAAACAGGTAGTGCCTTGTCATTTACGACAGCCTGCTAGCAACGCGAGCAATGAAAATAGACCACCATCTCTCAAACATACTGACAACTACGTCCGACTACAAAATATTCCGAAGGGAAATTTAAACCCTGCTATTCAGAAAATTTATCAAGGAACACTAAAACATTTCCTTATTGTTCCCAATCCTGTAATTTTCCAAGCAATCGCTCAACCATGTAATTAGCATCGTTTCCTGTAACCTTTTCTGGAAATGTCCAGTTATCTTCTTCTTTAATCCGCCTAGAACTGCAAGGTATAAGTGGAATAGAAGTCACTAATGTAATGTAATTTAGATTTGAAAAGGGATTTGGGGTATTGGGGATGGGGGAGAGAAAGGACTGAGGACTTCTAGAGCTCATAAGTAGGTCTATGCAGGTCAGAACAAGGATAAGAGATTGGAAAGTAAACAAGGATATGGAGGGGGAATGATAGGTATGGCTAGGAATGATAGGAAGTCAAAGAGGTGGTGTCAAAGGGGGTGGAAACTAGGAGCATGAATAAGGACATTTGCTAGATCACAAGTGCCTTTTTCTTGTAGTTGTAACTTCTCTTCCACCACACCTACCACATTTTAAGGGAGGTAAGGGTCATGTCACAGTATTCAGTGGAGGTTCCAAGGCTGATAGATCACACAGTAGCATATTCAGAAAAATCTGCCTTAATAGTGGTCAAATTTGAAGTTGTTTTGTCACATGCCATAAGTGACACAGCTCAGTCTACCTCTTCTATGGAAAAGGACCAGTGGTAGAGGAATAGAAGACTGAATGTGTCGAGAAAAGGAGTCAACAGTTAAGGAGGAGATGTTAGCGTTTAGCGCGTGGCTAGCGCATGCTAAAACGCTTAGCGTGTCTTTATAAAAGGACCCCTAAGCTCCCATATTGAAAAATGTCTCATAAATAATGAATAATATCTCAAAAACTGCCAATAAGTTATATGTAAAAACAATAAAAGTATAAATAAAAAATATAAATGAGGTTCTTGATGTAAAGCAAACCAAACAAACTGGAAACTGGAACACAAGGCTTAAAATATAGAAATTATAAAAGATTTGTTGTTTATATGGCATTTTTTATTGGAGTTTAATCTGCTTTTAATGTCAGTGCACACTAATATACCATTACTCCTTTCTGAAAATAACATTCTTCTAACATAGGATATTACCTTCCATGGGAAAAAATCTATAAATCTCTCACTTTCTCCACCCCATTTGGTGTTATCTAATGTAGAAGTGACCATGTCGTGCAGTGCATGTGCCAGGGCATACACAGCATTGTATACATTATAACTGTCCCCAGAGTTTATGACATCACAGTGTATGAGGTAAGAGGATGTTTCATTATTACTGCAGGTTCTTTGAATGCTCTCGGGGCACTGGTCATTACACAGGTCCTTCCACCACATCTCTAAGAAAGAATCATTTGGAAACACAACAGGATTCACCTCACGGACAAATTTGTGAAAACTTGGAATATTCTTTTTTGCCACAGTGAAAGCAAAGTAATTTCTCCTATCAGTTTGGTACAAAGGCATGAAAAAGAATGATTCAGCTGTGATGATCCAAACCTTTCCTGATACTTCCCAAATGATTGTTTGTTTTATAAACTCCATGTAGCTTCTATTACAATACAAAATAATCACTTTAGTTGAAGATGTTTGGACAGTATGATAGGTTTTATACAAATTTTGATGCCCTAAAGAACCAAAATGTTTGATGGTTTCTATGAATTCAATACAACCGCCGTTCTGCTCAATCCCTTTTCTCAGGATCTGCACAGCCCTCAGACTGTTTTCATCATTGCATACAATGATACCGACCCAGGTCCAGCCAAAATGCTTCAATAATTTGACTATCCCAGCACAGAGGTACAGCTCACTGGGGACAGTCCGGTAGAAATAAGGAAATTGAACTTTGTCACTCATGATCATATTTCCTGAGGTGTAACTGATCTGCTGAAAATAACAGACTTAATTCATTACCACCTTAGTTAGGAAAAGATCACATTTCTTTCACATATCAAATATTAAGTGCATCATTCTACTGTAAAGAGAAAAAGAGAAAAAAGCATGAGATGTTAAAGCCAAATGGTACATGGTAGCAAAAGAGCTTTATTGAGATTTCATGGAGAGCAAAGATATTAAAAATAAATTTCCCCTTCCCCATGTGACCTCAGATGCTGCTACCAATGAAATTCTGAAATACAATCCCACCTTGGGACCTTCCTACATCCTCTCAAGTTTCACATTTATTGATTCCTTACAAGACCGGACAATCCTCTGTTGTTATTTTGTCCTGCAGCTTTTGCAACTCAAGATTACCACATACTTTGAGAGTGGGTTGTTGTTTTATATATTATTATTATTATTTTATTTATATATGAACAAAACCACTGTGAAGGATATGATGTTCAAGATGCAGGCTTTATTAAAACTACAGTCCAATAATTCACATGAAGAAATACCTAGGACCCAAAGCATTGGGGACTATGGACCCAACACGGTCCGTGTTTCGACAAAACTGTCTTCCTCAGGGGTTCCTGAAGGTCCTGATATGAAAACTCATGGATCAAAGACTAAAAACGATCATGAGAAATCCTCAAAGCCATTCTCAACTGCACAGATGTTTACTAAGGATCGTTTTTAGTCTTTGATGCATGAGTTTTTGTATCAGGACCTTCAAGAACCCCTGAGGAAAACAGTTTTGTCAAAACATGGACCCTGTTGAGTCCATAGTCCCTAATGCTTTGGGTCCTAGGTATTTCTTCATGTGAATTATTGGACTGTACTTTTAATAAAGCCTGCATTTTGAACATCATCTCCTCCACAGTGTTCTTGTTCTTGTCAGACTTCCGGGTCTGTGGAATGTCAAGGGTCAACTTTTTGTTTGTATTTATTTATATACCACTTATATCCTCACGTGATTTTATATTCAGGTAATTTATCATATTTCCCTATCTGTCCCGGTGGGCTCAAACTCTATTTAGTTCTGGGGGAAGAGCAAGCTATACAGGAAGGACGGACTCCACCTCAGCAGAGACAGAACAAGGCTACTTGAAAGCAACATCAAGAGAGAAGTTGAGTAGTTTTTAAACTAGGAAGAAGGGGAAAGCCGACATTTGACCAAGAAAGAGAGTCGATGGTTCGGGAACCAGTATACCCGGAGGATACCATGCAAGAAGATAAAGTTTCAAGTTTTATTAATTTTAATATACCGACCATCGACGTGCATCTAGCCAGTTTACAATACTAAAAAAAATAAAAGGTTAAAATAATTATTATTGGTGGAGGAAAGAGTGAACATTAAGAAGATAAATTACTAATACGAACATAAGCTTGAGGGTAAAAGGGAAGGGGGGAATCGATAATTACATTATTAAAAACAAAATTAAGGAAAAGAAAAAAGCAAGGAGGGGAGGATATGACATCAGGAGCGGGTATCGCTTCTTAAAAGCGGTTAGTGTTAAATTTTTTATTTTTTTTTTTGCTAGCTGTTGAAGAGGAAATATTTAAATACTGTGGTATGCGTCTTGAAATAAGAACGTTTTCAGTTTAATTTTGAATTTGTCAAGAGAATTTTCAAAGTGAAGTTGAGGTAGCATGGCATTCCATAAGGTTGGAGTGACAATGGAAAAGTTAGTTTTTCTAGTGTAGTAGAATTCTTTGATGGAAGGGATGGGCAATAAATTCTGATAAGCTGATCTAAGGGTCCGGGAAGGACAAAAAGGGATGATGAGTTTATCAAGAAAAGATGGGAGATGCGAAAGTTTGATTTTGAAGACCAGCATTAAGGTTTTATAAGTGATACAGTGAGTAATGGTAGCCAATGGGCTTCTTTCAGAAAAGGAGTAACATGATCATATTTTCCTACCTTGTGAATAAGTTTGATTGTTGTATTTTGGATGAGCTACAAATGACGTAATTCTTTTTGGATAATTCCATTATATAGAGAATTACAGTAATCTAAATGAGAGATGACCAATGAGTGAACGAGGGTTGTGATAGCATTAGTTTCAAGAATTGAAGTTAAGGAACAGATAAGCTGAAGCTTGTAGAAGCAGGTTTTTATGACGGAGCTTATCTGGTCATCAAAGTTTAAATCTTTTTCTATAGTTACTCTGAGCAGTTTTATTTTTGATTCCATTTTTACTGGGCAAGATTTAATAGAGATTTGTCCTTTTATCATTTCATTGTTTCTGATCGGGAAGAGTATACCACAGGATTTATTGATGTTAAGGGAAAGTTTATTTATGTGGAGCCAATCACTGATTTTGTCCAGTTTGGTATTAATTTCTTATATTTCGCTAATATTTGAAGAATTAACAGGGTGGAGATGTTGAATGTCGTCTGCATATACAAAAATAGTAAAGCCAATGGACTGAGCTAGGGTGAGAAGAGGGGCAATGAAAATATTAAATAGTAAAGGAGAAAGAATAGAGCCTCGAGGGACGCTGTAAGTTTGAACAATAGGCGATGAGGTTTTCTCTTGCAAGTGAACTTTAAAGTTACGGTCGTTGAAATAGGAGATAAACCATGAGAAGGCTGAACCTCTGATACCGCAGTTCCTTAGACGATCAATAAGAAGATGGTGATCGACAGTGTCGAAGGCAGCGGACATGTCTAGAGAGATAAGAAGTAGAGAATGACACGGTGGTTGTTACCCGTGGCTAGCTGCGAGTAGCAGCGGGTAACCCGCCAAAACGGGGAAAGAAAAATAGTGGTCACTGTGGGGACAGGGACAAGGCCATTCACCGCTCCGTGGAGGCAATCAAGGATCGAGTGGTCCAGCAGCTCCCACCCACCCGATCGCAGCGTTTTGCCATCTCCCTCCCTCTACCTCACCTTAAATGCAGAGTTTGCCTGCTTTCTTTTTCGCCCAGCCGCACGCTTTCAAAAAGCTGCGCATGCGTGGCTGCTCCAGTTGTTCAATCTTCTCCTCTGCTGCAACTTCCTGTTTCCGTTTGCGTCAGAGCAGAAGATTGAACAACTGAGCAGCCGCGCGTGCGCGGCTTTTTGAACGCGTACGGCTGGGCAAAAAGAAAACCAGCAAACTCTGCATCTAAGGTGAGGTGGAGGGAGGGAGCTGACGGAATGCTGCAATCGGGTGGGAGGGGGCTGCTGGACAGCATGATTGCATGTGTTCCCAGCTCACACTAGGAAGGAGGGAGTGAAAGGGAAAGAGATTCTTGGCCAAGGGGATGAAGAGGGAGAGAAAGAAACCCAAAGCAGGAAAGAAAGGGGAGGGCAGGCAGGTGAGCTAGATGCAGGAAGCAGCAGGGGGGGGGAAGAAAGAGGGAAATAAGCTAGATGGGGTTGAAGAGAAGAGACACATTGGTGAGGAAGAGGAAGAGAGGGGAAATCTGGACACAGGAAAGTAACAGAAACAGAGGGGAAATTATGTGCATGGGGGCATAGGGACAGAGACATAAAGGGGACATACATGCCATGGGGATGGTATATAGACACAGGGGGAGCAATGCCAGATACATAAGGGAGATATTAGAAATGGGGAAAATAGGAACACAGAAGCGAGATTGTTTGGGGACCGAGCTCGCAGGCTCCAGCGGCTTGCACAAATTACATTGTAACGTGCCACGAAAGTAAGAGGGAGGGAGGGAGGTAGATAGATAGGCCGCGCGAGAGGAGCTGAAGGGTGGTAGAAAGGAACTGATGGTGAAGGAGAGAGGGAAGGGTGGTGGTGGAAAGGAATAGAACAGACATTGAAGGAGGGTGGAGAGGAACAGACCCTGAAGGGAAATGTGGAAGACAGAGTAAGGAGAAGACGCTGGAAGGAAGAAGACAGATGCCAGACTATGGGGGAGCGGAGGGAAGAAGATGGGTGCCAAACCAATTGGGGGGATGAAGGGAGAGGCACAGTAACAGAGCAAATGGAAGATGCAGAGAGAAGACACACAGTGGATGGAAGGAATTGAATTAGAAGATGAGGAAAGCAGAAACCAGACAACAAAGGTAGAAAAAACAATTATATTTATTTTCTTTTTCTTTTTCGCTTTAGGATAAAGTAGTATATTAGTTGTGTTGATAAAAATTTATAAACAAAGCCCTGCCAGCTGAACATCTTTCTCTAGTTCAGCAGCCAGAACTTTGATTTATAAGGAAAGAATAAGCTAAATATTGCAGTACTGAGGTTTATATGGATGCTGCGGGAATGGTGACAGGGCAGTGAATGGGATGGCAGTGACGGTGACGGGGCGATGAAGGGGATGGCGGTGACAGTGACAGGGCGGTGAAGGGAATGGTGGTGATGGGGCAGTGAAGGGGAAGGTGGGCCGTGGACAGGGCAATGACGGGGACAGATTTTTTCCCCGTGTCATTCTCTAATAAGAAGGACAGATTTTCGGTGGTCATGAAAGTAGTGTATAGTAGTGATGAGATCAAGTAAAGATAATTCAGTGAAGTAATTAGAGCAGAAGCCAGTTTGGTAGGGGTAAAGCACGTTGGATTTGTCAATAAATTCTATGTGCTGGTTCTGTACTATTTTTTCCGTAAGTTTGGAAATGATGGGAAGGTTAGCAATGGGATGGAAGTTTGCTGGCTGTGTATTGTCTAGATTTTGGTTTTTCAGTTTTGGGAAGACTAAAGCAGATTTCCAAGCTTCTGGAACAAGATTAGAAGTAAGACTTTTTGTTATCATTTGCAGTATAAATGGGCCAAAAATAGGAAATAATTTTTTAAGAATTGAGGGAGGGATGCTTTCTGTTGGGTTATTAGGGGCATTGATCGATTGAAAGACTTTAAAGAGGTCTGCTAAAGATGGAGGTTTAAGATTAGAAAAAGTGCTGAAAGGTAGAAGATTCACCTGTTCAGAGGAATCCGAAAATTGTATGGGTGTGGATTGTCCTAGGTTCGATCTGACATCCTTAATTTTCTGCTCAAAAAATTAGCAATAGAGGGAAAGACTCACTGGATCACAGGCAAGACAGATCGAGAAGGACACAAGAGGGAAGGATATGCAAGAAAGGAACAGGCCGCAAACTCAAGTGTATGTACACGAACGCAAGGAGCCTTAGAAATAAGATGGGTGAACTAGAAGCTATGGCACAAAAAGATAACGTTGACATCTTAGGCATCACGGAAACATGGAGGACTGAGGAAAATGTCTGGGACACTGTGCTACCAGGATACAAACCATACCACAGAGACAGAGTGGCTCAAAAAGGTGGGGGCTTTGCCATATATATCAAAGAGGGAATTGAATCTACTGGAGAGTCTCTATGGGTCAAAATTCCAGAAACAAATGGCCTGGAAATGAAGGTCGGCATCTTCTACCGATCCCCAGGGCAGTCCGAAGAAATTGATGGAGAAATGACGGATGAGATTAAATGCAACTTCAAGGGAGGCAATGCAGTTATCATGGGTGACTTCAACAATCCGTGAATAGACTGGAACCTAAGCACCTCCGGCTGCATTAGAGAGACCAAGTTCTTGGTTGCTGTAGGTGACTGCTTCCTGGAACAACTTGTCAAGGAAAACACTAAAGGATATGCAATTCTGGACTTAATTCTAAATGGCCTACGAGGACCGGCACAAGATGTAGAAGTAGAAGGGACACTGGGAAACAGCAATCACAATATGATCCACATTGATCTGAATCCAGGGGATAAACATCAGTCCAAAATAACAGCCAAAACACTGAACTTCTGTAAAGGGAACTACGAAGGGATAAGACTCATGGTAGGGAAGAAGATTAAGAAGAGGATAAGCACTGTAAAAATGCTACAGCATGCTTGGACCCTTTTTAAGGACACAGTCACCGAGGCGCAAAATCTATATATACTGCATATCAACAAGGGATCAAAGAGGAAAAAGAACAAATAACCGGTGTGGCTCACTGTAGAGGTGAAGGAAGTGATAAGAGACAAGAAAACTTTGTATAAGGAATGGAAAAGGTCAAAAACGGATGAAAACTGGAACAATCATAAACAACATCAATGCAGGTGCTATGAGGCGGTTAAAAGGGACCAAAAGAGACTACAAAGAAAAAATAGCCAAGGAGGTGAAGAACTTCAAGCCGTTCTTTTGATATATTAAGGGGAAACGATCCACAAAGGAAGCGGTGGAACCGTTGCATGACCATGGAATAAAGGAAGCACTAAAGGAGGACAAAGCAATCGCTGACAAACTGAACACATTTTTTGCTTCTGTATTTACCGAAGAAGATGTACACATCTGGCTATATGCTGGAAACGAGGAAGAAAAGCTGACAGGATTGACGGTCAGTCTAGAGGAGGCAGATTGATAGGTTTAAGAGTGATAAATCCAAGGGACTGGATGGCATCCATCCGAAGGTCATCAAGGAACTGAAAGGGACCATAGCTGAACTGCTTCAACTAATAGCCAATCTGTCGATCAAATCAGGAAAGATTCCGGAAGACTGAAAGGTGGCAAATGTTACACCAATCTTCAAGAAAGGTTCAAGGGGAGATCCGGGAAACTACAGACCGGTGAGTCTGACCTCGGTACCGGGAAATATGGTAGAGTCACTGATAAAGGACCGCATCATTGATCACCTTGATGGACACGGACTGATGAGGACCAGTCAGCATGGTTTTAGCAAAGGCAGATCGTGTTTGTCAAACTTGCTGCACTTCTTTGAGGGAGTAAACAGACAGATAGACAAGGGCGACCCGGTTGACATTGTATATTTGGATTTTCAGAAGGCGTTTGACAAGGTTCCGCATGAATGACTACTTCGGAAAATTATGAGCCATGGAATCGAGGGTGAAATACTCACGTGGATTAAAAACTGTCTGGATCATAGGAAACAGAGAGTGGGGGTAAATGGACAATACTGACTGGAAGAGCGTCACCAGTAGGGTGCCACAGGGTTCGGTGCTTGGACCCGTGCTCGTCAACATCTTTATAAATGATCTAGACATTGGTACGATGAGTGAGGTGATTAAATTTGCAGACGATATGAAGTTATTCAGAGTAGTGAAGACGCAGGGGGATTGCGAAGATCTGCAAAGTGACATAATCAGATTCGAGGAATGGGCATCAACATGGCAGATGAAGTTCAACATGAATAAGTGTAAAGTAATGCATGTAGGTAACAAAAATCTCATGCACGAATACAGGATGTCTGGGGCGGTACTTGGAGAGACCTCCCTGGAAAGAGACAGGATTTATGATTGACAAGCTGATGAAGCCATCTACACAATGTGTGGGGTGGTGAAAAGGGTGAACAGAATGCTAGGAATTATGAAAAAGGGGATCACAAACAGATTGGAGAAGGTTATCATGCCACTGTACTGGGCCATGTTGCCCCCTCACCTGGAGTAGTGTCCAGCACTGGTCGCCGTACATGAAGAAGGACACGGTACTACTCGAAAGGGTCCAGAGAAGAGAGTCTAAGATGGTTAAGGGGCTGGAGGAGTTGCGGTACAGTGAAAGATTAGAGAAACTGTGTCTTTTCTCCCTCGAACAGAGGAGATTGAGAGGGGACATGATCGAAACATTCAAGGTACTGAAGGGAATAGACTTAGTAGATAAGGACAGGTTGTTCACCCTCTCCAAGGTAGGGAGAACGAGAGGGCACTCTCTAAAATTGAAAGAGGATAGATTCTGTATGAATGTAAGGAAGTTTTTCTTCACTCAGAGAGTGGTAGAAAACTGGAACGCTCTTCATGAGTCTATCGTAGGGGAAAACACACTCCAGAGATTCAAAACAAAGTTAGACAAGTTCCTGCTGAACCAGAACTTATGCAGGTAGGGCTAGTCTTAGTTAGGGCGCTGATCTTTGATCAAAGGGCCGCCGTGTGAGCGGACTGCTTGGCACGATGGACCACTGGTCTGACTCAACAGTGGCAATTCTTATGCTCTTAGTGTACCTGGGGCAATGGGGGAATTAAGTGACTTTCCCAGGGTCACAGGGAACAGTGAGGGATTTGAACCCACAACCACATGGTGCTTAGGCTGTAGCACTGCTTTGGACACCGGTTTCTGTCTGTAATCATTCTAAACATTTATCTGCGCCTAATGCACTCTTCTTGTGATCGAAAAACCATCCTTTGAGGCTCTTGACATAGGTATCGATTCTGAAACACTGTCAGTATCGCGTCTTTGAATTTTCGCATTGCTGTTATCAATAAAGCGTACTTTGAACTATATACCTGTGGCTGAGTTATTGACTTCTTATCCTCACGACTCCTCCATTGTGCTCTAACCACCGTGCCACACACTCCCCTATATAGGCAGCAGGCTAATTCCTGAGACGTGTATTTTATAAAAGGTGCAGCAGATAGCACACATCATAAAAATACGTCCTGTCTCTGTCTATCCTCAATCTATGAATGTAAGGAATTCAAAATGTACTGTTTATTAAGTTAGCAAGCTGTGTGGTGTAGTGTTGATTTGAGTCATCTTAAGAACATAAGAACATAAGCAGTGCCTCTGCCGGGTCAGACCACAGGTCCATCCTGCCCAGCAGTCCGCTCCCGCGGCGGCCAAAAACAGGTCAAGGCCTGTCTGAATCATCAGAAGGGGCTCCCCTGCCACCTTGGTTTCCCATTTAAGTTCTGCCCTCCTATCGAAGTCCTAGCCCTCCGGTCTTGCACATGCACGACCAGGTTGGTTTACTCAGTACCCCACGATCCCTCTATCCCTCAGGAATCCATCTTGTAATTGTAGTACCCCTCCTGAAGAAGCCAGCGGGTGAAACCTAGGTTGGGAGGTCGGTATTGTGAATAAACGGAGGAGCCCGGAGCAGTTATGTGTATCATCCACACCATTCAAAGTTAAGTTGCTGTCAAATTTATTATTTTATTTTCTTCAAGTTTATGTGCTGTTATTTAGTCTTTGTTTGGTGGAGGAGACTGTGAACAACAATGATGGTCTCCTTAATAGCTGCTCCGTGAACTTGTTTCACCGGACCTCAGCTGTGGGTCTGAGTGTTCACTTAACCACATCAACTTGTGTTGTAATTTGTGCTTGAAGTAAAACAAAGGTGATTAGTACAACAGTGATTTATAAGTATCACCTTGGATAAAAATATTCCCTTGCTGTTTTTTGAGAATATCCTCAATCTATGCCTGAATAGACAAAAAAATCCTTAGAAATGTAGGAACACCGTTTTTTTTTGAATATGCAGAAAGTTTTCCAATTTCAAGATGTTACTATCTCCGTATGGTTTCTAATGCTTCTCAGAATATGGGGATAGGAAGGTAGCCCTTTACAGAAACTGTTCAGTTGACAGCTTTCCTGGAGGACTCTCAGAATATCATTTCTGTACATGCAGTATTGCTAGTAACCTTCCTTTCTAACTTCGAACAATTGGAGATCCTGACATTATATTTTAAGGCTAAGCAGAAGTTGTTTTGTGGGTAAACAATACAAATCTTTCCAGACATTGCATGTGTTACTCAGCAAAGGAGAAAAATGTTTCTTACTTTGAAACCCAAGGTGTAAGCCTTGCTTTCTTTGTTTCCCCTATTGTGTATTGCAAGATATGCAAAAAAGATTTATTTGTTTTGTTTTTTATTATTTCTCATTTTGAATGTTATGTAGAGGGGCATTTTCGATATGACATCTAAATCTGATTAGATGTTTTGTTGAATACATACAAAAATTCATATTCAACACAATAAAATATTGATCTTTTTGTTTCAACAATGGTCATTTCTCAGATGTGTTTGTCCTCATTGCATCTCTATAGTTCACTAGACCACCTACCAGGCTACTCCAGGAGCATTATGGGGAGTGTCACCACCTAGTCTCTGGCCGAGCGGTTTTCCAAAGCTAGGCAGTGACACACTTCCAACACCTGGCGTGAGCCTCTTTAAAGTAGGGTTACCTTTCAAGCAGGATACCTCTATGGTTTTCCTGGGCTAGATGTGGTGTGTTCTTGGCACAGAAAACTCCAGCAGTCTGAATGGTTTAAATTATAAATCATAGACTTTATTAGGCTACTGGCCTTGGCAATCTCAGGGTGTCAGGTCAAAAGTGCGCCGGGACAAAGGCGTGCGCAGACAATTGAGCGCAGCGCGGAGGCGCGCACCGCAGAAAATTACTGTTTTTAGGGCTCCGACGGTGGGCATGGGGGGAACCCCCCCACTTTACTTAATAGAGATCGCGCCGCATTGTGGGGGCGTTGTGGGGGGTTTGGGGGGTTGTAACCCCCCACATTTTACTGAAAACTTCACTTTTTCCCTGTTTTTAGGGAAAAAGTTAAGTTTACAGTAAAATGTGGATGGTTACAACCCCCCAAACCCCCCTAACGCTGGCGCGATCTCTATTAAGTAAACTGGGGGGGGCTCCCCAACAAAAACCCTCCTAAAAACTGTAATTTTCTTCGGCGTGCGCCTCCATCTTGCGCTCAGTTGTCGGCGCGCGCCTTTGTCTTTTGCGGGGTTATCTATGAACCCAACCTCAGGCAAGCCCGGTTTCACTGGTGACATAAACTTTATACCCAAAAATACCAGGCTCTTCTTTAACTTAAACATAATCAGGCATGCTTTGGACTTCATAAAAATAAATCATAGTATTAACAGTCCTCTTCACCAGAGCCGCATAACTGGAAAAAGGTAACTTATATTCATCAAAAGTTTTTTCAGTTTCTACGAGGTACAGCTGGTATCATTGAGCTGGATAAACAGTAATTGTACTTCCCCAACATGCCCAAACAGTCTGTAGTCAGCGTTTGGTTTCAGGCTCTAAAGACAGGCAGTACTGGCTGTCTCTCCCTGGTTGCTATGGAGATCAATTAGCACTTGCTTGACTACTGTAATGCCATTTACCTATGCTTAACAAAAAAAAAAAGCCTCCAAAGACTCCAGCTTATTCAGAATACAGCAGCCAAGCTGATCTTTGCAAAACGTAAATCTGACCACGTCTCCCCACTCCTGGCCAATCTTCACTGGCTCCCAGTGATTTCCAGAATCTAATTCAAATGCTCTTGCCTGGCTTTTAAGATTATTCACGGCATCCTTCCTTCCCTAATCCCACTTTCCTTCAACTCCTCGTGCCCTGACTCCACCAGGACTGCCCATAAATTAAAACTATCCTTCCCCTCCCTACATGGTATTCTCCACGCAGGTAAACTGGGGAAATCACTTCTATTCAGAATCACAGGTCTCTGGAATGACCTTACCATCCCACTGCGGAACCTGAGCTCCCTCCATTTATTCCGCAAGCAACTAAAAACCTGGCTCTTCTCTAACATGTAATTTCTTTTTTCCCTTACTTTTCCACTCAACTTATAAACTTATGTAAACCTTTTCCTACCCTTTCTCATTTTTAAGTTCTTGTAAACCATGCCGAGCTCTACTTCCATGAAGATGATGCGGTATATAAACATAAGGTTTAGTTTAGTTTAGTTTGGTAACCCGAAACCAGGGTAAACCCAGGCTGTCGTCCTGCACAGCGTTGGACTAAACTATGTGCAAGTTTGTATATCTCACACACATAAGCTCAGATGCCTTATTCAGTCCTATTCCCCAGAATAACACTGGCAATTTCTGTAATTATCTCTACAGACATAACTTTCCTTTGTGAGCAGGGGAACAGCAGAGTAACAGTAAGGAACAGAAACTTTTCCTTCTATAAACTCCCAGCCCTTATGCAATCTCCATGGGTTCAGTAGTAGCTACACACGGGAGCACAGCCTTCCTCAACTATCATTGGCTCAGGCATACAGTATTGTAAAGGCAAGTTTCCAACCTGTTCCTCCTTCATGTCCCAGTCCCTTTCAGCAAGTAGCTCTGGCTGCTTCCAAGCTAGTCCAGCTTCATGCTGGGATTCTGGTTCCTGCTCTGCTCCTGTCCCGAGGGATCTGTCGGTTCCTGCTGCCTCCTTAAGCTCATTACAGAGCCTCTGTTTAAGCTGGGGGAAGAAAACACACTCCTTTAGCTGCAGGGGGGTGAGTTTCCTTCCCTCGGCTTGCATTGCTCTCAAGGCACCCTGCTGTGCTGCTTTCTGCTTCCCAGCACCTGGACAACAGCGAGGTAAAACTTTACTGCCTGGTTTCTGGACAGTATCAGGGAAGTCACAGCTTTCCTGTTCTACTTCCATTTCTTCACTGTCCATAGGATAGTCAGCTGATCTACACTCCCGGGCTCTGACTTGGTCAGCCCTTCTGCATCAGGGCTTGTAATTCCTCCCATATTTCTCTGTGACAAGACTTTGGGATGCAGGATTGTCACAGGAGGTAGGGAGTCAATGACCACTAGGGGAGAAAGGTGGAGTCATGCTTTCATCCCTCCAGTGATCATCTGGACAGTTTTGGCACCTTTTTGAAACTTTTGTGTTAGGAAAGTAGGTCTAGCTTCAAACACCCAAATTGTGCTCTGGACTTTCTCTCTAATGTCTGATTATTGCAAAATAGACTTCCAAATTATAAGCATGCCTAGTCCAACTAAAGACATGCTTCCAACACCCCCTCTTGAGATTTAGATGCATTTCAGACAAACAACATTAAAATTTGTCCAGAAAATGGGTCTCAAAAGTAGTGATTTGGAAGGTTTGGTAAGAAAAACATCCATCTGCAACTTTGTCACTTTTGGAATGTTTTTCTTTTTTGAAAATGAGCCTCAAAAAGGCAGTATTAATATTACATTTGGATAGTGGCACTGTCAGCTCTCAGGTAAAGGAACATGAACTTAAATTAAGAGAGCAGGATGAAAAAATACTGCAACACGATGACCAGATCAATTCACTTAAATCACAGAAATTGGAAACTATTAAAAAGCAATCTTTTATTTATCTAAAATTGGAATTTATGGAAAATAAACAGAGGAGGAACAATCTCAAGTTTTTGAATTTTCAAAAGTCTCCTGTGATTTCTGGTCTGGAAATGGTCCAAAAATACTTAAAAGAAGCTCTTTTAGTACCAGAAGAAAGCCTACCACTTATTGTTAGAGTGCAATATATTACTTTGGAAAAGAAACAGGACAGCTCTACTCCTACGGACCCAGAAGAACCGGATAAAAGTGGACTGAACTTATCAAATTTTCCGGAAAGCTCTCTGGAAGTAATAACTGAGAGGACTACCTTTATTATTTAATTTGCCTTAGAGTTTGACAGGGATTTGATTTTTCAAACTTATTTCCGACATATGAATAAAACTTTTTTTGGGTTCAATAATTTGTATATTTCCAGATATTTCTCATGAGACGCAGAAGAGAAGAATTTATGATTTATAAACCTAGAGTTATTGCTCTGGGTGCTTCCTTTATATTAAAATTTGCTGCTAAGTGCTGTATCTCATTAGAAGGAAAATCTTTCCTATTTCTTGAACCTAAACAGTTGTTACAATTTATTGTAGGCAAGGAAGGGATGGGGGGTGGGGGAGAGTAACCATAGGACCAATGGTGATTCCGAAAGTTTAACGAACCAGCAGACAGAAGCGGTCTCTCTTATTTCTATTATGTCCTGATAAATAATTTGTGTGTTTTCCATCTTTTGTTATTTGCTTAAGTCTTGGATCATTGTGGACGAAATAATGAATGTAACATTTTTCTTTCAATAATACCCTGGATGGGGATACCATCCAGCTTTCCTGTATTTTAATTTTAATCTATATTCAAGTTGAAGTGCTTATCTAAAATGTAAATTTTGAATAAAAATAAATTTATTTTTTTTTTTTAAAAAAGCATTTAGCATGCGCTAATTCTATTAGCGTGCACTAAATAAGTTTTTGTGCGCTAAATTGGTTAGTGCACTTAGTAAAAGGACTTATATGTATTTATTTCATTATGCTGTAAAATCAATTATATGCAACTTGACTATTTATCTCTCTTCAGGTTTTTGGTTTCATAAGAAAGAGTAGTCACATATGCAAGTTCATCTACGTATTTTTACATACTATGTAGGCTTAATGCTAAGATTGTTCAGTATATACTGACTACTACTGTACTGTTATATTTCTTGTCTTGTCCTTTACTGCAAATTTTTTAATAAAATTTTTGTGAACTTAAGCTAAAAGAAAGAAAATGAGCCCCATAATGGAAAGAGATCAAGGGAGTGATTAAAGACACTGAGCTTCTTAAATGATAGGGCTCAGAAGTTAGGGGGTAGATTTACCTCTTAAGATTTACTCCCTCTTTTACAAAGGTGCACTAAGCGTTTTAGCGCACGCTAACTGATTTAGCGCATGCTAAATGGTAATGCGCCCATTATAGGCCCACTTTTACTAAGGTGCGCTAACTGATTAGCGCACTAATCGATTTAGCAGGTGCAAAAACACTAACGCGTGCATGTTAGTCTATGCATTAGCGTTTAGCGCACACTAATTCGATTACTGCACACTACAGCTAGTGCACCTTAATAAAAGAGGGGGATAGTCTATGGATGCGTTAGCGTTTAACGCACGTTAAATCAATTAGTGCGCGCTAAATCAGCTACCACACCTTTGTAAAAGGGGGCCTTACTGTATATGTTTTTTCTTAAATTAATAATGACTGTTCTCACTTTTCTGCATACTGTGGACTTGAGACTTTACTTTGGCAATATGTTTTTCTTTTCTTGTTCTTAGTTAGATTACCCTTGGGGATAGTTTTTTTCTATATTGCACTATTACATGTAATTTTTTTTAAAAAATAATTTTGTTTCTAAATCAAAATTAGAATTCTGCAGTTTCTCATTGCTATGTGTGAGTGGTTAATAATTTATTTTGGTGTTGCTGAATATTGATTTATCTAAGGTGGAGTAAAATGAAGATGTCTTCTGACCTGTGGGTATTGGTATATCCTGGAAAGACTGGAAAACTCACTCGATTGCTCAGCTGGAAGACCTTCAATGACAGCAGCCAATGGATCAGATTTTTTGCAGCTGTAGTTTGGGATCCCAGGTTCCATTCCTGAAAATATATTTACAGCAGCTCTATACATTAATAATAAACTGTTGTAAGGTTCATAAATGTAGAATCCCAGTGTGAGGTTGGGTAAGAGCTCTGAGCTGTTGTTAATCTCTTCCACCGCAGACACAAATGCCAGGAAGTTGTAATAGTTCAAGGATATAGGACTACAAGGACAATGAATGACACATATGAAATGAGCATCAAACCATAAGATAAATAAACATTAGTAGTAGAGAAACATGAAATAGGATTAGGATAAGGGTGAGAAATGATGCTGGTTACAAGCTTTATATTTGTATTATAATGAGACAGAAAAGTGTATGCTTCATGTTTCTAGAATCTCTTTCCCCTTTCTCCACGTTTTTTTCTGTTCTTCAGGTTATATCTGCCATTTTCTCAGACCCTATGAGGTAAATGCATATACTATGCATATTCATATAGCCTTAATCACTGGACCCTAGCACCTCTATTTCTCTGCCCCTCCATATACTATTTGACCCCAAACAGAAACTGAGGGGCAGATTCTATATACAGTAGGACGCTAGTCCAAGCGGACACATAAGAAGCAGCTGAGATTCGTACACCAGTGTCTTATACAGAATTGCATCTGCCCTAATGGATAGATGCCTAACCCCCACCTAACTCCCCAATTCTCTAACCGGCACCCATGACACCAGTGCCAGTTACAGAATTGTGCCTACCTGATCAGGGGATCCCTTGCCATCAGCTGATCATGGCAAGGGTATCCCTGATCAGCTGAGCCCTCAGGACTCACCAAAGCCATGGCTTTGGGGAGTTCTGCTGGCTCAGCTGATTGGGGAACATACCCCTGCCATAATCAACTGAGCAGCTGTGGCAGGGGACCCCCTTGACAAATTCCCCCCAAATCAGCAGGATGGATGCCAGAGTCTTAGCCATGCCCATTCCATCCCAGGATGCACCAGGAAGGAGATCTAAAGCCCTATCTGGTGCATCCGAGGGGAAAGCCTACCATTTTACAGAGGCAGGCCTGCCAGCCGAAGGGGGTAAGTTTCCTTCCTGCCAGCCTTTCTTCATTGAAGTTAGGGGGTGGAGGGGTAGAGGGCTGATCTTAGGGGTACTGGGTAGGGGTCTAGAGGTATCCGGCAATCTGGAGGTTCAGGGGGTATTGACAGTTAGATGGCTGTATGGGATTCTGGGGGATGGTGGCAGGAGGGAGTGGGTATCCCTCCTGCTGATTCTGAGGGAACTTTGGGAGCCCCCTGCCACAGCTGCTCAGCTGATCGTGGCAGGGGTATTTTCCACTCCATTAGCGGAGCTGTCAGGATTCCTCAAAGCTGCGGTTTCAGGGAGGCCTGTCAGCTCAGCTGATCAAGGATTCCCTTGCTGCTGTCAGCTCTGCCAGTCGCACCTAATTTTAGCTTTTGAAATGTAGGCCAGTATTTTGCTGGCCTACATTTCAGGTATCTGTTGTGGCCCTAGGCAGATGCCTAGGGCTGCTTAATCTCACCCAAGGCCACTTCTGGGTGAAACCACAACAACATACATCCTTGGGCAAGCTTAAGTGTCCTCAGGCATCTCCTTTCACCGCACCAGCAAGAAAAACCTACAATGCAGACGGCCTGCCTCAGGGTTTTGTTTTTTTAAAACATGCATCTAGATTGGCTGCCAGATGGTAGTAGGGTACCCACCATGGCCTGCAATCAGGACACCCATTTATAAAATTAGCCCCTAACTGTATAACACTATGCAGGATGCAGTGAAGTATGAAAGTACCAGTAGAGGTTTCAGTGGCGTACCAAGGTAGGAGCGGTACACCCCGGGTGCAAGCTCCAAGGAGGTGCACAGCCGGCTACCCACCCTATTCTGCCGCTGCTGCTTTCTTTAACCAGCAGCAGTAGCAGTAAACTTCAAATCAGGGGTGTCCGCGGCTTAGCTTGTGCTCTCTCTAGTGGGTGTTTAGTTTCTGGCCTGCTCAGTTTTTCTGCTCAAAGACGTAGCCGTCAGCTCCTCACACGATCTGCGGCTGCATCAGAAGCGTTCCCTCTGACATCACAAAATCAGAGAGAAGGCTTCTGATGCAGCTACGTATCATGCGAGGTGTCGATGCCCATGGCTTTGAATGGAAAACCGTCTGCAGCAAGGAACCAGCCAGAAATGCTTTTGCTGCACAGGACAGGGAAGAGAAATGTTGCTGCTGCACAGGGAAGGGAGGGGGGAGAGCAATGCTGCTGCTACACAGAGAAGGGGGAGAGAAATGCTGATGCTACACAGAGAAGGGGGGAGAGAAATGCTGCTGCTACACAGGGAAGGGAGGAAAGAAATACTGCTGCTATACAGGGAAGGGGGAGAGAACTGCTGCTGCTACATAGGGAAGGGGGAGAGAAATGCTGCTGCTGCACAGGGAAGGGGAGAGAAATGCTGCTGCACAGGGAAGGGGGGAGAGAAATGCTGATGCTACACAGGGAAGGGAGGAAAGAAATACTGCTGCTATACAGGGAAGGGGGAGAGAAATGCTGCTGCTACATAGGGAAGGGGGAGAGAAATGCTGCTGCTGCACAGGGAAGGGGAGAGAAATGCTGCTGCACAGGGAAGGAGGGAGAGAAATGCTGCTGCTGTTAACCAATGAATCACATACAAAATAGCTCTACTTTCTCATAAAATTTTAACAAACAAAGCCCCTGCGTTTTTAGAAAAATGTTTAATTCCCCATACTCCTATAAGATCTTTAAGATCAGAAGAGAAATCTCTCCTCCTAATCCCGTCACTAAGAGTCATTTACTCCAGGAGAGATACGATCTTTTCTGTCACAGCACCTCAAATTTGGAATTCTCTCCCAGCTAATATAAGGGATGAAAAATCACTTGGCAAATTTAAAAACCTATTAAAAAGTTGGCTTTTTAAGGAAGCTTTTAATTAAGCTATATGCATTTTAAATTCCCCCTAGACTTTCTTTTCTTTAGAAAGAGTTATAAGTAAAATCGAGCAGGTAATCTTTTACCCTTCCTTTTGTTTCAAATTCCTACCCTGTTATATTTACTTTATAATTGTATTTAATCCATTTTCTTTTTTCCTCGGGTTTGGTTGGTATATAGTTGTGTAAATCATTGTCTTAGTAAAATGTTATTCGTTTTTATGTCACCCTAATTTGCAACATTTTTTGTAAATCACACTGAAATAAGATTTTGCGATCAAATCAAAATTTTATTAAACTTGAAACTTGAAGTGGTGGGGAGAAATGTTGCTGCTGTACAGGGAAGGGAGGGGGAGAGGAATGCTGCTGCTACACAGGGAATGGGGAGAGAAATGCTGCTTCTTTAGTACCCAATTGGGGAGACAGAGGGAAGGAGGGAGAAGGAAGACAAGGGAGAGGAACCAGAGATACCAAGTCCATGGGAAGGAGGGAAAGGAAAGGAGATTCCAGACCATGGAGGGAGAGGGAGAGATGCCAGGGCTTTGGGGGGGGGAGGGAAAGAGATGGATGCCAGAACAATGACGGTGAAGGGCGATATAGGCAGAAAGTTTCTGGAAGGGAAATAGGAGAGAATATGACCTATAGAAGGGGCAGAGAGAGGGTAGACGGTGTTTGAAAGGAAGAGAGTGACAAGAAGATGAGGAAAGCAGAAACCAGAGAAGACAAGGTAGAAAAAAATTATATTTATTTATTTTTTTGTTTTAAGGGACATGCATCTCTGTTTCTGTGGTGTTGCATTGTATGCAGAGTCCAGCTTCTTGGTGCTTCAGTTTAACCTTTGTCTAAGTATTTCTATTTTATCTCCCCTTTTACAAAACTATAGAGCGTTTTTTAGCGTTGGCTGTGGTGGTAACAGCTCTGATGCTCACAATTCTATGAGCGTCTGACCTGTTACCACCGTGGCTAAAAACTGCACTATGGTTTTGTAAAAGGGGGAGGGGTAAGTTTGTGATTACATATTCCATACTAGGCGAAGGTGTTTTCTGTGTTCTGTGTGTTCGATAGACATGATTTTTTGTTAGGATTTTCTGTGCAGGATTGATCTGTACTAGTCTGGCTTGTTTAGTTTTACAATGGGTGTATTGATGTACTGCTCACTGCAATATGTAAGATGCTGCCTTTTCCTAGGATACTCATGTGTGATGTGTGGATTGTTACTAAAAATCATGTTTTTCATACAGATGGGTGGTGTCAAAAAATGATGTGCCCCAGGTGTCATATATGCTAGTATGCCACTGGAAGGTTTGCAGCTACCATCAACAAACATATGGAAACATAGTAGAACAACTGGAAATGCCACAGGAAGTTAATAGTCAGAACAGAGTAAGTTGTATGTCAGTTAATAAGAAGACAGAAAAGACAGAAAGGGAGGAGGTAAAGAAGAAGGAAGAGTGGAGAGAAAAGAGGGGGTAAAAAATAGGAGTGAGTACAAGGGAAACAAAGAGGAGGTGAGGTAGGAGAAGAGGTAAATGAGTTGAGAGAGTAGAAAGGAGAAGACAAAGATGAAAGGATGAAATAGATGAGGTTGTGGGGGTGAGTACAGGAAGGGGGAGAAGGGAGAATAGAAGAAAGCAGAAAGGGATAGACTGGCAGCCCTAAACTCCCTTGCAATAGCCCTCCTGAATATCACCCTTCTTCTACTTACACTACCCCCTTATTTGGTCTTCTCACAGAAGGATTGGCATCTCCCCAAAAACTTACAACTACAGGACAATCTGCATGTTTGAGCTTTGTAAACTTTTGTAAATACATTTATAAAACGTAACAAGTCTCTGCAGCAAACTTGACTGCGTTCTCCACCTCAAGTGAAAGGTGATTTGCATTCAGAATGAATGAGTTATGGGTTCCTTTTACGAAGGTGCACTAGCGTTTTTAGCGCACGGCTATAGCACGCGCTAACCGGAAAACTACCGCCTGCTCAAGAGGAGGCGATAGAGGCTAGCGTGCGCTATTCTGCACTTTAAGGCCCTAACGTACCTTCGTAAAAGGAGCCCTGTGTGATGTAGGGAAGATGGAAAATAGACTTTTCTATGTAATGTAATGTAATGTAATTTATTTCTTATATACCGCTACATCCGTTAGGTTCTATGTCTGCCATCTTCTAGAAAAAAACCCGCTGAGATAAAGGGAGACAAACACTCCTGGTGCTGAACAATTTCAATACACTTCTCATTTGCATACCATTAATTTATTTCATGGGGGCGAAAAGTTCTTTTCTATACATGCATTAGAATACAATTCAGTGAGCCGCACAAAACCAACTATACACTTCATAAAGGTCTTTTTACTAAGGTGCGTTAGCCGTTTTAGCGCAAGCTAAACGCTAACGCATCCATAGATTTATAATGGGTGCATTAGCATTTGGCACGCACTAAAATGTCTAACGCACCTTTGTAAAAGAGGGGGATAGTTTCTCAAATTATACCGTAGTTGGAGATAAAGTAATATTTTAACTCAAATTCAATATAATAGGATTCCTCTAACATGTATTAGTCGTATCTGCAGTTCCTGAAGTAACCATCCAAAATAAAACCGAAAAGCATGTCTGAGAAAAGGAGTTAAGCCATGACGCTACTTACAAGCTATGTCCTTCAAATGAGGGAGGAGTTGTGAAGGACGGACCACCATCTGGATAAAAGTTTGTTACAGTTACAAGTCCTCCAATCATGAGGTCCCCATCTCTATGGTATCCTGGTAGAGGTTGTACTGGTGGGTAGTCTCCAAGCAAGCACTGACCCTCAGTCATATTCCACAGGATGTCACAGAGCATCAACAAAGTCAGAACCAGACGAGCTTCCATCGTTAGGGCTGTGACACAGTTTCTCCTGCGATAATGCTCTCTCTTTCCAACTACAGTTGTTACACTTGAGCGTTGAGGCGGGATGGAATAGCGTTCTTGGTGGTGCTATTTAATTGATTGATTTGAATAATGGGCAGAAATAATTAAGCATTAAATTGGACTTGAAGAAGGACTTTGCATTTATACAGATGGTGAATGAAGAAAAACTGTGAAATTGAGCCGATCACTCTATTTCTAGCTGACTAACGCCTGTGAGGATACCATGTGTTTTCCATTGGACCCTGCTGCTCAGCCTTAAGGGACAGTTGCTCCTGACATCTGCATTTATTTTTTAAAATGTAATGTGTTTCTTTTAAATATAACCTTTAAGATCTTGTGTCATCATTAAAATATAATGTAGACAAATATTAAGAGCAAGTTAAAGTGCTTTCTTTTTATAGATGCCTTTGACTGACTAGCTTCTTGGATTTGGTCTACTCTTCTGATGTTTAACGCCCTATTCATTTTTTTTCTATTAATTATTATTGTTTTCTATTAATTATTCTATTTCTTATCCTTTCTCCCCTTTTTGTAGTGTATGTCATGTTCGTTGAGTTTTGCTTGTATGTTTGTTCTCCCTGAAAGTTTATAAAGTTTTTTTTAATAATGTACATCGCTTTGAAGTATGGTTAAGCGATTAATCAAATTCTAAATAAAACTTGGAAACTTGGAATATTGATTTCGATGGTTGTGTGGGACATAATTTAATTTACAATACTCAGAAATGAGGAATGGAAGGAATGAAACAAAAAGCAAAAAAAAAAAAAAAAGAATCACTCCGTTGAAAGTGAGCCGCTGTGGGCCCAATAAGATATTTTAACAGGCGAAAGAAAAAGCCTCAGTTCATAGGAGAGGTGAACCCACGCTCTTCCACCCAGACATCATATGCAAAAAAAACAAAAAAACCTTCCGCATGTGGTACTAAATAATAGCAGGCAAGAACTTAACAAAAGAAAATAGCCAAAAGGAAAGCTGTTATCAAAAAATCACTGTATGCCAAAAAGCACTCTGAACAACAATCGGGCCAAACAATCAGGACATAATTTACCCCCTCTACTAAGGCGCTAATCGATTTAGGGCTCCTTTTACTAAGCTGCGGTAGCGTTTTTAGCGCTCGCTTCAGATTAGCGCACGCTGCCCACCGCTCTACGCGGAAAAACTAACTCAACTAGCTCAATGGACGCGCTAGTTGTTAGATGACGGCAGATAAAGACCCGAATGGTCCAGCCAGTCTGCCCAACCTGATTCAATTTAAATTTTTAAAATTTTTCCTTCTTAGCTATTTATGGGCAAGAATCCAAAGCTTTACCCGGTACTGTGCTTGGGTTCCTACTGCCGAAATCTCCGTTAAAACCTACTCCAGCCCATCTACACCCTCCCAGCCACTGAAGCCCTCCCCAGCCCATCCTCTCCCAAACGGCCATATAAAGAGAGACACAGACCGTGCAAGTCTGCCCAGTACTGGCCTTAGTTCAATATTTAATATTATGTTTTGATTCTAGATCCTCTGTGTTCATCCCATGCTTATTTGAACTCCGTCACCGTAGTTTGTGCAAACGATTCATGTACGCTAAATGCTAAAGTGCCCATTATATTCTATGAATGCGTTAGCATTTAGCGTGCTCTAATCATTTGTGTGCGCTAAATCGATTAGCACACGCTAAATCAGTTAACACACCTTAGTAAAAGGACCCTTTAATTACATAACAGTTTATAATATCAGAAAAAATGAAAATGTCCAGTTATCGTATCCATACTGCATTGGAAACATTTGAGATTTCATTCAGAGTTTGATACGGTCTCTCTCCAGAACAATCTATTGTGTCCCCTATATTGGTAGTTTATTACCTAGGTATAACAGAGCGCATCTAATATAGCCTTTGTACTCACCTGAACTAGCCTTTATCATCTCCAACCACAAGGGTTTGATGATGGAATCCCTTAACAGCAATAATTTTATGGATTGTGCTTTCTTAGTTTTCTTTCGGGGGCAATTTTCTTCATGAGTTACCATCACTTTCTGGTTCCACCTCAATTCTTTCTCGAACATTGCAATTCTCTAATGGAGCAAAAGGATTCAGTAGGTGCAATTGTGAGGGTGAGTGTTTCTGTGTCACATGTCACAGTCTATCTGACCCTTGTGTGATCCATTTATTTCTGAATAACAGCAATGATTTTCTGAAATGAGCTTTCTTATTTTCCCTTTAGGGGTGCTTTTCTTCATGAGTTACCTTCACTGTTTCTATTAAATATATTTATTGGCCAAACCAAACACAGTAATAACCAGCAGACTACAATACACTCATACACTCTTAAGAACACATGGTTGACCAGAAAATTGCAAACAGTAACCAGCCACTCTCACCCCTGTCCCCCCAACTCCCCCCTCCCCCAACAACATAATGAGAATAGGCAAGCATCCCCAGGAACCCAAATCTGTGGAGGGTCATTTTGAAATCACATATAAGTCCAATTTAGACGCATGGTGCTAGACGTCAAAAGTTAACAATAAGATAATGCCAAAGGCATCCCTCCTACCAGCCAATTATGCAGGGGATGGGTTCCTTGCCACGGCTGCTCAGCTGATCACAGCAGGGAGATTTCCATGCCCTATCAGCTCAGCGACCAAGTCTATTTGAAATGTAGACCAGCTTTTTGTTGGCCTACATTTCAGGAACCTTCCAGGTGAAACCACACCCATGCCTGGTCTTGGGGAGCTTAAGCATCCCTAGACACCTCCCTGCATCTGTGGCAGATGCCTATAGTGTAGGTGGAATGACACGGTGACAAAATTCATCACCGTTCCCGTCCCCACGGATAACCACGGGAAATAATCCCATGTCATTTTCTAGTGTCTATTTCAATCTCAAGCCTTCTACACCAGCATTCTTCAAAGCAAGCTTGCGTGTCAGTGGTTGTGGCCATTCATACTCTGAGTCTTCCCTCTCTCTTTAAAGAATGACATGAAGATGGTTTCCCACGGTTATCTGCAGGGACGGGAAAGGTGATGAATTTTGTCACCGTGTCATTCTCTAGGTGGCCTGCCTCAGGGTTTGTTTTTTTTTAAAGAACACGTGTGTCCCAATTGGCTGGTTAGACAGCGGTAAAATGCGTATAGTTGCCTACAATCAGGATGACATTTACAGAATTTTCCCCTTTAACATTTCTTTTCTTACTCTGTGTAAAACTATCAACATATGCAGACCAGCAAAACGTTTTAGAAAATTGTAAAAGAGTTTTTTTTAGCACCGGCCAGCATGCTAAATGCTGTTCACTGCTCCAACACTCATGGAAACTCTATGAGCATCTGAGCTTTGCACAGCATTCAGCGCGCCGGCCAGCCCTAAAAAGAAAAAAATCACGGTTTTATAAAAGGGAAAGTTAGGTTTTTTTTTACAAAAGTGCGCTGGGGCCTTAACGCGCGCAGTAGCGCGAGTTAAATTCCCGAGCGCGATAGCCACTACTGCCTCCTTTTTAGGAGGCGGTAGATTTTCAGCTACCGCGCACTATAGCGCGCAGTAATTTTGTGCATGCGCTCTAAACCCTAGCGCACCTTCGTAAAAGGAGCCCTTAGTGTTATGTTTTGAAAGTATTTGCTTCAGAAATGTCCAAGTGCTGTGAGATGAACAGAACATACCTTTCTTTCTTTAATCCAGCAACTGTTGACTGTGTTTCTAGTTCAAGCAAATTTTATTGGTTTTAGAAAGCATAACAATACAAAAGAGAGCTTTCAAAGAAGCACAGGTTATAAGCCGGGTGATGATAAAGTTTGCTGGAGCTAGTTGTTCAAGCGGCCATCCCAGATGGGCTCAACAGCGCCCCCCCCCCTGTTGACTGTATTTCAAGTTTCAAGTTTATTCAAGTTTTTGATTAAACGCTTATCCAAAGGTACAAAGCGTTGTACAAAAAAAATTTAAAAATAACAAGGAGACAAACCTTTAGACCAATTAGACGTACATGACTGATAATAAGACATTCTTGGGCTAACTGACGTACTTAAGCCTCCGAACACAATGGGAATGGGGGGAGAACTACAATATTTAAAGAAAAGGTACACAGAAGGGAAATACAAAAGGGAGTAGGAAAGGTAAAGAATTGCTGGAAAACTGAAAAAGAGAGAAATTTTGGACACTGTTAAAGTAAATATGTATCATATTGTCAGTTATAGGCATCTTTAAAAAGAAAACACTTTAGACTGCTTTTGAACTTTTGAAGGTTTTGTTCAGTTCTTAAGTCTAGAGGAAGAGAGTTCCAGGTCATTGGGGCAGTCAATGAAAAGATAAAGGTACGACGAGTACCAATTATTTTCAAAGAAGGAACGTTAAGGGTGTGCTGTGAAGTTGATCTGAGGGCTCTCGGGGGGGTTGTACGGAATGAAGAGTCTGTCTATGAATGCTGGGGCGTTAGTTTGTATAGTTTTAAAAGCCAAGAGACAAATTTTATATGTTATCCTATGTATAACAGGCAACCAGTGGGCTTTTTGTAACAGTGGGGTAACTTGATCAAATTTAATAGTTTAAGAATCTTATTTTAAAACACATTGAATCCTTGTTGAAATTTGTGGGATATAAGGAACTGCATGGTATCATATGGTATAATTTCCTAAAATTATTAAAATGGACTGTTTTTTTTTCTAGGAAAACCAGCATAGAGTCTGTTTTCTCTTTTGAGATCTTCCCAGGTTTTTGTGACCCAGATTGGCCACTGTTGGAAACATGATGTTGGGTTTAATGGATGTTCAGTCTGCCCAAATGTGGCAGCGCTTTTGTTCTTATGGTCATAAATTTATAGCACCTTTTGTGTGTGTAAATTTAAATAATAATACTATCCATGTATAAATGCTATAAATTTATTACAATGAAAAGTATCACCAACTTTATTAATGAAAACAATATTTACTTAAATTTTATATTGAAATTGTGTAAAATATGCACCGAAGTCCAGTCAATTCCACAGCAGCATCATTATTACTGCTTTGTAAAAGGGGCCCTTAGTCGTAATAATACAATCAAATTTAGGGTGACCCCAACCAATGATAAAGTTTCTAGATATAAAAAGGACATTTACCTTTGACATGTCCAATCACTGATGCCTGATAACAATATTAAATTAATCCATCCTTTGCACAAATATTAATATTTTTTTTCATTTTGTCATAGGCATTTTCTGCTGTTCCTTTCAGGTCTCAGCAGAATAATATAGCACTTAGGGAAAAAGATACAGCCCAAAAGTCCAGCACTTGAGGCTAGGATAGCAAATACTTCCACCGCTACCATATATTTGCCCTTGGTGCTCAGATATGTTGGGATGAAAGAGATCCAGACATTGCAAAACACCAGCATGCTGAAAGTGATGTACTTGGCCTCATTGAACCTGTCAGGTAGATTCCTTGCTAGGAAAGCTACGATGAAGCTGATGCCAGCCAAGAAGCCCAGGTAAGCCAGTACACAGTAAAATGCAACTATTGAACCTTCATTACATTCACTTACTATTGTTCCAATTTCTGATCTCATATTAAGATGTGGGAATGGGGGAGCAATGAACAACCAGGCAAGACACACAGCAGTTTGAATAAGGGAACAGGAAAGGACGATAGAAACTGAAGTCCTGGAACCCATCCATTTCCTGAGCTTGCTTCCAGGCTTGGTGGCATGAAAGGCAAGGACTACCGTGACAGTCTTTGCCAATATGGAGGAAAGAGCAATGGAGAACGTGATCCCAAAGGCAGTCTGTCGGAGAATACAAGTAAATTTGTCAGGATGGCCAATGAATACCAAGGAGCAGAGGAAGCAGAGCATGAGGGAGATGAGGAGAATGTAACTGAGTTCCCGGTTGTTGGCTTTGACTATCGGGGTATCTCTGTAATGAATGAATATACCCAAAATAACAGTATTAATGAAAAATAAGAAAAGACAGATGAAAGTCAACATTATCCCCAAAGGTTCTTCATAAGATAGGAACGTTATTACTTTTGGTATGCAGGCATCTCTCTTCTGATTGGGCCATTGGTCCTCTGGGCATTTTGTACAGGTTTCCATATCTGAGAATGAAAAATATTCTCTTATTATCTCATAGATAGCATCAGTTATATCAAGTGTCAAGTTTATTTTTATTTTGATATACCTCCTATCGACCTGTCTAGGTGATAAACATACAAAATTAAAAAGTTTAACATGATTGTTGAGGAGCTTAGTAAATACTGTGACAGGGAGAGCCCTGTCATGTTGTAAGAAACCCTGCAGTACTCTAAAACTGCCCCTAAACCTTCTCCTAGAAGCGGGCAGATTAGGGAAAAAGCCCTGCAGAAGCTACCCCCAAGTGAAAAGTAGCTCTAATTCGACTTAATTATACTTGCCTAGTTCTAGTTTGGAAATGCTAAGTGCAAAGAACTACAAGTCTCATCAGGCAAAACCCAAAAACGGAATCGCTCCTGCAGTCAGCTCTGCTGGGGGCAGGGCTAATTAGTAGGGAAGCTATCCAGGCTCAGGAGCAAAGAGCCAGAGAAACACAGGTGATCCTAGAGACAGCCCAGAGTTAGAGAAAAAGGTTTGGTCTCTAGGCAATGGAGGCAGCCACAAACTGCAACCTACCTGAACCCTTGGAAAGAGGCAGACCTGTGCAAACCAGGGGTCAGAAGACAAACCAGTATTCCCCACAGGGAACAAGAAAAAAAATCTCAGGACTGAAACCTTTAAGCATTCTTCTGAAGGTAATGAGGAATTTGATATAGAAATGCCAGAAGAAATGTATGGAGCTGATGTGGAAATGGGGCCTGAGGATTCATGTTTGAAGACACGATTATAGGGTAAAGCTTGGGGAAAATAATATGCTGTTTTCTGATAAGGTGGTGTTGCCTCATAAACCATAAACATCAGAAGAGTTAAGAATCACTGCTTCTGTTTGAATTAAAGGTAATAGAAGAGTTAGAATAACTGCTCCTGAATTTGCATGTACATAGGAGGACTGTGAGAGAACCTGGATGAGCAGTTCAAGCAGATTCCAGGACTTCAAATTTGAAAGTTTTGGTTAAAGTAATATTGAGAGAGAGTGTGTTTTCTGTAAGCCAGTGGTTTATTTTGTCTAGTTTGTGAGAGTTGTCCTGTATATCGCTAGCTACATTTGGTTGGATGAGTTGTATGTTGTCTGCATATGAGTATACTCTGAAGCCTATGGACTGGGCTAGGGTTAGGAGTGGTGCTAGAAATAGATTGAACAGACTGAGTGAAAGAATTGACCCTTGCGGGACACCGAAGATTTGCAAATAGGAAGCTGAAGTAGAATTTGCATAATTCACCTGATAGGTGCGATCAGAGAAGTAGAAGGTGAACCACTCAAGGGCTTTACCTGATATTCCTATGGATTATAGTCTATCCAGAAGTATTGAGTGGTCAATAGTATCAAAGGCCTCGGTAAGATCTATTGAGATAAGTATAACTAATTTCCAATGGCCCAAGAAGTATTTTATAGATGTTGTAAGACTTATTAGTGAGTGTTCTGCGGAATGGTGAGGTCTGAATCCTGTTTGATTTGGATGAAAAGCGTATTTTATTTTTCAAAGAAGAAAGTTGAATGAATATTATTTTCTCGGTAAGTTACGCTAAGAAAGGAAGATTTGCTATAGGCCTAAATTTAGAGCATTCTTCAGATGAGATGTAGAATCTTTGGGTTTGGATGATATTACTGTTGTTTTCCATAACCTGGGCAATAATAACAGCAAATGAATACTTTTTCTTTATAATAAGGCATGTTTGGAAGCAGGAACATCTGCGGGATGGAGTCAAGATGGAGGTAGGATGCTGATGGTGATTGGAATCCTTGCTGTTTTTTCCAGTCGCAATGTCGCATATGAAGTGGAAAGAGATGATCAATACTGTACAACCACTGAATCTGTTCTCCTTTCTGCTACAGCCAACAATATTACAGGGCTTCTAATCCCAGACAGTGAAGTCTCAGCAGGGTGATGGCCCTGCATTGGACGCAAATGGAGGAGAGTCTGCTTCTTTGGGGCATGTGTTTCTGTTTCCTCCCTAATGGCTTGTCCTCCATCGGGCCCAGCCCATGTGAAGGAGGTGATAGTAAGCCCAGTGGGACCTGAAGTGGCTCCATTTGGACCTGACAATGGTGGTTCTTTCTCCCCACAGGATATGGGCAAAAGTGTTAATCTGAGATAGCCGTATTCATCTTATAAGAGCTACATATAACAGAATAGCATGCCTTTGATTCCACATCACCTGACTGGCAATTTAAGACACCAACTCTTTCTTTTGGGTTCCTTGATAAAGTCTTTCGAAACATGGCCCATGTGGGGACCTGTTAACACCCCAAAAGCTAAATGAAAGGTTTTTCTTTTCCTTTTTCCCACTTCTGACCTTTTTGAGAAACTATATATGAATAAGCAAATTGTACCATTTTTCCCAACTTCTATTATACTATATTTATCCATGCTTTGTAATACTGTGTTTACCGTGCTATGGGCTCCTTTTACTAAGCTGTGATAGTGGTTTTAGCACACACCTAGCGCACGCAGCATTGCCGCGCACACTAGCATTGAGCTGGCGTTAGTTCTAGCCATGTAGCGCTATAATTCTGCACGTGCTAAAAACGCTATCGCAGCTTAGTAAAAGGAGCCTTATGTTTTGCAAAACTATGGTCACCATGAAATGTCTCGCCGTGCCATGTTTTGTCATATTATGTTTCTACCGTGCTTTGTTAACTATGTTTTGCCATTTTGCAATGCAATGTTTGCCATACAATGTTTACCATGCTATCTTTTAACAGTAGTTGCAGCTGAAGCCTTGGCACCCTGAGGTTGTGGGTTTGAACACATGCTGCTCCTTGTGACAATGGATGTGTCACCTGATCCCCCATTGCCTCAGGTACATTAGCTAGATTGTGAGCCCACCAGCACAGACAGGGAAAAATGCTTGAGTTCTTGAATAAATTCATGTAAATCATTCTGAGCTCCCCTGGGAGAATGGTATAGAAAATTGAATAAATTAAATAAAGACAGTATTAGGTAAACTTGTACAATCATTGACCAAGAAATATTTAAAAAATTGCAATTTATTTTAATTATGAATTTATAATGCATTTAACTATTGGGCAAGCTGGATGGACTGCTCATGTCTTTATCTGCTGTCATTTACAATGTATGAATGCTTTCCAAAGATTCTATGTATCTTACACAATAGCATTGTGATTAGTTTTTTTAATGGTATCCAGCTCATATTTTTAGATTAGACATAGGGTGTTCCACTAGGGCATGTGAAAACACATTTTACATAGACCACTGAGATTGCAAGTGAGATGTCCAAATCAGGACCCGCTCAATTCTTGTGAAATTTTTGAAAAGGCAGGAGTGAAAATCTATTTGCTGGCCTAAATTGAATCTTCAATAAAGACTAAATATAAGCCTGAAAGTAAATAAAAAGTGCCCAAGATCATGACACATTATAACATGAAATCTCTCACCAGTATGGATGGAGATCTCTCCCTCTGGACAGGGGATACATCCATAGCAGCAGATGGGCTCTCCTTCCATGGTTAATTTCCTGAACCCAGGAAGGCAACTCAGGCTACATCTGGACTGTGGCGGAATCTAATGATTGAGGGGAAAAAAATCTGAATTACTGGAGACAACCCTGGGTTATGACTTTTCAAATAGAATATTACTTTTCTGTCTAAAACTGAGTCAGTTTTGCCCAATAAATTTTCTTCTCATTAACAAGCTACTTAGTAGAATATGGCAATGACTATGAACTATGCTTTGATTTGAAATAAAGATAATATGAAATAAGTTTGACTTGAAAGTAGCCATTCAGGCTGATTGGTTAATGTCTTGAGTAATGTTCCTATGCAGGTCATCCTTAAAAGTTTGAACTGGTTACTGTTCTCCAGACAAAAGGACAGTGATAAGTTGGGTTATGTTGAAGTGGAGACAAAGTTGAAACTGGTTGCAGTTCTTGGTTAATATGTCTATAGAAGATCAGACTTAGACTTTGTCACCCTATGGAAAATTTTACATTGGTGTGACTGTTCACTGGATTGATAACATCTTTAGAGAAGAGGTCAGCTTGTCTGGCCTTACAACTGAAGGGTTCCCACACATTTGACATTCTTGCATCACATCTCAAAGTATGGAGACTTTATTGATAACCACTTTGGATGAACTCTGTATTGGATTTGATCACGGTTGCAAATATTTTATGATTTTTTGAGATATGGCTACTGCATTGATTCATTAAATCACAATATTTTGGTAAGTTAGTTTTTTGAATGTGGGCATTGAGGTATAATGCTGCAGTGGTTGGACTCATTTTTGAGAGATAGGATGTAGGAAGTAAATGTGGGGGGAAGCTTCTTTGAATGTAGAGAAATGAATACAGGTGTTTCATAAGGTTCTGCACTTTCTTTGGTACTATTTAATTTCTATCGTCTTCCCCTGTGTAAACAGCAAGGCATGTCTTATTGGTTTTATGCTGATGATTTACACTTTTTCTTTCTAATTAAAATTTCTTTTTCATTGGCTATAGCTCATTTGAATGATGTTTTGGAGGTTATACAGACTTGGTTAACAGCAAGTTGATGTTGAATCTTGCCATAATCAGACACATGATTGTAACAGAGGATGCAGAATACATAAAAGGAAAGAAATCAACAAGAGAGGCAATGGGCCCTCTCGATGACCAAGGAAGGAAAGGGTCAATCAAAGAAGACAAACAAGTTGCCGATAAGTTAAATGCATTCTTTGCCTCTGTCTTCACAAATGAGAGCACAACAGCAATTCCAGACATAGGGAAGATATTCACCGGAGACATAGAGGAAAACCTTACAACAGTAAATGTGGAGTTGGACATGATATACTTTCAGATTGATAAACTAAAAAGTGACAAATCCCCTGGACTGGATGGAATTCACCCGAGAGTATTAAAGGAACTTAAGGTAGAAATTGGCGAACTATTGCAATCCTTAGCTAACATGTAAATTAGAACTGGGCAAATACCAGAGGACTGGAGGATAGCAAACGTCATACCAATATTCAAAAAAGGATCAAGAGGTGAACCAGGAAATTACAGACCTGTGAGCCTCACATCAGTTCCTGGGAAGATAATTGAAACAATAATTAAAGACAACATTGTACAACACTTGGAAGATCACAACTTAATAAGGGCTAGTCAACACGGCTTTAGGAAAGGGAAGTCATGTCTGACAAATTTGCTTCAATTCTTCGAGAAGGTGAACAAACAATTGGATAGTGGAGATCCAATGGACATAGTTTACTTGGATTTTCAGAAAGCGTTCGACAAGGTTCCGCATGAAAGGCTTATGAGAAAACTACTGAGCCATGGAATAGGAGGAGAAGTGCACAGATGGATTGGCAAATGGCTAGAGAAGAGAAGGCAAAGGGTGAGCATAAATGGGCAATTCTCGGACTGGGAGAGAGTGACTAGTGGCGTGCCCCAGGGTTCGGTTCTTGGGCCTATTTTGTTTAATATTTTTATAAATGACCTTGAGGAGGAAACAACATGCAATATAATGAAGTTTGCAGATGATACAAAACTATGTCGGGTGGTTGGCTCTCTAGGGGACTGTGAGGATCTCCAGAAGGATCTAAACCAACTGGAAACTTGGGCGAAAAAGTGGCAGATGAATTTTAACATAGACAAATGCAAGGTGATGCATCTAGGAAAGAAAAACAAAGAACATGAGTATAAAATGTTGGGGGTGACATTAGCCAAATGCGAACAAGAAAGGGATTTGGGGGTACTGATAGACAGAACCCTAAAGCCTTCAGCTCAATGCGCGGCGGCGGTGAAGAAAGCAAACAGGATGTTGGGCATGATTAAGAAGGGGATCACGAGTAATTCGGAAGAGGTCATAATGCCACTTTACAGAGCAATGGTCAGACCTCACTTGGAATACTGTATCCAACACTGGTCTCCATACCTTAAGAAGGATATAACTCTGCTGGAGAGGGTGCAGAGATGAGCCATGAAACTAGTCAAAGGTATGGAGAATTTGAGCTACGAGGAACGTCTCAGAAAACTGGGTCTGTTCGCCCTAGAGAAGAGAAGACTGCGAGGGGATTTGATAGAGACTTTTAAAATATTAAAAGGTTTTGATAAAATAGACCAGGAAGCAGCATTGTTAACATTTTCAGAAGTCACACGGACACGGGGTCACAGCCTGAAACTAAGTGGCAGCAGGTTCCGGACAAACGTCAGGAAGTTCTGTTACTCACAGCGAGTGGTTGGAGCTTGGAATGCTCTCCCGAGGAGGTTGTGGTGGAGACTACTGTTCTGGGTTTCAAGCGCAAGTTGGATGCACATCTTCTTGAAAACCATATTGAGGGATACGGGAAATCCGGGTATCCCAAAAGGTGTACTTAAATGGGCCACCGCGTGCGCGGATCGCCGGACAAGATGGACCTCGGTCTGATCCGGTGAAGGCATTTCTTATGTTCTTATGTAACTGGATCATCAATGCATTTTCCACTGAAGTTAAATATCTTGGGGTGATATTAGATCTCCAGTGGTCTTTCTGCTCTTCTATGCAAAGTATAATCAGAACAGTTTATTTCAAGTTGAAAATGCTTAGTAAGTTACAAATATATCTATTGCCCTTGCGGGCTTAGATTATTGTAATATTATATTTTGGGGTATTTCATCATCCTGTTTCTAAGTTCTGTAGTTGACTCAGAATTTGGCAATCCATCTACTGTACGAGTTTGATAGAAATTAGCATGTAACTGCATATTATATCTCAATGTATAGGTTGACAGTGGAATATTGGGAATATGTTGTTGAAGATGCATTTGAGTTTGAAGCAAGCATGCTCTAACTAATAAGTTTGTTAATGATGAACTGCAAAAGGCGTAGTCTGAGAAACAATTATTTAACAAATAACAAGCTTCAAAATCAAACAGGCTTCCAGGAATTCCATGAGCATCGAAGCTGTTACCGCCATGGCCGAATCGATTTTATACTCTTTCAAAAAATACAAAGACTAGGGGATACTCGATGAAGGTATATGATATTATGTTTGAAATGAATAGAAGAAAATATTTTTTCACTCATTTCACTCATTTCACTCATTTCAGTCAAAGTTCTGGAACTCATTGCTGGAGGATGTAGTAAAAGCAGTTAGTTGAACGCCCTGAAAAATGGCGAGGTTAAAGCGCCTATCGGCTCTTAAATAAAAGGTGCTGGAAATGTACCTACATAGGTGCTTTAGGCTGCCGAACTCCAAAGTAGGCATGGCTAATGCCGGAAGTGGTGTTAGGTGACCTAAAAGCACCTACATAGGCGCAATTCGCACAAAGATAGGTGCCAGAAATGTAGGTGTGATTCTGAAAGCAGCACCGATGCGTGATTGGCATTTTTTTAATGCCAGCTGGCATGCTGAATGTTCTACGCTGCTCCCACACTAACTGATTTAGCTAGCGCTAATCGATTTAGTGCATGCAATCAATTAGTGCGTGCTAAATGCTAACATGTCCATTATAGTCTATAGAATTTTGCGCGTGCTAAATCGATTAATGCACGCTAAATCAGTTTGCACGCTAAATTGGTTAGCACACTTTAGTAAAAGGACCTAAATGTTCTGTCACTAAAAACTGTTTGTGTGGTTTTGTAAAAGGGATGAGGGAGGGAGTAGGGTTAGTGTATCTGGGTTTAAAGGTTTGGACAGCTTCCTGGAGGAGAAGTCCATGATGCTTATTAAAATAATTGCAGACTATTCAGAATGCTGTTATACAACTTATTTATTTGTTAAACATATTGGATAGTATTTCGCACTGCTATTTCCATCTTCATTGGTCTCCCATGCTAGCAAGAATTCTGTTTATTACATGAAGTATTATATGGATATGGCACCACAATATCTGTATGATTGTCTTTCTGTAGCAATCCCTGTTAGAGATTTTCAAAATTGTGCATCCTTTGCCTTCCCCTCATTGAGGGGTTAAAAGAAATTGAAGCAAGTGAAAAAAAACAACAAAAAAACCCTGCTCTCCTGCTCTCCTATCAGGCTGCTAAATTGTTAACTGTTCCTGATTATAAGGCATCAAAAAAAACCCTTTTTATTCGGAAAATTTGTTCTAGATAAGACTTGGAAGTTGATTATGATTTCATGGACTGTAATTCCTGGCCATTTTCTATGCTTTAATCCATGTCGAACTGAAAAGTATACTATGGAATATAAAATAAATTATTATAAATTGCATTAATCTGTTATTAAGATAAGGCTGCCAACTAGATCCAGATTTGCAGAACAGAGTTGATCCAGTTCTGGGTTTACCCCATTGCTTGCAGGGACTTGTAGTTTTGATTTCCCCATTGCATTCCCCTAGAAGAGCAAATCAATGAATCCCAGCATGCACTGTGAATCTTGATCCAGTAGTTGGTAGCCTTTTATTAAGCTAGGTTTGGGGAAAATCATTACTTATCTCTAAGATCAATAGCATAGAATGTTGCTATTGTTTGGAATTCTGTCAGGTATTTGTGACCTGGATCAGTCACTTTTGGAAGCAGAATACTAGGCTAGATGGACCATTGGTCTCACCCAGTATGGTGATTATGTTTTTATGTATTTTCACTTTTGAAGTATGAATTTCTGGATAGGGTAATAGAACACTGTTTTTTTTAATTGCCACCTCCAACCAAAATTCCAAATCTCTCTCTCATGCTATTTGCTATTAATCTGTTAGGCTAAATATTTCTAGGGCAATTGCCCAGTGGCATTCATACAATTGCTTATGTCTGATAGTATGTTTACGCTATGGAAAAATTAGCCAGCAAACTCACATTTTCAGTTATAACATTAAAATAAGTCCTAATTTTCTTTGAGTCCACAAAATACAGACCCAACTTTATTATAGATTTATTTTCAAATGTGAACTAGCTATTCCACTTGTGTCTGCAAATTTACTTATAATATTCAAAGAAGAGTGGCCAGTATGATAAAGGGGATGGAACTCCTCTCTTATGAGGAAAGACTAAAAAGGTTATGGTTCTTCAGCTTAGAAAAGAGATGGAGATATGATTGAAATCTACAAAATTCTGAGTGGAGTAGAACAGGTACAAGTGGATCGATTTTTCATTCCATCAACATCTACCAAGATTAAGGAACACTCAATGATATTACAGGGAAAAACTTTTAAAACTAATAGGAGGACATATTTTTTCACTCAGAGAATAGTTAAGCTCTGGAATGCATTGCCTGAGGTTGTTGTAAGAGCAGATAGTGTAGCTGGTTTTAAAAAAGGTTTGGACAATTTCCTGGAGGAAATGTTTGTTAATGAGAGACATTCATTGCCCTAAATCTGTAGCATGCAATGCTTCTACTTTTTGAATTTTTGCCAGGTACTAGTGACCTGGATTGGCCACTATGAGGATGGGCTACTGAACTTGAAGGACCATTGGTCTGACCCAGTAAGGCTTTTCTTATGTTCTTATGTTATCTCTCATAATAGAGTAGCTTACTGAGAATTCAGCTCTTTCCCAGCATATGAGATGGTGAAATTTGACTCCTATTCGTAAATTAAAGATGGAAGTGGCTTGGGATCAAACATTTGAGATAAAAGTCAAACTGGGAATATATTGAGCAATGTGTTTGATAATTCTATGAGTTTCCTATTAAATGAAGGCTTTATTAAAAATATATTTCTGCTCCAAAAAATCTCCCTGATTTGAAAAAAAGCAGAAGAAAAGGTCAAACTGGCCTTTCCCATCTGCCTAGTTACTCCTTTCAATCCCCAATGCAACCAGTTACTCTCAAGGAAAAAAAACCTGTAGCAGCCAATCACTGACAGCCATTCTCACCATGGTATAGCAAGATTCATGATACTTGACTCATTATCTTAGAACATGTTCTTATATCACTTAAATCTGACCTGGGTGAATGATCTATCCCACATGATCGCCTTTTCATTAATGGTGAAATCCTGTTCCAGGGGAGCATAGGGGTTATAACTGCCAACAGCTTCATATTTCCAAGTCCCATCAGGCAGAAAGAGCAAATTCACAATATCGTATCCAGTAGCGAGGTCTCCATTTTTATCCATGTACATCTCTTCCCCCAGACCATTCTTAAAGTGGAAGTTCCTCAGATAATGATGGAGCTAAGGAGCGAGGGATACATTTTTTTTTAGCAGTACCAGGTTACACGGATAATGTCAAGCATACACGTAAACAAAAACAAACTCTGTTTGATGGGGAGAACAATTTTCAAAGTCATTGCCTCTGGTAAAACAGTGCTTTGTAGGGATGGACAGTTTTTAACAACTGTCTCTTCCAGGACAGGATGGGCAGCCCAAACATTCATTTTGGTCATTCTCCATGTTTAGGGAAATGCATGACTCTTTCCTGTGTGCATCAGTCCCTATACAGCCCTATATATTGAGATACATATATATGGGGTTATTATAAAGATTCTGGATCTATGGGGTAGAAGCCCAAAGGTTTCCTTCTTCATCGAAGATGCAAAAAAATAGCAATTCTTTTCCATTGTTACAGAGGGAGTAGGATTTGATGTACAACTTGGACAAGGTGTATTAAGCAGTTTACAATCAGGTACTGAAGCATTTTCCCTATTTATCCTGACAGGCTCTCAGTCTATCTATTATACCTGGGACAGTGGAGGATTAAGTGACTTGCCCACGGTCACAAGGAACAACATGGGGTTTGAACTCACAACCTATGACATGGCGAAGCTTGAAGAATGGTCTGAAATTTGGCAGCTAAAATTTAGTGCTAAGAAATGCAAAGTAATGCATTTGGGCTGCAAAAAACCAAGGGATCGGTACAATTTAGGGGGTGAAGAACCTATGTGCACGATGGAAGAGCGGGACTTGGGTGTGATTCTATGTGGTGATCTTAAGGTGGCCAAACAGGTTGAAAAGGTGACAGTGAAAGCTAGAAGGATGCTAGGGTGCATAGGAAGAGGTTTGGCCAGTAGGAAAAATTAGGTATTGATGCCCCTGTATAAGACTCTGGTGAGACCTCATTTAGAATATTGTGTACAATTCTGGATGGAGTCGGTCCAGAGGAAGGCTACTAAAATGGTGTGTGGTCTTCGTGATAAAGCGTATGGGGACAGACTTAAAGATCGCAATCTGTATACTTTGGAGGAAAGGCGGGAGAGGGAAGATATGATAGAGACATTTAAATCAATCTAAAAAATATATATATATCAATGATATTAGCCTAATGGTGAAGATACCCACTGAAGCACATTTACTAATACTGGAGAAAAAGCCTCAATTGCATTAAAAAATGCTTTCAATATCAGATGACAAAAAACTCCACCAAGTACAATTTCTGTTTTCAAAAATGGGTTAACCCACACTTAAGTGCACAAGAAAACAACAGAAGAACAGGAAAAATGCTTAACTTGTCTTCACAAGCTGGTATCCTTGCTCACAGACCGTTGAAATTGGGCCCACAGCTGTTCATGTTGAAATCACCTCTCAACTAATCCACAACGCTGTGGTGAAGAAAAGCAGCAATTATTCCAAGGCTCCTGTTTCGCCACCTAGTGGCTGCATCAGGATGAAGTTAAGAGGTGATAGGATCAGGAGTAATCTATGGAAATACTTTTTTACAGAAAGGGTGGTAGATGCATGGAACAGTCTTGTGGAAGAAGTGGTAGAGATAGTGTCTGAATTCAAGAAAGCCTGTGATAGGCAAGTGGTATTTCTTAGAGAGAGAAAGAGAGAAACAGTTACTGTGGGTGGACAGATTAGATGGGTCATTTTGCCTTTATTTGCCATCATGTTTTTATGTGACCTCAGGATTTGAGGTTCTACATGTCTTCTTCTCTCCCAACCTTTCACTCTTCCTAACTTTCACTGTTGGTGCCTCTGTACACTTACTTCCAGATGTTGTTGTGGAAGGAGGGCCAGCACCATATCACTTATACTGGGTTTTACAAGGCTGTGGTGGAGGTTTCTACTGTGGCTTAGTGAGGTAAATGTTCTGACACTTATAGAATTCTTACAAGCATCAGACCATTTACCTTGCTGAGCCATGGTAGAAGCCTCTACTTTGACTGTGTAAAAGGCATCCTTATTTTTTTTCTCCTCATTAATTTTATCATCCATCACTGCAAAGCTGCCTCAGTCTTAGCAGCCCTCTCACTATGGTCACAGAGAATCAGGGTAGTCTTAGTTTTTTACCTTTTCTTTCTGTGAGAACTTCCCATTCAAACTGTGCCAAGTGAAGGAGTTATAATATAATGCTTACTATATGATTGTCATGAATCGGAAGGAATTTAAAAGAAAAAACCCTCAGATATACTCAAAAAGGTTTGTGCGGACAAACATAACAGCTTGAAAGAAATGTATGAGAGGTACATGTTTTTGCAGACGTGCCTACAAGATAAGAAAGGGGACAGAGTTTGAATGCCATGTAACAGGGTATAATAAATAGCTAGGGATGTTATCTTGAAAGTAAGCAGATAAGGGGCACTCAGGGAGGATAAGGCCATAGCGGAAAGACTGAATGAATTCTTTGCTTCGGTCTTTACGGAAGATGATGTAAGAGATCTACCTGAACTGGAAATGGTTTTCAAAGATGATGATGCAGAGGAACTGAAAGAAATCTCAGTGAATCTGGAAGATGTACTAAGCCAAATCAACAAGTTAAAAAAGTGATAAATCGCCAGGACCGGATGGTATATATCCCAGGGTACTAAAAGAACTCAAACATGAAATTGCTGACCTGTTAGTGATCTGTAACCTGTCGCTAAAATCATCTGTAGTACTTGAAGATTGGAGGGAGGCCAATGTTTTGCTGATTTTTAAAAAGGGTTCCAGGGGAGATCCGTGAAATTACAGACCGGTAAGCCTCACTTCAGTGCTGGGTAAAATGGTAGAAATAATTTAACAAAAATAAAATTGTGGAATATGTAGATAAACATTATTTAATGAGATGGAGTCAGCATGGGATCAGCCGAGGGAGATCTTGCCTCACCAATTTGCTTGATGTCTTTGAAGGTATGAATAAACATGTAGATATAGGTGTGCCGGTTGATATATCTAGATTTTCAGAAAGTTTTTGATAAAGTTCCTCACAAGAGGCTCCTGAGAAAATTAAAGTGTCATGGGATAGCTGGCAAAGTTCAATTGTGGATTAGGAACTGGTTATTGGATAGAAAACAAATGGTTGGGTTAAATGGTAATTTTTCTCAATGGAGGAGAGTAAACAGTGGAGTGCTGCAGGGATCTGTACTGGGACCGGTGCTATTTAACTTATTTATAAATGATTGGGAAATTGGAAAGGCAAGTGAGGTGATTAAATCTGCAGATGACACTAAACTGTTCAAAGTTGTTAAAACGTATGTGGATTGTGAAAAATTGCATGAGGACCTTAGGAAATTGGAAGACTGGGCATCCAAAGGCAGATGACATTCAATGTGGACAAATGCAAAGTGATGCACAGTTACTGGATGCTTGCGTCCACTTTGAGGATTAGCACCCAAGAAAAGGATCCGGATATCATCGTAGACAATACAATGAAACCTTCTGCCCAATGTGCGGCGGTGGTCAAAAAAGCAAACTGGATGCTAGGAATTATTAAAAAAGGGATGGTTAACAAGATTTAGAATGTTATAGTGCCCCCTGTATCACTCCATGGTGCAACCTCATCTGGATTATTGCGTTCAATTCTGGTCTCCTTATCTTAAGAAAGATATAGTAGAACTGTCACTTCCCCCTCTCCCCCTGGCATTTGACCAATCTCTCCTACCAACACCAGCTCTGAGCCCCCCCTTAAATGATTGTGGCAGGAGAGATGCCCAATCTCTCCTGCCGACACCAGCTATGACCCACGGGTGTGGGGCAGGAGGGACTGGGCATCCCTCCTGCAGTGATTATTTGGGGGGGTCATGGTAGGAGTCAACAGGAGAGATTGGGTATCTTTCCTGTCATGATCATTGCAGGTTTGGAGGAATGGGTAGCCTGGGCTGCTGAATTGATCGCAGCAGCCGCGATCAGTTCAGCAGCCCGATCTGGAACTTATACCTTTTTTGACTTGTTTTAAGTCAAAACGTATAAGTTTCATCCAGGCAACCTGTTAAACTTTTTGATTATGGGTGTTGGACAAAATGCCCCTTTTCGCTCTGGGTGCACAGAGGCAGTGAAAAGGCCTAAGACGGTTTTAGATGCGTCTAAACCCTTGTTCGATTATCGGTACTTGGACAACCTGTCTTTTTGATCGTCCAAGTGCCAATTTAGGAGGGTTTTTAGATTTATGTACCTCTTTTATTTTCTAGCCCTCAATTTTTCTCTCTTATATCACAATTATTATAAGAATCACACTTGCATGCTTATTATTAATTTGTGTTCACCCTAGAAAACAGTAAAATAAAAAATTGCTATTATTGATAGAAGTCTCTTTTTAAGTTTTTTGATGGCAAGCACTTTATGGCCATAAGCAGTATTGGTCATCCTTCCGAATATAAGATTCCACTAAGAAACCATATTACCTTCCATGGCAAATAATCCCCAAATTTCCATCTGTCCCTGCTTTGTGCAGTGTAGTTTCCTGATCCAGACATGAACATGGCATGCAGTGCATGCGCCAGGGCATACGCAGCATTGTACACACTATAGCTGTTTGCAAAGTGTTTTATGTTGCAATGCATATAGGCTTGAAGTGTTCCATTAGTACTGCAGGATCTTTTGATACTTCTCGGGCATTGGCTATCACACAGACTCTGCCACCAGCCCTCAGCAAAAATATCCCCTGATAGCTCAATAGGCTTCATCTCACGAACAAAGCTTGAAAAATTTGGAATGTTCTTTCCAAAATTTATGACTGTCAATGTATTGTTTTTCAAATCAAGGTGAGTTGGGACACTCGCTGGGAAGTTCAACTCATTTATGGTGATGAAAACCTTATCAGATGTCTGTAGAAGACTAGCAAACAATTTTAAATACAGTCTCCATGCAGTGTCTATTTCACAATAGAAAATGATCACAATAGCTGATGAATGATGAAGAAGCTCCATAACTCGTTCTCTTTGCTTCTCTGACAAGCCTCCTTTGCGCCGAATTGCTGCTTGGAATTCAACACAACCGCCATTCCGCTCAATCTCTCCTCTCAATATCTTGCTAGCCTTTACATTGCTGTCATCACTGAGTGTAATTAAACCGACCCAGTTCCAGCCAAAATGCTTCAGTAGTTTGACTATCCCAACCCAGAGATGAAAATCAGTGGGGATAGTCCGATAGAAATAAGGGAACTTAACAGTGTCACTCATAAAATAATCCTGTGATTTGTAACTGATCTGTTGATCAAACAAACAAAAAGACCCAAAACTCATCAGCAGTTTGTCACAGCAAGAGTATACTTTAAAACATATCTAATATAATAAAACGCTAGGCCGCGCATGCGCAGTCCTATCGCGTGGGTCCGTTTTCCGTGAGATGTACAGCATCTCAGATAGGAGTGCAGCATGCGCCCGAAACACTCTCTCTCCTCCCCCGAGGCTGATGTCGGATGCGGCGTTTGTCTCCCCCGAGGCGGATGATCTTATGGGAATCAATGTTCTTCACTCTGCCCTGCTCCTTGCTTTACTATATTTTTAAGTTGAAAGACGAGGCAGCGGCTCCTCTCAGGATCCCCACCTGCGTCGGAAGTCCAATGCAGTCGGGGATCTTGAGAGGAGCCGCCGCCACCGTGTCTTTCAACTTAAAAATATACTAAGGCAAGGAGCAGATCAGAACGATCTGCGGCAACTCGATCTCCGTTCCTCCGGGGAGGGGGGTCTGGGAGGAGAGGGACCGCGGCCACTCAGCGCCCCCATCGAGGAGCCCAGCAACTTTCCGCTGTCATTTGCCGCCCCCCCTCTTCCCTTACCGCGGGCCCAACTGCCGATTTAAGCAGCGTGTCCAGCAGTCTTCACACGCTGCTTCGGGCCTTTCTACTGCCCTGATTTGCTCCGGACATGCCAGAGTAAATCAGGCCAGTAGAAGGGCCCAAAGCAGCGTGTGAAGACTGCAGCACACGCTGCTTGAATCGCCATGTGTAGTCGGGCCCGCAGGAAGGGAAGGGAGGGGGCAAAGGACTCGGGCCCGCGTTTGTATTCGCGACTGTGGGAAGGGAAAGAGGGTAGAGGAAACGCTAATGCAGGCACAGGGAACTTGTGGGGGGGGAGGGAAATGGAAGGGGGAGGGAATGCAGCTTTGCACAGACAGACAGAGGGAGGAAGGGAGACAGAAAGACAAGAAGAAAGACACAGGGGCAGGTGCACAGGGAAATGGTGTGGGAGGAGGGAATGTTGCTTTGGACAGACAGAGAGAGGGAGGAAGGGACACAGAAAGACAAGAAGAAAGACACAGGGGCAGGTGCGGGACAGTGGGAGTCACGTCAGGAGGGGTGCGGGATGCCGCAGAGGGAACTTTTCCAATGGGTGCAACTGGGCGGCTGTCGGGAGCCTCTGATCAGGGGCAGAGCAAGGTAAGTGTATCATAGGGATAAGAAGGAGGAGGGGGGGAGAAAAAGGAAGGGACGCCTACTGCTGGACAGGGGGAGAAGGAAAGAGGTGCTGATGGACAGGGGGGGGTGAAGAAAAAGGAACGGAGGCCTAATGTTGGACAGGGGGAGAAGGAAGGTGCTGCTGGACAGGGGGGAGGTAAAACAAAGGGAGAAGGGATGCTGCTGCATAAGGAGACCTGTGAAGGGGTGGTGGTGGACACAGGGGAGGTAAAAGGAAGGGAGAATGGACAGGAGGAGCAGGCAAGGGGACAGCCAAGGAAAAAGAAAGACAGAAAGAAAGAAAGCAGCTAAGGAAAGAGAGAGAAAGAAATAAAGAGAGACACACACACACATGTATTCTAGCACCCGTTAATGTAACGGGCTATAAGATTAGTATAATATATTTCAAATAGTTGTATGAGTCTTTTTTGATGCAGTGTGATAGTATTTTTAGTCATTTCTTTTGCTTACGGGGATGGAAACACTATGTGGTATGTGATGGTGTAATGAGGGACAAATTAGACCTTAACTGACTTTGGCTGCATAGTCCAAAATTCAGCTGCACAGGCATCCTTGCTGGAAGAGGTGTACTTACCTGCCCTTCACAATTGAAATACTGATTTCCAGGTACGTTGTAACAAAGCGTACCGGGAACACTGGCCAGCAGTCACATGTGATGGGCAAATATGGAGGCAAGGTTAACCAATGTTCCCCCTAAGCTATCTATATTCTTGCCGGTGGTGGTGCTGATTCAATATCACATTTTCAATAGGAAGGAACAGGCAAATTCTGGAAAACTCTAAAAGATCTGCCTGTCTCGAATGATTGAGACCATGATATTGAAGTATTGCCCCACCCACACACACACACTTGCAGGACTGTGATTGGAGGGTACATTGAGTTCAACAGACACATTGACCACCAACTGGAAGAAAGCACAGATAGGAGCCATCAGGTATAATATATGTTTGTGGGAGGAGCCAGTATATATATGCATAACAACAACAAAAAAAAGAATTAGCTACCACCTTATAGACCAGAAAAAAAGTGAAGACTTCTCCAATTTAGTTCTGGAGTGCAAGGCAAAAGCTTTCTTTTTCACTACCTGATACACTAGTTCAAAGGATGGATCAACAAGGGACTTTTACTCTTCTCTTTGATGTAACCAAAAGCAGCTAACTGCCTTTGAGATGTATTATTTTTACACTAGTTCAAATTTTTCTCTGAGAGAGGTCTTCTCCCACCACTACCTCCCTGCTTTAGGGAATCCTCTCATGCTCTGGCACCAAATGAAAGTGGAACCAAAAGGTCACCATACACTACTTTCATGCAGCCATTAGAGGACTCTGCCATCTTACCTTAGGTATCTCTACCCTAATATTCAGATACCCCTATTAACATTGCAGGCTCTTTAGAGTGAAAATTAATCTTCTAGAACCCTCTGAGTTCGATGATTAAACATTGTTTTGTGGAATATACAGAGCTACACATAAGGAATTTTGAAGAAATATTCTGTGGCTTAGCTGGTCAGATTTTGGTCATATAAATTGCTATATGGCCAAAAGTTGGCTTTATATAGCTAAGCACTGATAGAGATGGAGAGGGCAAAAATTGTATCGGTTCAGTGGCAAAATGTGAGTTCTAAACAAGCCAGACATAAAACAGATGACACTGAATATAATATACTGTATTAGGTTGAGTAAAGAACCCTCCACTTATCTTTGTCCACTTATGTTCCTATAGCTTTTTAATATAACCTTGTTGTTTTCTGTTTTATATATTTTATTATGTATGCTTTATTGTACCCAACCCCCTCTCCCCCCGATATTTCCAGTTTAAATGTACACTGGTGGAAAATGCTCAATACCTTAACCCCACTTTAGCACTTAACTGCAAACTAACTTCAAGCTATTATAACTAAATAGGGGAAATGCCTCAGATGCTGCAAAGCAAACGTTGCTTTGAGACTAGGAAAAGGAGCTTAAGTAATTCGTTAGCTCCCTTTAAGCTTTCTATCACTGGCGAAAAACCCCCTAGGTTATGCTTGAAAGAGCAATAAAAAACAACGAGCAACACTTATCTTTCACTGCCATGATTGCTCCTTTCTTACTTGCCCAGTAATAGTTAAAAGAAAAAAATTTAAAAAATTTAAATTGAATCAGGTTGGGCAGACTGGATGGACCATTGGGGTCTATTCACAATTACTCTCAAACAAGTCCTAAATCACCTAAATACTGTCTCCTCTTAGCAAACAAACAACTTCAAAATAAACACTGTAAGAAACAAAACCCCAGGAGGTATTTACAAAGCACACTTCCCTGGGCACTCACACCCAAACTTAACAGGACAGCTGTGAAACCAGAGAGGAAAAATAAAACAGAGAGAGAGACCTGGCCAATTGATAGACAGCAGAAATAAAGTCATAAAGCAAAATCGAAGATACAATTTTACCTCTATACCCCCAAATCTTAACAAACTAAACATATAATACAATATCCCCAAACACTATGCTTACCTACAAAGCATTAATTCCTCCTACATCTGAATTTTAATTTTTTTTTCTTTTTTCGATTAGTATTATTATACAAATAAAATATACATATAACTCACGATATTTCGTTGCTCCAATGGGGCCCCCCAGTCTGTTAATCAAAGAACAGACATCACCTTATGCTTCACGTCCAAGCGAACCCCTGTCCACCAACGGTTCAAAATATGAAACCTAGAAACGCAAAGTACGCTGTGGCCCACCCAGGGATGCCAATTGATCAGGATAATTGCACACAAGCGTACTTATAGCTATTTTAGGATTGTAAAATGAAATGACAAAAATGATGCAAAATATAAAATCCAATATATTATTTTTTATTAGTTATCAATATTAGATCATAAGAATTATCAATTAATTATCAATTGATTCAGTTGCTTCATGAGAATTATTACAGAAGCCAAAAGCTGGCCTTGCTCATAATAAATTCCAACGTTTTACCAGTTACACTTCCATATATATCCTAAATGACGACATTCCTTCGTTATAATCTAACTGCAATCTAATAGGTCCAAATTATTTGTTTCCATATAAGGCTAGCTTCATAAAGGCGTGTAACAGGAGCATTCCTAATATTACATCCTTATACCTAAAAAGTTACATACTCATATTGAGCTTACATATTTTATAAAAAGAAGAAATACATAGACAGATATTGTAATATTCGGCACCTGGCCTGCTTTTCCAGCCCTCTTAAGGGCTTTGCAGACCGGGCCTTTTTTCCCTGTTCCAGCACAGTGAAGGGGAAGGGAGATCGAGTCATCCCCCTTCACTGCACCGGAGGAGCAACGCGTTCGGCGGTTTGCCCCGCCCCCAGCAGCCACTTCGGCACCTGGCCTGCTTTTCCAGCCCTCTTAAGGGCTTTGCAGACCGGGCCTTTTTCCCTGTTCCAGCACAGTGAAGGGGAAGGGAGATTGAGTCGTCCCCCTTCACTGCTCCGGAGGAGCAACGCTTTCGGTGGTTTGCCCCGCCCCCCAGCAGCCACTTCGGCATCTGGCCTGCCTTTCCAGCCCTCTCAAGGGCTCAGCCGCCAAAGACCGACACCTAACTCAGTGTCACTAACTCCCGAGGGCCACGTACTACATTCCTTGACTGTCACTTGCGGCCTCCCTGATCTGATCATCTTCTCTCAAGTTCACAGATTTATTCTTTGTATCTACCCACGACTCCTACTTCATACCTGTTACAGATTTTTACCTTTAATTCCATCTTATGACCTATTCATAGTCATAGATTTACCTTCTCCACAATCTCTCCAGTTTACATGCCCTGAATTTATATTCATTCATAAGCCTCCCCTCTGCACTCTAGTTTACATACCCCGTGTCTGTATCCGCCCTTAGCCTACCCATCTTACTCTTTATTCTCTTCTCTCTTCCCTTCCCAGGCCTGCTGCTTCCACCTAGCTGCCCCTCACCAAGCCTCTCCCCTAGCCCTCCTCTTCCCACAACACCCCTCAATCTCCCCCTGCGAACCCAGCTTTGGCCTCCCCTTCACACTAGCCTCACAGATTGCCCCCCCCTCTGAATCTTCCTCCCCCCTCCCGACCAGACCAACATGACCAGCATCACTCATAATCTCCCCGCCTTTCTCCTCCTCTATCTGCTTAGCACAAGAGGCTGGATTACAAATGTTCTAGCATTTGAACCTATTTCAACCTACACCACTTGGACTAGAATCCCCGGCCCTGACAAATTCCTCCGCCCTCATCGACTTATACACGATTGCACAGAAGCAGGTCCTTTCCCAATTCCTATGATCAACACCACCCGCCACCCTCCTAGACCAACTCCTAAAAGAAAACGATCTCTAAAATATCTGCAATATACGATACCCTCCTGCCCCCCACAACAATCCATTCTTCCTTGTGCCTACTTGAACATCCGCTCAGCTAGAAATAAGGCCCAGCTCATCAAAGACTGGCTGGATGAAACTCGCTTAGACATTGTCCTCCTAACCGAAACATGGCTCATTTCCGACCAGGACCCCATCATAGGGGACATTCTCCCTCCACACTACAAAATTATCACTCTCTCAAGAAACTCAAAAAGAGGAGGTGGCCTCGCTATCATTCTCCATAATCACCTTCACTTCCATGTCCTAGACTCTAAATCAACCAAGGACCTGGAAATCCTCACCTGCAAAATTTCCAAAACAGACTGTATAGATAACCTAATCGTCACGCTATTCTATATACCCCCTAATAAATGGAATCAAGCAAAAGACGATTTCTACGAGCACCTTCTTGCGAACTCGTCAGCAGGCACCTACAATCTCTTAGCAGGAGACATCAACCTACACCTAGAACAGAAAGAGAACTCAAATGTCGCAGACCTTCTCTCCTTCCTCACGTCACTAGGCTTCTCCAATCCCCCCCAAACCACAACCCATAACAAAGGTCACTACCTCGACCTCATCACCTTTCTCTCCAATACCAACACCACTCTCAACATAAGTTTCTTAGACCAAACCTGGTCAAATACCCCCTGGTCTGACCACCTCCTGTGCAATTTTGAACTAGCCTGGCACAAAAACCAACCTAACAAAAAGCCTAACCCCATCCATACAAAGCAATTCATCTGGACAAGAGAACATCTTAATCCAGCAGACTTCTGGTCACACTACACTCTCATCTCCGACTCCGACGTAGACCCCAACTTCCACCTAAATTGGGAAAAATTTAGCGACCAGGTTCTTAACACCACTGTCCCTCTTAAACTTCGCTCGAAAACTCTTCGCCCCTCAAACAGCTGGTTTGACGCGGACCTCCTGACCATAAAACGAGAAGTCCGGAAACTTGAAAGAATCTGGCGTAAATCAGGGACTGATTTAGACAGACTTACCTGGCGACTGAAAGTCAAAGAATACAAAAAACAGATCATCGATAAGCGCAGTAAACACTACTCCCAACTAATAAACTCCCCTTCTCTAAACAGCAAAGCACTTTTCAGACTAGTTAACTCCCTATTCGACATAGACTCTCACAAACGCCCCACCTCCAACCTCCCTCCGTCCGCAATCACTCTAGCCGACCACTTCGCGAACAAAATCCACACTCTAAAACTGTCTCTTGCAGCTCACAGCCCCGAACCCCCACTCAACCTATACGCAGCAGATATAGAAGGTTCAATAGCCGACATGTCCTGGACCTCCTTTGAAAATCCTGACTGGAATCTATTCCTCGAACTTTACTCTAAATACGCCAATTCCAACTGCCTATTAGACACTTGTCCTCCCACCATCATGAAATGCGCCCCCCCATCATTCAAAGCAGAACTCTTCAATTGGGTATCCCTATGTCTGTCCACTGGACACTTCCCGTCTGAACTTGGCCACATCCTCATTTCCCCTATCCCTAAACAACCCAAGGAGCCAATCTCTTCCATCACCAACTACAGACCCATCGCCAACATACCACTCTTCCAAAAACTCAAGGAAGGTCTTGTCAACAACAACCTTACGAATTACCTCGACAAGTTCAATATTCTTCATGACTCCCAGTCCGGTTTCCGCCCAAACCACAGCACCGAAACCGTCCTAGCTGCTCTGACAAATTACCTTCTCCACCTGTTCTCGCTGGGTAAAAGCGCCCTGATACTTCAATTCGATCTGAGCAGCGCCTTTGACCTGGTCGACCACGACATTATGCTCAACTGCCTTGACTCCATCGGCATCTCCGGACAGGTAATAGATTGGTTCACAGGCTTCCTAACCAACCGTACCTAACAGGTCCACAGTAATGGAGCCTTCTCCCACCACTGGCGTAATCCTTGTGGAGTCCCACAAGGCTCTCCCCTATTCCCCTCCCTATTCAATATTTACTTGACCCCTCTGGCATGAAGCCTAGCAAACTCAAACCTAAAATCGTTCATATATGCAGATGACATCACCATCATTGTTCCCATTACCTCACTCACTCTAGAAACGGAAAAACTCATTGCATCTATCCTCACCAAGTTAGAACTGTGGACCTCAAAACTCAAATTAAAGTTGAACTCTGAAAAAACCAAAATCTTCCTAGCGAGTCCCAACCATAAATTAACAAACACTTCCCTCAGACTGAATGGGCTAGATTACCCTATCCTACCCACCATAAAAATCCTTGGAGTCATCCTGGACCGCACTCTAACCTTCGATGACCATACCAGTGCCCAGGTGAAAAAATGTTTCTGTACCCTCTGGAAACTGCGCACCATCAAACGTTACTTCGACCACCAAGCCTTTCGTCTACTCGTTCAATCTCTGGTATTAACCATATTAGACTACTGCAACATTATTTACCTGGGATCCTATAAAAATAACATCAAACGTCTTAGAACAGTCCAAAATGCGGCCGTCCGCCTCATCTATGATCTCAAAAAATACGACCATGTTAGCCCCTACTACACCAAACTCCATTGGCTTCCAGTAGAGGCAAGGATCATCTTTAAGTTCGTCTGCCTCTGTTTCAAAACTCTAACAGGATCTTCCCCAATCTACTTGTCGGAGCACCTTGAAATAGCAGGCCCCTCTCGCACACGAAACGCCCACCTATTCACCTTTCCCTCCCTAAAAGGCTGCCTCTACAAGAGATTCATTGATAGAACCCTAGCATTCCAAGCGGGCAAATGGAACAATTGCCTTACTGCCCTCATTTCCAACTCCCCGCCCTACCACCTGTTCAGGAAGTCACTAAAAACCTACCTCTTCGACAAATTCCGCTAACGCTGCCTTCCCTCCTTCCCTGCACCCTCCTGACCTCGATATGCCTCCATGCCCTCTGACTACGCCCCCCTCCCAAGCCACTATGGCCTCTCTTATTCAATCTCTGTTTTATCTAATTGCCCTGCCTTATCATTGCCTCACATTTAACATCACCGTAAATGTATTACCGCTATAACATGTAACATCGCTGTATACGCACAGCCTCCTCTTTAGTATATGCCTTTTTATTACTGCTATTTATGTAACATCTCTGTAAATGTAACAACACTATAATATGTATCATCGCTGTAAATGTACAGTCTCTTCTATTGTTAACCGCATTGAACTTCCATGGTATTGCGGTATACAAGAATAAAGTTATTATTATTATTATTATTAATATACTCACAAAACTATTCAGCTTTTAAATCCTTTCCTGTAAAAATCAGTGTGTCTTTTCTATACTGAGATCTCTGTCTCACTAAGACTGAACAAAGAAAAAATGGAAAGAGCAGTTACCCCTCCCATCAAGATTCTATGAGTAGAAAAAAGTTGCTTAAGGTCAGAGGTCAAACACCAGCTGTAACCTTATCAGGATCTCTTCAGGATTTCAGATATATGAAAATCAAAATAAAATATATTCCTAATCTATACTTGTTAACTTACCCCTATAGCTACATAAGTAAATTTCTATTGTGTAATTTTACTGACTTACTGACTTACTAACACTTAATTTTGAATCAATACATACCATGATACACATATGGTTTCGATCTGTCTTTCCCACAGCAAAACTCAAGTCATGACAACCTTAGGGCCCCCTGGTATATGGATACCAGGTCAAAAGCCAACTCCTGTCTGCCTACATTTCCCTGAGGATTGGCCTAGTTCAGGCTGGTCACTCTTCAAAACAAAGAAGTCCTATAAACTTAAGCTTTTCCATCTGGGGTAAATTTGGTATGGTAGTTATCAATCACCGAATGTCTTAGCCTGCCTTCCTGTATCATCAAGCACATGAGACATGTATCAAATCAATATGTTAACTTAGAATCTTTATCTTGAACTTTTGTATTTCTGATTATTATATTTCAGCTTATCCAATTTTCATTTATTCATTTATAGCTACTACTCCACATTCTCACTTGCTCTTGGATTAGGCCCTATCTATCAACAGGTTTTTCTAACTAGTAAATCCTGGTGCAATGTGAGAAAGTGTAATAGCTGAATTTTTTTTAATTATTTCATGTTTGCTCACTTTTATCACCTCACTCGTACCTGTCCAGGTAAACCAAGCTGGCCCTCCTCAGGACTACTTAAGACATAGGCCAAGGTCATCAGTCTTTATCTGCCGTCATTTACTATGTTACTATGTTTCTCTTTTGAGTCAATAAAAGCCGACGGTGGCCAACGTTTCATGATCTGCTGATCATTTCTTCAGGGCTCTGAAGTGTTAGCGACACATAGAGTCTGCGGGGTAAGGTAAGACTCTATTGGCTAGATTCACAAAGCAAACAATCATGTACCGATCAGTTTGCGACCCCTTAGCTACCCTGGCCCAATTCACTTACCTCTCTTCCGACCATCCTCCGATCCACGCATGCAAATGAGAGCAATGGCATGTAAAGTAGGCAGGGATGTGATTCACTAAACAAAACCCTGCAACACTGATTGGGCTGGCCGATCAAAAACAAGCGACTGCTGAGGACCAGTCACTGAAACCCTTTCCGACTGCCCTGCCATCTGCTGCCCTACTCTCTGCCCTGTAACCCTCTATCCTGCAGCCCCGAACGCACCTGCCTGACTGCCTCCATTCCCCGCACTGCAAGCCCGTGGTTTTAACCCACAGGCTTAAGCAGGTTAAAACCACGGGCTCCATTAAAACGATCACCTATTTTTTTTTTTTTAATCTATGCCAGCCCTGAGGTCCAATGCATGTGCAGACCATCTACAGATGGTCTGCGCATGTGCTGGGATCGCTATTGAGCGATCTGGAAAAGCAGATGGATGTGTTCCTCCGATCGCCCCCATCTGCATATTGGGGCTTCGTGAATTCATCGTACCTGCCCTGATTGGGCCTGATCAGGCAGGTTCGTGAATCTAGCCCTATGTGTTGCTAATACTTCAGAGCCCTGAAGAAATGATCAGCAGGTCATTAAACGCTGGCCACCGTCGGCTTTTATTGTCTCAAAAGAGAACGTAGCAGTCACGGCAGTGAAAGATAAGTGCTGATCGTTGTTTTTTTTATTGTTCTTTCAAGCATAACCTAGGGGGATTTTCGCCAGTGATAGAAAGTTGAAAGGGAGCTAACGAATTACTTAAGCTCCTTTTCCTAGTGTCAAAGCAACGTTTGCTTTGCAGCATCTGAGGCATTTCCCCTATTTAGTTATAATAGCTTGAAGTTAGTTTGCAGTTAAGTGCTCATGTGGGGTTAAGGTACTGAGCATTTTCCACCAGTGTACATTTAAACTGGAAATATTGTGGGGGGTTTTGTGGATTTCTTTTCCAGTTCCTCCATTTTTTGTTGTTTTATTGTATTCCGCACAGAATTGTTGGACCTGTGGGTTATAAATTTTTTAATAAATGAAACTTTTGAAACAGTTCCCCCAATATTCAGCCCTATCTCAGCTGGTCAACAATGACCGCTGACCAGTTAAATAGCATTTGTACAGCTAACCACAAATATTCAGCATGAACCCATGAGTTTTTACCCTGAATATTCATGGTTAATGCCTACTGCTAAACCAGCTATGTTATCCAACTTATCTTGTTAGGCATGGATATTCAACACCTAACCTCACTCCTCTTTCACCACCATGTCCAATAACTTTCTCTCCCTCCCTATGCCCCCAAATTCTCCACTTTCTTCATTTCCCCATGTGCACCCTCTCTCTCTCTCCCTCTTACTCTGACACTCATGCTCAACAATTCTCCCTTTCTATTCCCTCCCCTACCTCAGCATCTCTTTCTCTCACTCCCTCCATTCTTCCATCCTATGTGCCAAGTTCATGCTCTCCCACTCTCTCTCCGTTCGTTGTTCCAATTCATGTCTCCTCCCTCCTTCCTTTATTCCATCCATCTATTAGGAATGTCTGACTGTCGTCAAAGAAGTTCTATCACTCCAGGTTCCTATCACTCTGAATGGGTACATTAACTAACCTGAGGATGAGAGAGTTGAATGATGTTTAGATACCTCATCACACTGTGGGATCAAACAAGGCATTTAAATGTCACCCTTGTACTTCCTAGAGGTAATAATATCCTTCTTCCAGCTGTTTTATTTTCTTCTCTCTTCACTCTCCATTTGCAAACTTCCTTAGATTCTTTTATCATTTTTTGGATAAGATTTCACTTCAGTTAGCATAGCAAGTTTTTACCAACTCCCTCATCATTAATAGCATGCATGCATTTTCTAGTGATTATCTGTTAATCTCTAGTTTATCAGTGTTCAATATCTGGATAATGAAATCATCTTGAGGAAATATGATGGTCTGTAGAGCCTGTTTATATAGGGTAGCGTGTAACGTAAAATTATGACTTCCCTGACCTGTGGGTAGTGATATATGTTGAACGTGTTGTAGAGGTTAGTTGATTTCTCAGCTGAAAGGCCTTCAATGATAGCAGCCAGGGGCCTAGATAATTTGCAGTTGTAATTTAGAAAACTGAACCTTTCAGAAAAGATCTTCGCAGCATTGAGAATTAGAATACGGGAATTGTCGAAAGACTCATAAATGTTGACACCCAGTGTGAGATTAGGTAAGAGCTCTGTGCTGTTGTTAATTTCCTCCACCGCAAACACAAAGGCCAATAAATTATACATGTTAAATGGAAGGTAGCTGTAATGATATTAAGGAGATAACATTTTTTTTATCAGGGTTCTTAGAGAAACATCCAAATATGCAATTATACTGGAACCTTGGTTTGCGATCATAATTCGTTCCAGAAGCATGCTTGTAAATCAAAATGCTCATGTATCAAAGCGAGTTTCCCCATGCAAAGTAAGGGAAACTCAGATGATTCATTCCACATCCCAAAAAGATCCTTCCCTCCCAAGGCCATTGGCGTACTTCCACCCCACCCACCACATCCCCAAAAAAACCTCATCCCCTGCAGCCCAAACCCTTACCTCAAGCGAACAGGACACCGGCATGCAGTACCAACACACAGGACATGACGGTGCCGAAAGATCCTGCCATGCCTGCCGCTGATCTCTGCTGGGTTGCTGTGGGGCCTTGAAAATCTGCGCATGCTCAAGGCCTTTTGGCTCCCACTTTCCATGAGATTCTCATGAGATTCTCGAAAAGGGTGGGAGCCAGAAGGCCTTGAGCATGCACAGATGCTCAAGGCCCCGCAGCAGCTCAGCAGAGATCAGCAGCAGGCTCTTTCAGCACCAGCACGTCCTATGGGTTGGTGCTACGTGCCAGGATTGGTAGGATGGTTGAGTTGGAAATGAGGGTGGTTAGATATTTATTTCATTTGCCTGCTTGAAATGACAGTGTTCTGTCAAGGAATCTCTTGTAGATACAGGCTTTCGGGGAGCCTAGCAGTATTAGCACGCACGATAGACGCTAACACCAGCATTGGGCTGGTGTTAGTTCTTGGTGCGTAGCACGGGATTAGCGTATGCGGTAATGCAGCACCCGCTAAAACCACTAGCACAGCTTAGTAAAAGGAGCCAATAGTCTCCGGAACTCTGTCTGTCTCTTGGATCCTGCGTGTGAAACAGGGAGCACTTCTGAAAATGTCATCTTGGAGGCCCTGGATTTTAACTAACTGCCTAAGAGCCTAAATTTGGCTTCCAGAATGTCCCTACCACATTTCCCTTTGTCATTGGTACCAACATGTACCAAGACAGGAGGTTCCTTCTCAGCACTGTCTAAAATCTTCACACCAGGCAGGCAAGTGACCAACCGATCCTCATCTCCACCAGCGACCCAACTATCTACATGCCTAATGATTGAAAGCCTTCTATAATGGCCATCCTAACCCTTCTCTCTTGGACAGAAGCCCCTGGAGACACATCCTCAGTGTGAGAAGACATTGCATTTCCTGGTGGGAAGGTCCTGGCTACAGGATTGCTTCCTATTTCACTAGGATGATGCACTCCTTTAAGAAGACCTCCCTCCTCCGGAGTTGCTTAATCTGATGGCCAGGGTGGTAAGCAGTGGGCAGACGGGAGTTAAGTTATGGATTGAAGGCCCTATCAAAAAGGTGGGTTTTCAGTCTACTTTTAAACAAGGTGAGGGAAGGGGCTTGGCAGACAAACTCAAGTAGTTTACTCCAGGCATACAGGGCAACTAGATGAAAGGAATAAAGTCTAGAATTGGCAATGAAGGATAAGGGTATAGATAAAAATAGCTTTCTTTTCTTTCTTTTTCTATATGAATGGAGTTCTTTTCAAAATTGTTGTGAATTATATTGTAAACTGCTTTGATCCCAACTAAAGTCACCAGATAAGCAATACAAACACATAAAACAAACCCCCACACACTACCCCAGTGATCATCCCCCCCACCCCATAAAAATGTTAATCATAACTTTAAAATTCAGCCTCCAGACCATCATCACCAGGCTGCCTGGCATAGGAAAGCCTAGTCGACCAGCCCAGAGGCAGCTTAAGTCACCTTGGGGGTTGGTTAGGGACTCATGGAGAGGAGGACCCATGCCCATAAGCCCCTGTAATCACTGCATTGATACTTAAACATTTGCACTCCCCTATACACCCCTAAAACCCTTTTGTACTGGCATATAAGTGACTCCTGCAGTCATAAGGGCTATTAGGGTGGTAGATAAGTGGGTCTAGGGGATTCTGGAGGTGGTTTGGGGGCTCACCATAACCTATAAGGGAACTGTAGGGAGGAGAAGACATGGCACCCTTTTTGTGAAGTTCACAGAAGTGCCCTGTTTGGTACCCCACTATTTAGGTGGCATGTCTGGGTGTGCAGTCTATCACTTTGCAGACCCCTCCCACGTCCAACAGGGCTTGTTCTAGGTGTTTTGGACTTGGACGGAAAGTTGGACGAAAATGTGGTATAAAGATAGACGATTTAGTAGCTTGGACGATCAGATCGGCAGGACGTGTAATTAGACAATTTTCAAAATGAAAAAAAAGTTGGACGTGTCTTTCGAAAATGTGTCTTAAGCTGTTTTTTTTTTTTTTTACTTTGGATGACTTGTGAGATGGATGTAAACGGACTTAGACGTCCCTTTTGATTATGCCCCTCCACATGTTTTGGTCTAGACCTGTTTTAGAAGCATCTAAGTGCCACAAAGGGACACAAACTGAACAGATGACCACTGGATACATGAAGGCATGACCCCTCCCCCACACACATACTCCCCCAGTGGTCACTGACCCCCCTCCGACCCCCAAATTTCTGAATTAAAGTGAGCGTACCTGTCTCTAGAACAGCAGCACTTGGTATGGCAAAGCCTAGTAGAGCAGCACAGAGGTGTATTAAATAACCTGGTGGGTGGATTAGTGAACCTTAGAGAGGAGGACCTAAGCCTATAAGCCACTCTAACCACTACATTTACGATAGAAAGTGTGAAGCCACCAAAACCCTACTCTATTGCCATATAGGTGTCACCTGTAGCCATAAGGGCTATTGGGGTGGTAGACAGGTGGGTCTAGTAGGTTTAGGGGAGTTGGGGGGGGCTCACCATAAATTATAGTGAGATATACACCTGGCACCCTTTATGTGAAGTTTATAGCTGTGTCCTCTAAGGTGATACAACTTTTGGAAGTTGATCAAAACATACTTTTTTGTTCAAGCGTTTGTTTGATATTTGAATTTCCCACTTAAATGGAAGATTGTTGAACCATTTTCGAAGAAGAGTTTATATATGGGTAGATGTTGGTGGGTGTTTTTTGCCCTATTTGATATTATTGTATGTCTATTCTTTTATGTGTGTTTTATTGTGAACCGCTTAGGTGTTAAGCAGATTATAAATATTTTAAATAAATATATTGTTCATGCCTAAAAAGTATAGAAAATGTCTGTTATTTGAAAAAAAAAAAAAAAAAACAACAACCCAAAAACCCCCTTTGCTTTTGTGACCAGGAAAGCCAAATTTTGCACTTTACCTATTTAAAATGTGAAAACACTGCATTTTCATCTTTTCATGCCTATAAAGTCATAAAAAACAACATGCAGTGTGAATCACTATTAACATATTTATACTGAAGCTATACAAAGATGACCACAGAAGATATGGAAGTGAGTAGTCTTTTGAGATTTGTGATTATATTGTAAGTTACCAACTTCCTAAATTCTGAAAGTTATTTTGCCATTGTGGTTGAAAAGTGTTATTTCATTAAGTGCCAAGTTACAAAAACAAAATTCTCTGTTTTGACATTTTTTCAGATCATTGATTGAACCTCATCATTCTCTTCTTGGTTGGGCTGAGAACTTTTCAGCACCTTCTCGTATATTTTCTCTTCCCATGAACATAACTAATATACTTGGAAATATTACCGTCTGGGATAAACCCTCCTGAATTCTTTGTTCTCCTCTGCTTCCTATGAGGTTTCCTCATAGAAGATCTGTACAACGTGGTTTGCACTTTCTCTTTTTTTGGGTGGTAAAGGGGAGAACCCCCGTGTTCTTGTGAAAAATTTATTCTCTGTTTTCCTTCAAGATCAAAACACACCTCTGGCTGCCTAAAATCAGAAGCCTTCATGCATTTTTAATTAGTGAGAGCAGAGAATATTTAGGCAGGAAAATCAGTGCGGTATTCTTTTAAAATCTAAAGTCAACACCCCCTCCTCCCGAAAAAAAAAAGAATTAGTAAAAAAGAGCAAAAAATGATGAAACATACCCCCTCTTTTACTAAGGTGCACTAACTGATTAACGCACGCTAAACGCTAACACATCCATAGACTAACATGCACGTGTTAGCGTTTAGCTCACGCTAAATTGATTAGCGCGCGCTAATTGGTTAGCACCCCTTAGTAAAAGAGGGCCCTAGCATCCTAAAGAAACTTATTATATTGACAATGAGAATCGATCTGCTAATGTTTCTCACCTGTTAATTGCTAACTAACCCACCCACCCCCCACCCCTTTTACTAAGATATTGTAGAGGTTTCTGTGAGCAGCATCAGAGCATTCCGTGCTCTGGGCCACAGTAGAAGCCTCTACCACAGCTTAGTAAGAAATAAAGTGTTCACAAACTCTGATTGCCAAGTGTGAGCATTCAACTATAAACTTGTGTCACAGAGACAGGGAAATGAAGAAACTGCAGTGGGCATGAAAAGATTCCCTCTTGGGGTAGAAATTACATTTGCAGTTCATGTCGGCAGCCAGCAAAATGAAATTTACAAGTACAATTCAGATAGGAAATAGGCCACATTGCCACTTACTTGAAATGGTCATCCAAGTAGGGTACATATGTGAAGGTGGGGCGTGCCATTTCATGATAAATGAACATTTGTATGAATCCCCCAATCATGACGTCGCCTTCCTTGAAATATTGCTCTGGGAAGTTTCCTTCTACCAGTGGATCCTGGCAGTCAGTTGTCCTCCACAGATCAGCATAAAGCATTAATAAACATAACATAACAGAGGATACTGAACAGGTCTTGGTTACCCCCATCCTTTTGAAGCTTTGTATTATGAGCAGAAAACAAAACATCACATTAATCAAGCAATTTCAAAATTGACGCAGGAATATGCATTGATGGTCACAGATTACAATATAGAGGGAGCATGGAAATCTTGTGTTGATATTGATGTGAACTCCGATCCAGGTGAGCATCCTGTAGCTGTGTGGACACCATGTGATCTTTATAGGACTCCTCTCCTCTAAGGTTCAGCCTCGAGGGATATCTTCCCTAATCTGTGCATTTAATATTAAACATAGGCTGTTGTGTTTTTTTTACATATGAGTATGCAAAAGCTTTCTTTCATTAAATACAAGACAAATAATCATTTAAAAGGAAGTATTTGTGAGAAGTGTAATAATACCAGTCAGAAGAATTGTGACTTTGCTTGAATTAACCAATCATCCAGATAACGGTACACCAGAATGCCCTCGTTACGCAAGGCCACTGCCACCACTACAATAATCTTGGTGAAGGTGTGCAGCACTGCAGTGGCGTACCTAGCATATGTGATACCTGGGGCCCATCATATTTTGGCACCCCCCCATCTGTACGAAAAATATGATTTTTAGTAACAAGCCAAACGTCACACATGAGTACCTAGGAAAAGGTAGCATCTTACATATGCAGTGAGCAGTACAACATCAATACACCATTGTAAAACTAAACAAGCCAGACTAGTACAGATCAATCCTACACCGTCAATCCTAACAGAAAACCATGTCTTTCAAACACAGAGAACACAGAAAATATCTTCGCCTAGTATAGAATATGTCATCACAAATTAATCCCTCCCCCTTTTACAGCAGAACTTCAGATCGGCAACAGGTGCTCAGTCAAAAGCTTCCCCTGACTGAACTCCCTGGGCGGAAACAGGAAGCTGAGTCACGGGAAGCTTTTGACTGAGCACCTGTTGCCGATCTAAAGTTTTGCTGATGCCGGGAGAAGGAGGCTAAACTTGAGTGCTTTCGCGGGGCAGGGGGGGCACCGATGCCGCTGAGTGCCATCGCGGAGAGGGGGCGCCAATGCCGCTGAGTGCCATCGCAGCCCAGGAATTTTCCAGACCTGTCTGGCTGTGCACCCCCAACTAAGGCTGCACCCGGGGCGGACCGCCCCCGCCTCCCCTTGGTAAGCCACTGCGGCACTGTAGCTATCCCAAAGGGAAGCTCACAAAACTGATAATGCTTTCCCAAAATTGCAAAGCAAAGGAATCGTTGATGGGAGGCCCAAATAGGAACATGCAGATATGCCTCCGTCAAATCGAGAGAAGTCAGAAATTGCCCAGGTTGGACAACCCAGAATTATGGACTTCATGGTTTCCGTATGAAAGGACAGAACTAGGAGTGCTCTGTTGATACCTTTGAGATCCAGCATGGGCTGAAAAGACCCCTCTTTCTTGGACACTATAAAGTAAATGGAGTACCTGCCAGTGAGAATCTCCTGAGGAGGCACTGGGACTACTGCTTTGAGGTCCAGCAAACTGAGCAGTGCCTGACAAAAAAGCCCTCCTCTTCCAAGTTGCCTGACAAGGAGAGGAGAGGAAATAATCTAGCAAAGGTCGGGAAAACTCCAGAGCATAACTGTTCTGAATCACTGCTTGGACCCACTGATCTGTTGTGATCTCGGTCCACCCCTGACAAAACTCTCACAACCGGGCTCCAACTGTAACTGGGGAAAGGACCCGCAATGAGTAATTGGACAAGACAAGCAGTGGACGAGCCTCCAGAGGAGTCGCACACCTGTCCCCGCCTTCACTCCTTGTGGGCCCCCTGAAAGGACTGCATGCATTGGAAGTAAATCCTCTAGAAGGAAATGAGGTAGCATACCAGCCAGGGCAGAACCTATGAAATTCTCTCAAATGTTCCCAGGCAGAACCACCTTGAGAAGCTTGGTGAGATTGGTCCTCTAATAACTGAGGCACCTTAGAGTCACTCAAGGCCTGAACCAGCTTATCCAACTCCTCCCCATAGAGAAAGGAACTCTGAAAGGGAAACTTACTGAGCTTAGCCTTAGACACTGCATCCACTGACCAAATCTGACCTTGCATCCACCAACCAACCCTGAAGCCACAAGGTATAGCGGTTCACTACACCCAGATCCATGGACGCAACAGATCATACATGGCATCAGAGAGATAAGAAGCTCCCAGCTCAATCTTAGCAACTTCCTGATTCACTAAAGACTAGTCAGCCATTTCACAGTCAAGAACTCTCTCAGACCATTGGAAACAAGCCCAGGGTACTAGACCACCACAAATCACTGCCTTGGCAGCCAGAGCAGCCAAATCAAAACTGAGTTTAAGTAGAGCTTCCATCTTACGGCCCTGAGGGTCTCTCAGAGCTGAGCCACCTTCTACTGGCACGGTATGTCTGTGCGTAATAGCCGAGACCACTGCATCTGCCACAGGAGACAAAGATTTCTCTATCACCATCAGGAATGGGGTAGAGTCTGGCCATGGACAGCGTCAATTGAAAAGGTGCATCTGATACATTCCACTGAGCATGCACTACTTCCCAAATATCATATGGAAAGAGTGGGATGTTGACTAGATCCCTCTAAGCAGAGGATCGACAACACAAGAGGGGTCGTTAGATTCCTCTTCAAATTGTAAAACTGAAGACACCTGAGGAATGAGCTCCTGCAACTCTTCCTGATGAAATATATGCACAACAGATGTGTTCTCACCAACCAGCACCTCTGAAAAACCTCCATCTAAGACATCAGATCCCCTAATACAGGGGTAGGCAATTCCAGTTCTCGAGAGCCGGAGCCAGGTCTGGTTTTCAGGATATCTACAATAAATATGCATGAGATAGATTTGCATCTCATGGAGTCAGTGCTTGCAAATCCATCTCATGCATATTCATTGTAGATATCCTGAAACCTGACCTGTCTCTGGTTCTCGAGGAACGGAATTACCTACCCCTGCGTAATGGATCTGGAAAGTCCTCCCTAAGATCCAAGTCTTCATCCGGAGGAATCGGATCAGCCAGAAAAGAATCCTCATCCCAAGACACCTGTGACCTCTTGGACAGTGGTTGAGGGGGATGGATAGAGGCAGCCATAGCAGGAGACTGAACAGTGTGGCCATGGAAAAAAAAAACACCAAAATTGTATACAGGATGAAAGTGTTAAAAATGAATAAAGATTTATAAAAATTAAAAAAAGGAGAAAGAACATATACTTCTTTGAAAAATACCCTTCTCAAAAAAATTTCTGATTAATATTTTTGAAATTTTTTAAGAAGGATATTTTTCAAAAAAGGAAAAAAAAAACCCAGATGACCTGGAGAACCCTGGAACTGAAGCAGGACCCTCAGCCACCTAACATAAAATCAGCAATCAAATATGATGTAAAATTTTTCTACTTACAGTATTCCGGAACAATATCCAATAAAATATCATAATTCCTTGCAATGATCCAGATTCTTTTTCTATATATCCTTAGGCCTCAGTACCACTACTCCATCGCTGGTATAAATTTATAGCGTGAATTATGCAGACTTTCATCATCAGCCGTATGTTAATTTATTTTTCATTTTTTCATTATTTAAATACCCTTTCATAAGTTAAATTCTTATCGTATTAAAGACTGTATTAAAGATTAACACTTTAAGCCTTATTTTCAGCCACTTATCTTAACAGCTGATATGACCTGGGAGGGATTGACACGATGCTAAGCTACCAATTTCTTCTTGAGACTGAAGTAAGGGAGACTAAAGAAAGTAAACACTATAATTCAGGGTCACATTATAATTCTGGATCACATTGTTATGCTGGGGCTAAGGGGAGTATACATTGTAAATCTGGGTCTAAGGGGAGTTCAAATTGTAATTCTGGATCTAGGAGGGGTGCACACTGTGATTCTGGGACTAGAAGAATTACACATTGTAATTCTGGGTCCAGCGACAGAATACACACTGCAAACTGTATTATAGGAAGTCAAGTTGCTCAAGAGGGAATACCCCCACAGAGTACACACAATTCTGAGTCTGGGTTAGCCATAAACTGTAGTTCTGGGTATGGGGAGTCCGGGAAAGGTGCACGTTGCAGCTCTGGGTCTAGGAAGAGTACGAGACATGCAAATAATGCTAAAGGTGGCCTAGTTGCTATAGCAGGAATGTCCCCACTGAGACATAACAAACATACAACATGGAGGGCTATGTACGTCAACGCCCACAGTCTGGGAAACAAGATCCTGGAACTGGAAACAGAAATTATAAATGCCGACTTGGATGTGGTGGCGATATCTGAGACCTGGCTCACAGACTCCCACGGGTGGGACATGGTCATACCGGGTTACAACTTGCTTCGCCGGGACAGGGAGGGCAAAATGGGAGGAGGTGTAGCATTATATACTAAAGATGACATTAAAGTCACCAGAATCACAGATGTACGGTACACTGGAGAATCCCTTTGGGTAAATTTGGCCAGAGGGAAGGACAAATGCCTGTATCTTGGCGTAGTATACAGACCCCCAAGACAACAGGATGACCAAGATATGGAATTAATCGGAGATATAGAGAATATCACCTTGCGTGGGGACACAGTATTGTTAGGTGACTTCAACATGCCTGATGTGGATTGGGTCACGCTTTCCTCTGCTTCATGCAGCAGCAGGAGGCTATTAAATTCCTTGAAGGGAGCAAGACTAAGGCAACTAGTGTTGGAACCAACAAGGGATCAGGCAATCCTAGACCTGATACTTACCAATGGAGAAAGTGTCACAGAGGTCTCGGTGGGCGACACATTGGCCTCCAGCGACCACAACATGGTATGGTTCAATCTCAGAAAAGGTTTCACTAAATCTACCACACTGACCAAGGTCCTTAAATTCAAGGACACAAACTTCAAAGAAATGGGAGACTTCGTTCACCAGGTGCTACAAAGCCAAACAGAAACCGATAACGTGGAAGAAATGTGGTCAACTATAAAAGCCACCATACAGGAAGCAACAAACCGCTATGTTAAATCGGTAAGTAAACGGAGTAGGAACAATAAGCCACAATGGTTCTCTACGGAGATCTCGGACCTCATCAAGGAGAAGAAAAAAGCATTCATCTCTTACAAACAATCAGGGAAACAGGACTCCAGGGAAATCTATCTGACTAAGTCAAAAACAGTCAAAACAGCAGTTAGAGAGGCCAAATTCCGAATGGAGGAGTCTTTAGCAAGGAACATAAAGAGAGGAGATAAATCCTTTTTCAGGTATATCAGTGACAGGAACAAGAACTCAGGTGGGATAGTACGCCTCAGGAAACCAGGGGGAGACTATGCAGAAACGGACTCGGAGAAAGCCCAACTGTTAAATGAATACTTCTGCTCAGTCTTCACCCGCGAGGCGCCGGGACTTGGTCCTCAGCTGCAGACAAGGGTTGACTCAGCTGATCCATTTAGTAATTTCGAGTTTACGCCCAGCAGTGTCTACTGCGAGCTGTCAAAGCTCAAGGTTAACAAGGCAATGGGGCCTGACAACCTACACCCCAGGGTGCTCAGGGAGTTGTGTGATGTCTTGGCGGAACCGCTATCCGCACTCTTCAATCTCTCCCTTAGTACAGGTGACGTCCCGTTGGACTGGAAAATGGCTAACGTCATTCCACTTCATAAGAAAGGCTCCAAGATGGAAACAGCAAACTACAGACCGGTGAGTCTCACATCAATAGTGAGCAAACTAATGGAAACTCTAATCAAATGCCAATTGGATACGATCATGAACGAGGAGAATCTACGTGATCCCCGTCAACATGGATTTACTAAGGGGAGATCCTGCCAATCCAACCTGATCGGCTTCTTTGACTGGGTGACGAGAAAGCTGGATGTTGGGGAGTCCCTGGACATCGTATACCTGGACTTCAGCAAAGCATTCGATAGCGTACCACACCGCAGGTTGCTGAGCAAAATGAGTTCTATAGGATTGGGCGACACGCTGATGAAATGGATTGGGAACTGGCTTGAGGGTAGGCTTCAGAGGGTAATGGTGAATGGCACCCCCTCCAAAATGACGGAGGTGATCAGTGGAGTGCCACAGGGCTCCGTCCTGGGCCCGATCCTGTTCAACATCTACATAAGAGACTTGGCAGAAGGTCTCCGAGGTAAAATAACATTATTCGCTGATGACGCCAAACTAAGCAATGTAGTGGCCAAGAGTACAACAGACAAAAACTCAATGCCCGACAACATGATGCACGACCTACTACTACTGGAGCGCTGGTCTAGGTCCTGGCAACTCAGCTTCAATGCCAAAAAATGCAAAGTCGTGCACCTGGGCAGCCATAATCCATGCAAGACTTACACCCTAAATGGCGAGATCCTAACAAGAACTGAAGCAGAGCGTGACCTAGGGGTGATCGTCAGTGAGGACATGAAGGCTGCCAATCAAGTGGAGCAAGCTTCCTCCAAAGCAAGGCAAATCATAGGTTGCATACGCAGGAGTTTCGTCAGCCGTAAGCCTGAAGTCATTATGCCATTGTATAGATCCATGGTGAGACCACACCTGGAGTACTGTGTGCAATTTTGGAGGCCGCATTACCGAAAAGATGTGCTGAGACTAGAGTCGGTGCAGAGAATGGCAACCCGGATGATCGCGGGTCTCAAGGATCTCCCTTACGAGGAAAGGCTGGATAAGTTACAGCTCTACTCACTCGAGGAACGCAAAGAGAGGGAAGACATGATCGAGACGTTCAAGTATCTCACGGGTCGCATCGAAGTGGAAGAAGATATCTTCCTTCTCATGGGTCCCACGGCAACCAGGGGGCACCCGTGGAAAATCAGGGGAGGGAAACTGCACAGTGACACCAGGAAATTCTTTTTCACTGAGAGAGTGGTTGACCGCTGGAATAATCTTCCACTTCAGGTCACTGAGGCCAGCAGCGTGCCTAATTTTAAGGCCAAATGGGATAGATACGTGGGATCTATTCACTGAGTTAGGTGGGGAAGGGTCATTGCGGTGGGCAGACTGGATGGGCCGTGGCCCTTATCTGCCGTCTATATCTATGTTTCTATGTTTCTATGTTTCACTGCTTATGTTCTTATGTTCTTAAGAAGCATGCTGATAGAATAGTTCAAGATTCTGGGAAGGAAGCTAAAGATGAGGACCCAAAAGATAGCATTCTCAGAGGTCCTACAAGTACCGAGGGCAGATGTGAAAAGGCAGGATGAACTACAATCAATAAATGCGTGGATGAGGAGATGGTGTGAGGAAGAAGGGTTCCACTTCGTGAGGAACTGGACAACATTTTGGGGCAAGAGCAAGCTCTACAGGAGAGATGGACTGCATATGAGCGCGGCGGGAACAAGACTTCTAGCAAACAACGTCAGAGAGGAATAGAACAGGCTTTAATCTAAGAAGAAAGGGAAAGCCGACAGTCGACCAAGCATTAATGATTCGGAAGAAGGTATCCCGTGAAGATACCGAGGGGAAAAAAGGTTGGGAAGAAACAATGGACAAATTACAAGAGTTGACTAACCCAGAAGAGGAGGTTAAAAGGATTGTAACAAAAGAGAAGAAACTAAAGACCGAAGCACAGGGAAAGGAAATGAAGACAAGAAAATACCAGGATCTAAATTGCATATATACTAATGCAAGGAGCCTAAGAAACAAAATGGGGGAATTAGAAGCCATGGCCATTGGAGTCTCTGAAACATGGTAGAATGAAGAAAACAAATGGGATACAACACTGCCGGGGCACAAGCTCTAGGACAGGTCAGGACAGAAAGGAGTTGGAATAGCCCTATACATAAAAGAAAGCATACAATCAACAAAAATGGACACAGCAGAGATGACCAACAAGCTGTAATCGCTATGGGTTAAAATATCGGGAAGGAAAGGGCCTGAAATAAAGATGGGCTTATACTATCATCCACCCGGGCAAACTGGAGATATCGATGAAGAAATGGAAGCCGAGATGATGCGAGAATACAAAAGTGGTAACACGGTTATTATGGGAGACTTCAACTACCCTGGGATATACTGGAGTCTTGGAAGCTCAAAATGCGCTAGGGAGACAGGATTCCTGGAAGCTATACAAGATTGTTTCATGGAGCAGCTTGTTAGAGAACCAACAAGAGGAAATGCCATTCTGGATCTAATCATATATGGGTTAAGGGGACCTGCAAAGGAAGTAGAGGTAGTGGGACCATTGGGAAACAGCGATCATAATATGATCAATTTCAAGGTTGAAGTAGGAATATCGAAAAGAAAGAGAACCATAGCGACAACTTTCAACTTCAGGAAAGGAAACTACGAAGCAATGAGGGAAATGGTAAGGAAGAAACTTAGGAACACTTCCAAAACATGGCAAATGGTAGAACAAGCCTTGTCTTTTCTCAAGAACATGGTGAGCAAGGCACAAAATCTGTATATCCCCAGATTCAGAAATGGGTACAAAAAGAGTTGAACAAAAGACCTGGCGTGGATAACTAAAATGGTGAAGGAAGTGATAGGCAACAAGAAAAATTCATTCAGGAAATGGAAAAAGGACAAAACTGAGGGGAACTGGAAAGAGCACAGGAAGTATCAAAAAGAATGTCACCGAGTGGTTTGAAAAGCCAAAAGAGAGTATGAAGAGAGGCTAGCCAGGGAAGCACGAAATTTCAAACCATTCTTTAGATATGTTAAAGGAAAGCAACCGGCTAGAGGTGGGACTGCTGCACAACAGAGACAGGAAGGGAGTGGTGAAGGAGGAGAAAGAAGTGTCAGAAAGACTTAATATGTTCTTTTCGTCTGTATTTACAAACGAAGACACATCCAACATACTGGAACCTGAGCAATTCTTCAATGGAAATCAAGCAGAAAAATTAACATCCATTAACATCCATGAGCCTAGAATATGTACGCAGGCAGATAGAAAAACTAAAAACTGACAAATCCCCAGATCCGGACGGAATCCATCCAAGGGTTCTGAAGGAATTAAAGGAGGAGATAGCTTAATAAAGCTGAACTGACCTACAATGCTTTTAGAAAACTCATAAAAACTACCTTATTCGACAGATATATCACCTAAACAGAACCTCACCAAACACTCTGTTTCTTTTCAAAATGCCCTCTGAAATCCTAATCGAGCAGCATTTGTAATTTCAGGACCATTCTTCTAATGCGTCTGAATCTCTAAACAAACTATATATTTTCGCTGTTTTTTGTTTTTTTTTTTTAATCTCTAAACAAACTGTATATTGTAATTTCCTTTTTTTTTCTTAGCAAACAGTATATTTTGTAATTTCGATTTCTTAAAGTCTCTGTACTCTATATTCCTTCTACATATTGTAAATCGCTGAATGTCCAGCTCTCTTGAATGTAAACCGCCTAGAAGTCGCAAGATTGTGGCGGTATAGAAAAATAAAGTTATTATTATTATTATTATTATTATAGCGGAACTAGTGCAGCAAATTTGCAATCTATCCCTGAAAACAGGCATGACCCCGGTTGACTGGAAGATAGCCAACATTATGCCCATCTTTAAAAAGGGATCAAGAGGTGACCTGGGAAACTACAGACCAGTGAGTCTGACCTCGGTTCCGGGGAATGGGGAAAAGAAAACATCGATGAACATTTTGAAAGAAACGAACTTCTGATAACCAGCCAACATGGTTTCTGCAAGGGGAGATCGTGCCTAACGAACTTATTGCACTTCTTTGAAGGAATTAACAAACGGATGGACAAAGGAGACCCCATAGACATCATATATCTAGATTTCCAAAAAGCCCTTGACAAGGTGCCCCATAAACGCCTACTCCGGAAACTGAAGAACCATGGGGTGGAAGGATGGATCAGAAACTGATTGTCAGGTAGGAAACAGAGGGTAGGAGTTAAGGGCCACTACTCGGACTGGAGGAGGGTCACGAGTGGGGTTCTGCAGGGCTCGGTGCTCGGGCCGCTACTATTTAATATATTCATAAATGATCTAGAAACAGGGATGAAGTGTGAGATAATAAAATTTGCGGCCGACACCAAACTATTTAGTGGAGCTCGGACTAAAGAGGATTGCAAAAAATTGCAAACGAACTTGAACAAACTTGGGGAATGGGCGACGAGATGGCAGATGAAGTTCAACGTTGAGAAATGTAAAGTATTACATGTGGGAAACAGAAACCCGAGGTACAACTATATGATGGGAGGGATGTTATTGAATGAGAGTACCCAAGAAAGGGACTTGGGGGTAATGGTGGACATGGCAATGAAGCCGACGGCACAGTGCGCAGCGGCCGCTAAGAAGGCAAACAGAATGCTAGGCATAATCAAGAAGGGTATTACAACCAGAACAAAAGAAGTTATCCTGCTGTTGTATCGGGTGATGGTGCGTCCGCATCTGGAGTACTGCGTCCAATATTGGTCGCCGTACCTTAAGAAGGATATGGCGATACTCGAGAGGGTTCAGAGAAGAGCGACACGTCTGATAAAAGGTTTGGAAAACCTTTCATACGCTGAGAGATTGGAAAAACTGGGACTCTTGTCCCTGGAGAAGAAGAGACTTAGAGGGGATATGATAGAGACTTACAATCATGAAGGGCATAGAGAGAGTAGAGAGGGACAGATTCTTCAAACTTTCAAAAAATAAAAGAACAAGAGGGCATTCGGAAAAGTTGAAAGGGGACAGATTCAAAATGAATGCTAGGAAGTTCTTCTTTACCCAACGTGTGGTGGACACCAGGAATGCGCTTCCAGAGGGTGTAATAGGGCAGAGTACAGTACTGGGGTTTGTCACAACCCCAGCCTTAGAGCTAAGCTTGTGCCAGATAGATCTTTTCAAGACCCAGGCCTTACCCTTAAGAGGGCTGACCAATGTAGCAGCTCCAACTCAGACAGACAGGTAGGCTCTGAGTTCAGATTGAACAACCAAGATCCAGAACCCTGGGAGAAGGAGGAATATTGTGAGAACAGCCAAGAGCAACAGGAGGTGCCCTGTAGAAAGGAATAGCCTAGGAGGCAGGCTCCTAACTCAGGGAGCTCACAGCTGTTGAGTCTAATTAAGGCTCAAAGGAAAACTCAGCAGAAGCAGCAGGTTGCCCTTCCCCCTCCCAGGTTAGGGCGTGGCCAGCTCAGTGCTTTAGAAGCTGAGCTGAGGAAGACCAAATCAGTCTACCCTGGGCCAGCCCAGGAAGGAGTCTCGAGGGACTGGGCTCCTGAATTGCAACAGAGCAATGAAATTGAAATGGTGGATGCAACAACCGTCCCTGAGGCAGATCAGACAGCCAGCACTGATCCCATAGAGGCTATGGACACTTCCATGGAACCAGAGGAAATCTACATGGATCAGAGCTAAGTTGGATTTCCTTGCTGTTTTGTTTGTTTTTGAATCTTGTTTTCTTTTGGGCTGTCTGGAAGCACAAGTCCAGTCCAGACTGTGTGAGCAGTGCTAGGCTCACTGCTGAACTTGGTGCCTTATTTGTGGGACACTGAAGGAAGTTTGTTTTTGCATTCTCTTTTCTTTTGGACTGTTGGAATGAGACTCTGTTGCTGAAGTATGAAAGGGATAGTAGTGGGGAGAATTCACTGAAGATCCTCGGGTTGGGATTGTGGGGCCATTTTTGGCAAGTTTGTGATAGTGGATTCGACTACTCCCCTCCCCCACCAGCTGGTTAAGTTGGCTGGGGAAGGCCTGTTAAAAGCCAGGCCTAATCAGCAAGTGCTAAGAGACCTTAAGAACTATAGTGAAGAACCAGTATAAAGGCTGGGCCGTTTTTGTAGCTCTTATTTTTCCCTTTTTGAATGGTGGGGTCTGTAAGAAAGAGCTGCAACAGAACTGCAAGAAAGGTGTGGGCTTTTTTGCCAGTCCCAAATTTTCTGTTTATGTTTGATTTTGAATCCGTAGCCCAAATTCTTGCAGTTTGCTATTTGGGAAATAAAGTTGGACTCAGTTTTGTTGAAAAGCTTTATTGTGCCTGACATTTTTTATTGTTTTACTCATAAGAACCAGCAGGACCTTCAACCTCTTTTGAAGGCACGTTATGGACGGTGTTTGCTGAGCCCTGGTCGGGAGCCAGTTGCAATACCCGGCACCGGCAGGCTCACAGGTTCAAGAAAGGATTGGACAATTTCCTGCTGGAAAAGGGGATAGAGGGGTTTAGATAGAGGATTACTGAACAGGTCCTGGACCTGTTGGGCCGCCGCGTGAGCAGATTGCTGGGCACGATGGACCTCAGGTCTGACCCAGCAGAGGCATTGCTTATGTTCGTATGTTCCATGTATCGATAGTGGTTCGCTTCATATCGGAGTGCAAGCAGGATGGTATGAAGAGGAGCCGAGTGGTGGCCACATTAGCCACATCAGTTTTTTCACCCAGGCGTTGGGGATGGAAAATCCCACCAAGGCTTTTGTGGTGTGCAGAATGATGAAGAGGTGGGAGTGGCTTCAGAGATCGCAACCCGACAGCCAGTTGCCCATCACGGAGGCACATTTGGGGCAACTGCTGGGGGTTTTGCATAGCATTTGTCTGTCAGTTTTCAAAGCACGGCTATTTAAATGTGCCTTCGCCTTGGCCTTCCGTGGGGCGTTTAGGGTGGGTGAGTTAGTACCCAATTCTAGAACCCCGGGTGAAGGGCGGCCTGCTTCTAGCTAACATTCAGTATATGTCCAACTCAGTTACAGTACTGGTGCCCCAATCCAAGATGGACCAGTTAGCAAAAGGTGTGCTCATCACTTTAGGCACACGCAAAGGGGTAGTCACGTGCTCTGTGTTCAACCTGCAGGCATACATGGTCCGTAGACCCGCAGCCCCGGGGTTCCTCCTAATTCATGAGAATAACTCTCCCCTGTCCCGGAGTTTGTAAGAGTATTGCAGCTATGCATGGATAGATTGGGGGTGGGAAATCTCAGGTTCAGGTCGCACTAATTTATAATCAGGGTGGCTACAGCCGCAGCAGCCAGGGGCCTCTCTCATCAGCAGATTAGGGACATCGGCCGATGGAAGTCTAATGCATATAGGCGATACATTAGACTTGAAACCCTGTCCCCATGCCCATAATATTTGACCTGATGTTTACCATACTGTCTGCCCCCTCCTTACAGGTGTGTTGGGAGGCCAAAGGCAGATCTGGATTTGCGGGCACTCGTTCATCCATTGGGCACAATGAAGAGCAAAGGCAAGGCCTTTGGGTGAGAATTTGGGTCTGCCACAGACACAGGCTGCCATAGTTTGGTTAAGGTCATGGGGACTGATGCCGACCATTCTCTGGGTGCCGAGGTCTCACTCACCTCTGTTTGCCCTCCTCTTGCATTTAACAGGAAATGATTTGACCTCTACCAACAGCGTGCTGTTGACAAAGAAGATACAAACTGATGTAATGGCCATAGCTAGTCTTATGCCCAACACGGTGCTCATTTGGACTCACATCATTCTGCGGCTGGTATAGAGGGAGACTAGGTCACACCAAGCAATCGAAAGGATACGGAAGAAAATTAACAAGTGGATGGGCAGGTTCATGCAAAAGACAGGGGGCTGGGCTACTGGAGGACATTTGCACAGGGGTGTATAGACCCGACGGCGTACATCTTTCTGACATTGGTCTGGACATATATCTCAGCACCTTACAGGATGCTTGAGAAGCCGTGTTACAAGGCGTGTGGTGCAGCCATAGGCTATGTGGAAAACCGGGATAAGCGAAGCGGGGCAATTAAACGCATCACACACCAGCACTGGGGTGAGAGCAGAAAGGGGTAGCACATAGCACTGAACGAAGCAGCTGAGGGGAACAAGCAAGATGCGTGTCTCCCTGCTTGGAGAGCAGGGAGGCCTATTGACACTGGCATGTAATAGGCCCCTTCCTTATACGGGAAAGGAGATGGCCGGCACGGAGGAGCGGCTTGAACGGCACCCCCCTCCCCCGACAAGCAGGTTGCTAACTGCATCTTCTGCTGAACCTTGGACAAGACGTCGAGTAGATGTGATGTCAAGCAAAGGTATGATGTACAAGGATCTGATTAGTGGACAGTTGTATGCTTTGCAGTTAATTGTTTGTTGTTGCACTAATATGTTGATGTTGATGTTAATGGATCTATTGCTGCGGCCTTTATTTATTCCAATTGTTAATAACTCTTCTTCAATAATGCGGAGATGTACATGTGGTGAATTGAAAGGGGAAAGGGAGGGGTGAAAGGGGAGGCAACTAGTGCCGAGTACCACTTTTGAGACATCTAATAACTCAATTTTGAAAATGACCACTTGGACATTTTGACTAGTAAGACATGCAAGTGCCGGTTTATGGCATCTTTTGGACGTCTATCTTTTTTTAATGAGCCCCGAAGTCTCACTGCATAAAATGGGACCTGAGCTAAATAAACACATCTGAAAGGTAGCAACTTCCCCCTCTTTGCTAAATTTGTTTATTCCAGAATCTTCTAAATCCAAAATTCACAAAAGTAGGATGCACACATCTAAAACTGTAGTTTACGAAATATACATGAATTCCATATTTCAGAAAGGGAATGAATACCTGCTACTCAAGGTCACATTGCTAATTCCTTAGTGATTTCTGTCCTTCCTGATTGTCCAACTGAAAATGGATATCAGACTCTGTGACAACATGGTGCAATAAAAGTACAATAATCCCTTCATGCTAAAACAGGAGTAGAGTGGAACAGGTAGAAGCGAATCACTTGTTTACTCTTTCCAGAAATACAAAAATGAGGGAACATACAACGAAACTGCTAAGTAGTAAATTTCATACAAATCAGATACAATATTTCTTCAATCAAAGTGTAATTACACTCTGGAATTCTTTACCAGAGATGGTTAAAGCAGTTAGTTTAGCAGGGTTTAAAAAAGGTTTGATGGAAGATAAATTTAATATGGGACGGCATCAAATGTAACTCTGTGAGAGAAGACAATGAATTTCTGAACCTGGTTTTCTGCTATAAATTGCAATAGTTATTTATTTCTCGAATAGGGAAAAGCTTGTTTATATAATAGTAATTTCCATCAGGAGGACCTCTGTGTATATCAGTGTCCCAAACTCTACACTGTAGATAGAGTAAATGGTAATGTAAACTATTTTCTCTATTTTGAAAGTGCACATACTGTATGCTACTGGGTTAGTTAATGTTTCCAAAGACTGCATCTCTTTAATAGGGATAGTTGAGTATTCCATGCTTTATTAAAACCTAACCCACGCTTTTACAAAGGTGCACTAAGCATTTTTACGTGTGTGCTAAAGGCTAATGCGTCCATAGACTAACATGCATGCATTAGCGTTTAGCTCGTGGTTAGCGTGTGCTAATATTTATAGTGCGCTAAAACGTTTAGCGCACCTATGTAAAAGGAGCTCTAAGAAAATGAGCAAAAAACTTGCCACATTATACTCCTCTTTATAGAGATTCCAAGTTTTCCGCAAACATCTGAAAACCTGGCTTTTCTCAAAAAAATGTAAGTCTCCCGCCAACTTAGGAATCAAGGAAACTCTTATACCTTGGCATCCCAAGTCCTGTAAATTTTCTTCCCACTTCTACCTCTAACCCTCTGTTGTAGTTCCTTCCTATTTCTCCTACTGTAAACCGCGTCGAGCTCTACGAATGTGGAGATGATGCGGTATACAAACCTAAGGATTAGATTAGATTAGATTCCAATTCCATGTCTACCTCAGTTCAAACCAAAGTTGATATATACAGGGAGGGCCACGGAAAAGTAGCCCGCTTCTGGCGATAGTATGGCGAGATAAACGAGCCATTTCCAAACCAGACTCTGAATACAACGCTTAGCTGGTGGTTTTGTTCCTGGCATATAGCCTTCCACAATCACTATTTGCTGTTCCAGGGAGAATACCATCTTTCTGGCGCCGGTATTGGAGGCAGGCTACTTTTCCGTGGTCCACCCTGTATAACTTTACCAGTTGAACAAATAACATTAAAATAAGCCACGGCACATTAAAGTGTCATTAAACATTTTAACATTTCCTTTCTTACTCTGTGTAAAACTGTCAACAAATGCAGACCAGCACAAAGTATGGCTTTAAAATATTCCCCGCCCCCTTTTTAACAAAACCGTGAAAGTGGTTTTTAGTGCCAGCTGCATGCTGAATGATGTGCGCTGCTCTGATGCTCATGGCAGCTCTATGTGCATCGGATCGGTGCAAAGTATTCAGCGCACTGGCCGGAGCTAAAAACTGCTTTTGCAGCTTTGTAAAAGGGGGGTTAATGGTATGTTGCAAGTATTTGCTTCAGAAATGTCCAAGTTCTTTGAGATGAACAGAACATACTTTTTCGATCTTTAATCCATCAACTGTTGACCATATTTACCTCCTTTTTTAGATCGGTGCACTAAGATTTTTGGCATGGGTGCATGTTAGCCTACGAATGTGTTAGTGGTTAGCGCAAATATTGATTTAGCGCGAACTAAATCCATGCTAAAACACTTAGCATGCCTTTGTAAAAGAGGGACTTAATACTTTAAGAATCTTTATTTTGAACACATTGAATCCTTGTTGAAATTTGCAGGATTTAAGAAACTGTATGGTACAGTATGGGAATGTGTTTTCCAGGAAAAGTAGCATAAAATCTGTTTTCTCTTTTGGGATCTTCCCAGGTATTTGTGACTCAGATTGGCCACTCTTGGAAATATGATACTGGGCTTAACGGATGTTCATTCTGTCCGAATATGGCAGCACTTTTGTTCTTATGTTCATAAATTTATGCACCTTTTGTGTATGTAAATTTAAATAATAATGCGATCCATGTGTACATATGTAAATTTATTCCAATAAAAAGTATCACCAGCAACTTTATTAATAACTATAATAATTACTTAAATTTTACATTGGAATTGTATATAATATAATAAACACCAAAGTTCATTCAATTCCATGGCAGTATCACGGCCTTAGTTATAATAAAATAATGAAATTTAGGATGACCTCAACCAACGATAAAGGTTCTAGGTATAAAAAGGAAATTTACCTTTGACATGTCCAATCACTGATACCTGATATTAAATTAAGCCATCCTTTACTCAAATAATAATAATTTAATTTTTTTCATATGCGTTTTCTACTGTTCCTTTCAGGTCTTAGCAGAATAATATAGCACTTAGGGAAAAAGATACAGCCCAAAAGTCCAGCACTGGAGGCCAGGATAGCAAATACTTCCACCGCTACCATATATTTGCCCTTGGTGCTCAGATATGTTGGGATGAAAGAGATCCAGACATTGCAAAACACCAGCATGCTGAAAGTGATGTACTTGGCCTCATTGAACCTGTCAGGTAGATTCCTTGCTAGGAAAGCTACGATGAAGCTGATGCCAGCCAAAAAGCCCAGGTAACCCAGAACACAATAAAATGCAACTATTGAACCTTCATTACATTCAATTAATATTGTTCCAATTTCTGATCTCATATTAAGATATGGGAATGGGGGAGCAATAAACAACCAGGCAAGACACACAGCAGTTTGAATAAGGGAACAGGAAAGGACGATAGAAACTGAAATCCTGGTACCCATCCATTTTCGAAGCTTGCTTCCAGGTTTGGTGGTATGAAAGGCCAGGACTACAGTGATGGTCTTTGCCAATATGGAGGAGAGAGCAATGGAGAACATGATCCCAAAGGCAGTTTGTCGGAGGATACAAGTCAATTTGTCAGGATGGCCAATGAATACCAAGGAGCAGAGGAAGCAGAGCATGAGGGAGATGAGAAGAATGTAACTGAGTTCCCGGTTGTTGGCTTTCACTATCGGGGTGTCTTTGTAATGAATGAAGAGCCCCAAAATAACAACATTAATGAGAAATAAGAAAAGACAAATGAAAGTCAACGTTAACCCCACAGGTTCATCATAAGATAGGAAAACTATCACTTTTGGGATACAGGCATCTCTCTTTTGATTGGGCCATTGGTCCTCTGGGCATTTTGTACAGGTGTCCATATCTGAGAATGAAAAAATATTATCCTATTATGTCATAAATAGCATCAGTTATATGACAGCAAATGAACAGAAAATGAACACTTTTCATTATTATAAGGCATGTTTCAGAATGAGAGACTGCAGAAATATTAAACATGTAATAGACAATGAGCTTACTGCTTATGCAATCATGTACTGTATCTCTAAGAGGTACTTGAAATGTATTGAAAAAAGCACCCCAGTGCACAAATAAAAATCTCAGATCGGGAAATTATTCCTGCTAGGGTATTCCATCATTGGAGGCATTAAATTTGGAACAAAGGTGAAGGAGCCCAAAATTGTATTTATTTGAAGGATTTATATTCCATGCAATCAGTAAGTTTCTAGGTAGATTACAGTACTACATACATAATTTAAGATGGGAAATAAAATTTTCAGGGGTAACAAGTATAGGGTGGGATGAGATATAAAGGAATATAATCACATTAGAGACAAGACAAAGTACAATTAGCTAAGTAATTTCAACTCTCAGGTTAAGGTTCTAGCTCTATAGCCTAACCCTTCATTTCTGCTTAGTGATTTTCCATCACCAATGAATAGGTGGTATAGGCATCTTTAAATAGATATATTTTCACTGAGGTTCTAAATGCCTTAAGATATCAACTGAATTTGTTCTGAGAGCAGGTTCTACCTCTGGGGACCCTTAATGTAAAAAAATAGAGTTCCTGCATTCTTCAAGGTGGATTTTTTTCAGTGGAGGGTAGTTTCAAGTTTCAAGTTTCAAGTTTGACCTTTATTTGATGAATCGCTTATAATAATATCTAAGCGATGTACAGAATTAAAAACCATCAGAATGTGGTAATACAATTAGTTTACAGTAGTTACTCATAAGACAGACAAAATTAGACGAACAGGAGGGGGTGGGAAGGAAGGGGAAAAGTTACAATCTTGTTCTTTGTTAGAAATTGACATCGAAGGGGAAGCACATTGGGTAATAAAGGGTTAGGAAGAATATAGGACCTAAAAGGTGGTATTTCATATGTCAAACGCGTCTTGAAATAGATAAGTTTTTAAAATTTTCTTAAACATAACAAGGTCAGTTTCGTTTTTAATGAAATTTGGAAGGGAGTTCCACAGTGTGGGGGCTTTTACAGAAAATATATCGTTTCGCCTAGTGCCTATGACTTTTAATGAAGGGACCGAGAGCAATTGTGAAGAAGAAGATCTAAGAGAACGTAAAGTTTTGTGTGGGACAATCATTTTTGCAATATATTGAGGTTCATTGAAGGTTAAAGTTTTGTAAACCAGGAATAAAATTTTAAACGTAATTCTATGGGTTATAGGAAGCCAGTGTGATTTAATTAATAAGGGGGTGACATGGTCAAATTTCTTTGCGTTATGAATTAGTTTGATTGCTGTATTTTGGATAATTTGGAGACGTCTATTTTCTTTTTGAGTTATATTAATTAGAAGAGAGTTGCAGTAGTCCAGTTTGGAAATAATAAGAGAGTGAATTAAAATATTGAGGGATTTAGTATCCAAGAATGTAGAGATTGAACGTAAAAGCCGTAGTCTGTAGAAGCATGATTTGACTATTACACTGATATGATCATGATAAGATAGATCTACATCAAGGGTTACACCTAGAATTTTTAGCTTAGGTACCGGTTCTATAGGAATATTGTCAAGTGTGAATGGTATTTTTTGGGATATATCTCTTTTCCAAGTGAAAAGCATGGATTTTGTTTTTTGAGTGTTTAGAACCAGTTTATTATTTTTTAGCCAGTTTTTAATTTTTTCTAGTTTGTCATTGATGATTTTTATTTCTGCAGTATTTTCAGGATTGAGAGGGTGCATTAGCTGAATGTCGTCAGCGTAAGAAAAGGCTGTAAATCCTAGTGATTGTGACATGGTGATAAGTGGGGATAGGAAAATGTTGAATAGAAGAGGAGAAAGTATTGATCCTTGTGGAACTCCAAAAGATGAGGAGAAGAATTCGGAATAGGATTCATTGAATTTAACTCTAGAGAGACGATCCGATAAAAAGGAGGTTAACCATTGTAAGACTTGGCCCTCTACCCCTAGTGATTGTAGACGATTGAGAAGAATATCATGATCTATGGTATCGAAGGCTGCGGATAGATCTAGAGAAAAGAGAGCTACAGATTTGTGATGGTCAAGGAAGTAGTGAATATTTGTGACAAGACCAATCATGGAATATTCGGTACTGTGATATTTACGAAAACCTGTTTGGTTTGGATGTAACGCATTAGAGGATTCAATGAAGTCAGATAGTTGTTCGAAAACTAGTTTTTCCGTCAGTTTCATTAGGAATGGAAGATTTGAGATGGGGCGGTAATTAGATGAGTCATCTTGACTGGACTTAAAGTTTTTTAAAATTGGTATTACAGTAGAAGTTTTCCAAGCAGAAGGAACGGTAGCAGAAGATAAACATTTTTGAATGAGAGATAGAATAAAAGGACCAAAAAAATCGAAATATTTTTTTAAATAGAATGGCGGAATAATTTCTGTAGGAGAACCTTTTAAGTTGATTGATTTGAGGTGTCTTTCAATGTCATTTATAGTTGGAATTTTGAAATTTATGCATTTGGCTGTTGGAATAGAGTTAATTGTAGATAGGTTTTCGATACCCGGAGAGATTAATGTATTGGTCGTGAATGTTTGTCTTATTATTGATATTTTTTGGCAGAAATAGTCCGCTAGTTCTTGAGCTGTCAGTATTGATGTTTGATTTGGCATATTTTTATTTTTTTCTGGGTTAACTGATTTTAAAATATTAAAGAGGACAGAAGTGTTTTTTGCCTTTTGAATTTTGTTATTATAGAAAGATTTTTTTGCCTGGGTAATTTCATGTTTATAGTAGAGAGAGGTGTCTTTAAATTTTTGAAGGTTGGTGAGGGATTTTGAGGAACGCCATTTCCTTTCTGCAGCACGAAGTTGAGTCTTGATTAAAGATAGCTTTTTGGAATACCATGGATTTTTGGGTTTTTTGTTGATTACAGTTTTAGTGACTAGTGGTGTTTTAGTGTTTAGTATGGATTCTAAATTTGAATTCCAGTAATAAAGTTGATCGTCAATTGTTTCAAATGATGGAATGATGGTTGAAGGGCTAAATTTTGATGAGATGTCTGAATTTTCTAATTGAGAAAAGTCCCTGTATGAATATGTTTTGGTTTTGGAAGAATAGTTTGATATCATTTGTTTGGGGAAGTGAAGATTTAAAGAGATTAAGCAGTGATCGGACCAGGGAACTGAAAGAATATTCGGAGTGGAGTAGGATATTGATTCAGAAGAAGGAATTAGAATCATATCTAATATATGTTTAGCCTGGTGAGTGGGATCATGAATCAATATTTGCAGATCTAGGTCATTAAAAAGTTTGATAGTTTCTAAGGTTTGTGGGTTATTATGGTTATCAAAATGGATGTTAAAGTCACCCAGTATGATTGGGCAGTTAGCAGTTGAGCAAAATTCGAAGAGTAAATTATGAAGTGAGGATAATTTTGAATAGTCTATTGGAGGGGGAAGGTATAATAAGAGAAAGTCAGTTTTATTTGTGGAATTTATTTTGAAGTGGAGATATTCAATAGTAGAATTGATAACAGATTGATCCTGAGATTTAATTAAATTTTTGAGAAAGATTATGGCTAAACCTCCGCCTTTACGTTTGTGACGGTGGTTCCATAAAAAATCATGTCAAAGAAGTTAGTTTTTGAGGACTATAGTGGTCGAGTAGGTTGATGGCTATATAGTGTGGATGCCAGTAAAGGAGATAACATACCCATCATGCTTTGACAACCAGAATCACTGTTTCACTGTATATCAGATGCAATACTCTATTGGCAAACAGTATAAATACATCAATGTTGGTGTGATATGCTCATGTCATGGGATATTATGAATCAACCCGGCTACAGTAATTTGTACAGATTGCAGAGTTTTTGGGTGTTTGGGGGAACTCCCATTAGTAAGCATTGCTTTAGTCAAAGAGAGGTATGATGGTGCTTTGGACAACAAGTCTGAAATTCTCATCAGATAATACTCACTTCAGGGGTTTGATAATTTTCAGTTCAAAAAGATTTTCTTAAGTACATGAGGGAGATGGTTTTTCATTTTAGATCAGGGTCAAGGATTACTCTGAGAAATTCCAAGGTATTAGTCAGTTGGATCTCAATATTTCTGATAAAATGCCTTCCAGAATCCTCAACTACCAGGAGTGCCAGGCAAATACTATAATTCTGATGGCATTATCCACCTGGAAACAAATTATTACATTAGGGATTTCTATTCCGTCATTACCTTGAGGTTCAAAGCGGCTTACAAAAGATTAATAAAACGGGGGTTACAATGGGAGAACTATTGATTAACTAGAGAGGTAAGTAATAGATCTTTTAACATTTCTCGGGTTGTTAAGGGTAAGGCGGCTTGCAAAAGAATTAAAACAATGGAAGCACTATTGTTACTAGTGAAGTAAAGAGTAGATCAAGTGTCAATTTTAGAGTTATTAAGAGTGCGTGATGTTATGGCTGCTTCAGGAATTTCTTGAAAAGTATAGTTTTTATTTCTTTTCTGAATGTCTTGTAGTCTGGGGTGGTCGTCAGAAGGTTGGAGATCTGGTTGTCCAGTCTTGTGGCTTAAGTGGCTAGGAGGCCGTTGTGTACTTTTGATCGTTTTACTTCCTTGATCGGGGGAGGTATGAATGGGGAGTGTGTTTTTCTGTGTCTGGCAGTGGATGCTTGGATGAGGCGGTTGTTCAGGTAAGATGGGCTGTCTCCATTTAGGGTTTTAAATAACATGCAGTAGAATTTAAATTGTATTCTTTCTTGGATTGGTAGCCAATGTGAGTTGATGTAGCTTCTGTGATATGGTCATGTTTTCTCAATGAGTAGATGAGTCTCAAAGCTGTATTTTGGATTGTTTGAAGTTGTCTAGTCATAGTAACAAGGCATGGAAGGAAGAGGATGTTGTAGTAGTCCAGCAGACCTAGAATTACGGATTGTACTATAAGTTGGAATTGTGTTCTTTCAAAGAATTTCCGGACTAGTCTCAGATTTCTCATGATTGCGAAGAATTTCTGTATTGTTTTATTTATTTGCGGTTACATGGTGCTGCATCTGTCTATGGTTATGCCAAGTAGTTTTATGATGGTTTGTATTAGATAGTTGATTGAGTTTAAATTGGTTATGGTTTGGACTTTGTCATTTTCGAGGAGGATGAATTTGGTTTTGTCTAGGTTGAGTTTAAGTTTGTGATCTTTCATCCAGGTCGTGAGTGTTTCTAGTGTTTGGTGTAGTGTGTTTGTTATGGTGGGTTTAGGCTGATCATATGGGATGAGGATGGTAATGTCATCTGCATAACTATAGGTGGTTATGCCTAGATTGTCCAGATGTGTTCCTAGAGAAGCAGTGTATAGGTTTGAACGGACACGTATCAGAACTTTAGTAAGTGTCCTTAGGCATATGTTGTTTAAAGATGCAAAGGTAGGCCCTGTTTATCTTTCCCTTCCTTGAAGAGAATACAAGGACAGATAATGTTTAAACAGAGATAATGTGAAGTGAATTCAATTGTTTTGTTAAGCCGTATTTACAGACAGCTTTAGTTAAGAAGCTCTGCTGGTTAAGGCTTTTTCTGACCCTCAGTGGACTTCAATCTCTAGCTAGGAAAAATGCTGATGTGTTTAAAGTTTCATGTGACCTTACGTCACATGCTGACACATGCTGGCAAACCTGATTCGTATAAATATGTGAAACTCATAATAAAAGACGGACATATTTGAAAGATGGTTTCTGGTCTTTAAGATGTGTCCCCAGGTACCTGACTTACATATGACAGAGACAGAGAAAGTATGGGGCAGGAATTGGGACCTGAATCCTTTTCAGTTGGGGGCTTGTCCGCGATGGGCAGATGATATCACCGGTATTTTGTGAGTATTTCTGAATTTTTTCTGTTCTTTAATACTCACTGGGTAGTGGTGACCTGTACCCACCCTTTATTTTAAGTTCAAGCTTTGGGTTCTATTATGGAGTTTTTTTGGGGAAAATCTCGGGGTACTTTCGGTAAGCACCCCTCATATATATAAGCAGCTGCCATTCTTTCGGAAAGAATGAAATTATTTATAGAACCCCCCTGCCCACTCTGTCATTTGTAAGGTTAAAACTTTTATAGAGTATAAGATTTTATTGTCTCTTATTACTGTACCTCGCTTATAAGGTAAGATAAGCGAATATTTTTGCATTGTTATATGGGTTTTGTAATGAGTCATAAAGGCACTTACTCCTAGACAAATGAGACTTGTACGGCTGTGTGTGTGTATGACATTTTTCCTTCAGCTCCCATCTTTCTGTGTCACCAATGTTTACTACTGAGGTAGGACATGCTGTTATGTGGAATGAATTGAATGCGATGTTTGAATCAGTCTAAGATCTTTCCCTTGTAGTTAAAAAAAAAAAAAAAGAAAAAATTCCGTTTTAAAGGTTTTCTTTCTTGTGCAGAGCAAAAGCTAATCTGTTCTTTGCTTTCATTATCAGGGTCTGTGCATGAATGTTTTTGTCCCTTCCCCCAGACTTCTCTGTTTGGGCTTCCACTGACCCCCTATAGTGCTTCTTTGAAGTTACTCATTCTTGGTTTTATAAAGCAGTAAGGTGAGATTCCACTGCTTGTCTCTTGACTTTTCTCCGGCATTATCAAAACCACCATCTCTTCTTATAATACGCCCATCGCTCTTGTTGCCAAAGCTGATGGCATTCCCTGTTTCGTCCTAGATTTAGGGCTGTTAGTGTTTTGGTAATTCTCATTGCACTTATGTTTCTTCCACCATTCCACCGGCAGCCAATTATTTTTTTTTTCTGTCATTATCCTAAAGAATGTTTTATTTTAGTCCCTGTTGGTGAAGCTTTTCAGCTCTTTTTTTGCCTTCACCTTTAAGCAACAGTATACCTAGTGTGGAATGTCCTTCGGGCTATTCTACAAGTCATGCACTGCCCCTCATGGTCCTATTCTTATTTTGTACAACTTTTGTGTTCCATAATTCAGGAGACCTGTCAGGCTGATATAATGGTTGTCTGTGTGTGGTCACAAGGTGTCATGAAATAAACTGCACTGGTGTACATCTGAAGTGAAATACCTGGGTTTTGTCCTGTCTCATGGTCAGAGGAAAATCTGCACTTTCTGCATTGCTGCTGTTCTGGGTCTGCCCCCGCCCAGCTACCAAGAAAGACATGTTTACTTTTCTTGCTATGATTGGTCACTGCCGCCAATGGATCTCTGCTTGTTCCTTCTATGACCAGATTTTGAGACAGACCCTGGTTTCTGAAATGACTGCTCTTATCAGATGGACTTATGAAATGTTGGACATTTAAGATGTGCTTTGGTTTCTAGCTCAAGTTTGGGTTTTCCTGCTTATGCCCACATGTTTTATCTCTTTGTTTGGGACTATTGTAACACCATGAAGGGAGAACATGGCGGTAAGTTACGCTCTGTTGCCTTTTTTTATAGTCACTCCTGTTCAAGTTCCCTGGCTGCTTGTGCTATGGTGGTAGAGATGGTTACTTTTCTGATCCTAGGTCACCCCATTACCCTTCATACTCTTCACGATGTTCAAGCCCTTCTTTTAAATGGGTTTTTGGGTTTCACGGGTGAACAGGATTCTCTTCCTCTCTTTTTTCACAGCTCCTTCTGAATTTGATGCCTGGCGTTTGGCAGGTGCCCAAAGCCGCCCTTTTGGACGAACTTTGGTGCAAAGAGGGGAAACCCTGGATACCAGCTGCTAGCTCTCCCTTATTCATTGCCCAATATCATGGTATTGGTTATCGTAGTGCTCGCTCGACATTTTAACTTCTTGCTAGTGATATTTTCATTCTTGACCTTTTGCTCCTTGATACAGAGATATATAGCTCAATAATTACAACTGGCACGGTTGTGAATTGAAAATAAATTGGAAAATACAATTCCTTTCTATTGTTTTAGCTGAAATTAGGATGTTGCTAATTTAAAATGGGTTTTTCCGGATTTATACATAGCCATCCCAGATCCATTTTGGCACAGATATTTCTAGTGTTTTCCACGGGTCCTCTTTATCACTGCAGAGATAGAGACGCTCCAAAGAGACATTAGCTTTATGCCTTTTTTCAAATATGAGATGGTTATGATATACATTATTTGTTGTTTTGGTTTTTTTTTATATCAATGTGTTTATTTGCAGAGTTAAATTCAGCCCTGCACACTTGACAGATGGAGTAATAGCTCCACGCTTAAAACTTTATGTTTTGTCTGTGTCATGTCTACTTGTCTTAGTTTAGTGGGTACCCCAGGATACATAATATTGGCCATTTCTAGAGCTCTTTTTCCACTTCTTACTAGCCTAACTGCGCAATGTTCTTTTACTTTTAGCTTTTATATTCTGAATATAGTTTAGTTAGGGGTTATAAGAAAAAGTTTTACTTTATACAGCGTTTATTTCGTGGTGTTCCCTACATATGATCCATTCAATATACATTTCTGAATACATTCAGTACATCAGTATGGTCTCTCTGAAGTGCATAATAGTTATATGAAGCACGAAAAAACATATCCTTTTGGATTGTTCAATTAAGAACCTTAAGTAAGTGAGTATTGTCTCTCTTTTGCCATGGCTATGCTAAGTGAATGAATTGGTATTGTTACATGTTGCCACATTCAGTACAGGCAACATGGTTTCTCTTGTTTTTTATCTCTTATTTGGATCACATTGGAGTACAGCTGCTGAATGATATTTGGAATGCTTTTCAAGCATTTCTTTTCAAGTATCTCTTTCTGTATGCACAGACATCTGGCTGCTCTCCCTTTGAGATTCTCACGGGATGACCTTTCTCTGCCCCATGGGTAGATTTTCCCTTGATACAGGAGGAATACGTCCAAAAGCTAATTGAAATATTAGGGCTTGTTCAAAGAAACGTGTCTTGCACTTCTCCTTTCTCTCCACAGATTCCTACCCATTTTTTCCAGCCTGGTGATTATCCAGCAGCTTTCCAAGGATCGGAAGCAGACAGATTTCCCCTTTGGCCTTCCCACTACTGTGATCGCTGTGCCCAGGCCCGCTGCACTCACTGAGGAGTTTCCTGTTTGGATCCACGCAAGTCGCTTGAAGAGGGTTAACCTAAAACCCTAGAAGCAAGTCTTCCCTGCGCAGATTTCACCTCCTCCAGTGAACAACATGATGATCTCATTGCAGCATTCTACCAACTTTATCATTCTCTTACTGGCACTGCTGCTGCTAGTTTTTCTCCCTGTATGGATCATTTCTAACTGGGTCTACAGGGATGATGTGTTCTGGGTCCACGACACTTTCTGCCCATACCCATCTGTAAATGACACTCCTGCTGTAAACAGCACCCCCGACACCTCTTTGCGAACACGACGTCAAGCTGGACTACTCCCTCGCAAAGGCTGTCCTTCAATTGGAATCCAGAAAAGACCGATAGTATGCTACCCTTTGGTATAATTCCAGCAGTGTGCAAGTTGCCACCTTCTCCTTTGAGTATTGTGACATTGTGGACTGTTCATCAATTGATATCCCAAGGCTGTGCCATTGGTCCTCAGAGATTCCTAAAACTAAGGACATATATGTATATGTTACTGACTTACGTTGGGGGGTTAAGTGTGCATTCTGGGGAATGGTAGGGTGGAATATTGATACTGACTGGGCTTATAAACTAGAAAATACCCTGAAAAACAGTGGACCAAAATGGTAAATCACTGCTTACTTGTATGACCCTTCATAAGGTTGGACACTGTTATAGGAAAAGTGTTCCTGTACAAATTATTAAGCTTTCTCTTACTATTGACAACCCTAGACCTACTGATGAAGGTATGTACATTATGGACATGTGGTTTAAGGGTGGGTCTAGCTACCATCAGTTTTCTTACGGGATCTATCTACCTCCACTCATCCTCTCCCGCCATTTTGTGGGGGCCCCAAAAAATACTAACTCACTGGCCCCTACATTCAATAAACTTACTGACATGATGGCTATTGCCAATCCCACTTTTGAAGATATTGTGGCTGTTGAGGTAGGGTTTTCAGAACGTAACCTTTGGTTAGAATGGATGAAATTCACTGCTGATCAACATAATAAGAGTAATTGTTACATATGTGCTCAAGCTAGACCCCATCTAGGAACCGTACCTCTGGACCTCCCTCCTGGTATCCAACCATGCCTTTTTGGGTTATTTACCTATCCTCTTTGTGCACTGCAGTGTTCTAAATACCCTATGTTGCCAGGACAGCAAAAGCTTGATATTGCCGTTATCATCTATAAGGGCAATTACATATGTCATGTTTCTAATCTGACACAGAGTAGTTTTGTAGGTAATTTACCCCCAGTGCACTTTAGTTAAGGTTACTATGCTTCTGCATATTGTTTCTGAAAGGCATCCTTCCTATTCACATGGTTTTTCCTTTTATTTGTCTTGATATAAATCTGATCACATGTATACATAGATGCTATAGGGGTCCCAAGAGGGGTCCCAGATGAATTTAAGGCCCGAGCTCAGGTTAAGGCTGGGTTTGAGTTCCTTATTCCCTTTATTACTATTAATAAGAATGTTGATCGGATTAGTTAAAATTATTATAATCAGCAACGCTTTGTGAACTATTCTAGGAACGCCTTGCAAAGTATTACTGATCAATTAGGCTCCACTTCTCAGATGGTTCTCAAAATCATATGGCCCTAGATATGATTCTAGCTGAGAATTCTGAAAAATTCTCCTCAGTACTTTAAGCTGTTGTACTTTTCTTTCTGACAATATAGGTCCTCCTATGGACATTCAGAAATTAGCAGACCTCTTTGCTGAGTTCAAATGTAACTCTGATTTATCTAATTTTTGGGATCAGCACTTTAGTTGAATGCATAATCTCTTATTATTTGCACTCTTGTCTTGACTGCTCATGTACTGTGTTATTCGTATTACAGCTCCTAAAAAGACCCCTCCTTGAGAGACATACCTAGAGTATCACTCCCTTCCAGCTCATGCTGTGTATTTGTGACGTCATTTACATGACGTAAGAGGGGAATTGAACGGACACGTATCAGAACTTTAGTAAGTGTCCTTAGGCATATGTTGTTTAAAGATGCAAAGGTAGGCCCTGTTTATCTTTCCCTTCCTTGAAGAGAATACAAGGACAGATAATGTTTAAACAGAGATAATGTGAAGTGAATTCAATTGTTTTGTTAAGCCGTATTTACAGACAGCTTTAGTTAAGAAGCTCTGCTGGTTAAGGCTTTTTCTGACCCTCAGTGGACTTCAATCTCTAGCTAGGAAAAATGCTGATGTGTTTAAAGTTTCATGTGACCTTACGTCACATGCTGACACATGCTGGCAAACCTGATTCGTATAAATATGTGAAACTCATAATAAAAGACGGACATATTTGAAAGATGGTTTCTGGTCTTTAAGATGTGTCCCCAGGTACCTGACTTACATATGACAGAGACAGAGAAAGTATGGGGCAGGATTTGGGACCTGAATCCTTTTCAAGGTTGAAGAGGGTAGGGGATAGTGGGGATCCTTGTGGTACGCCGCAGGGGTTTGACCAAGGTTCTGATTTATTTTTTTTTGATTTTACACTGTAGGGTCTGGATTTTAGGAAGCCTTCAAACCAAGAGTATACTTTATCTTAGATAACTATTGCATCCATGATCTGTAGAAGGATGTTGTGATCAACTAGGTCGAATGCTGCAGTTAGGTCCAGTTGTATGAGAAGCATTTTTCTCCCTGTGCTAAGGTGTTGTCTGATTGTGTCCATTAGGGAGCCTAGAAGTGTCTCTGTGCTGAAGTTAGTTCTGAAGCCTGATTGCATGGGGTGGAGTAGGTTATGGTCATCTAGGTAGTTGGTGAGGAGTTTGGCTACTAGGCCTTATGTAATTTTGAGGTATAGCGGTATTGAGGCAATAGGTCTGAAGTTGGATGGGTGGTCTGGTGGTTCTTTTGGGTCTTTTTGGATTGGGGTGATGACGATTTTGCTGAGGTCAGTAGGGAAAATGCCATCTGTGAGCGTGGATTGAATCCATTGTAGAAGGATGGTACAGAATTTTACACTGGAGGTAGGAGATATGAAGGGCAGTGGTTGAGGTCACAGGAGGCATGGCTGTATTTTTTGTAGAGTTTATTGAGTTCGGACCATTGTATGTTGGGGAACTGAGACCATGTTCTGTCTGCTGCAGTTGACTCTTTTTCTGAGAGGTGAATTGTGATTGCGTTTTGATGGGGTGGGGTAAGATTGAGGGTGGCTCTGGCATTGGCAATTTTGTTCTTGAAGTGTTCTGCTAAGAGGATAGCTGAGGGGGGAGGGGTGTTGTTGGTGGTTGTGTAGGGTTTGGATTGGAGAAAAGTGAATGAAATCTCTCTTCACAAAAGTGGTCACAAAGATGATGCAGGAAACTACAAGAAAATAAGCCTTACTGGAAAAATAATGGAAGTGTTGCTGAAGGAAAAATATAGTGAATTTCCTAGACTCTATTGGGTTACAAGATCCACAGACAATTTGGTTGCAGATAGGTTGGGGAGAGCTTCATGAGGAGCTCCAGTAATTTGAAAAATTAGGATAGTGCTAGCAGACGTTTAAGGTCTACATCCTGATAACTGAAAGCTGGCTTAAAGATAATGATGCAGTCACATTAGGCATGACATGCGTCCCAGGCTATGAAGCCTTAGCATGCTCTCATACAGAAAAAAAGGATGAGGAGTAGCAGTCATTTTAAAATAAAAACATCATACCAAGACTGATAGACCTTATCACACTAAATGGCATTGAATGCTTCACCTTCTCCACTGGTCATACCAGAAGCCACACCTTTTCCCTGATCTATAGAGCCCCAAGCTTCCCATGAATGCCCTAGATGATTTCACAACAGTCATAAGAACATAAGAATAGCCTTACTGGTTAGTATAATGGTCCATCAAGCCCAGTAGCCCGTTCTCACGGTGGTCAAGCCAGGACCCTAGTACTTGGCCAAAACTCAAGGAGTAGCAACATTCCATGCTATTGATCCAAGGCAAGCAGTAGCTTTCCCCATGTCTTTCTCAATAACAGACTATGGACTTTTCCTCCAGTCATCATCAAGTTAGTTATCTCCCACTAATGAATCACCATCCTTGATGACTTCAACTTTAGAAACTACCACAACTTTATAAACTATCACAACCAGAACACTAGCGAACTTCATTACAAGACCATACTATCAGAACTCCAGGCCTTTGTTGACAGACAGAATGCCCTCTCCCCTTACCAAGCTAGGTTCAGAAAATTTCATAGCAAAGAAACAGTTCTAGCGGACATTATTGATGACTGATGGAACATACAAGACAAAGGAAATGATGGGCTACTGATCCTTCTAGACCTCAATGCTGCCTTCAGTACCATTGATCACTCCACCTCAATACCAACAATCACCCCTGCCTCCTCACCAGACTTGCAAATATTGTAATCAAAAATTGAGCACTCCAATGGTTCTCATCATTCCTGAGCCATAGTACCCAAAGTGTACTACTAACATATACTCTATTACATTTCATTACATTAGTGATTTTTATTCCGCCTTTACCTTGCGGTACTCTATCACAACCTAAACCAATAAAATATGGAGTACCTCAGAGCGCCCTCCTTTCCCTTCTGCTATTCAACCTCTACATCAAATCAATGATAAACATCACCTTAAAATACCAAATAAAGTTCCACTCATTTTCCGTTGACAACTGTCCCTACTGCAAGGCTCAAACCAAGATGCTCAAGTCTCCAAACTGCATAACTGCCTCTCAGAAATAAAAGACTGGATGATCCAAAACAAGATGAAAAAAAATGTGGCAAAAAATAAGTTTCTCTGGATATGGAGAGGAACTCCAAACTCGCCTGCTCATTAATCTCTTGGAAATTAGCCACCTTGATGACCAAGGGCAAAGTATGTAGCCTAGGGGTGATCCTTGATGGCAATCTTTCACTCTCTGACCATATCTCCCATATAGTACCTGCTTCATTCTACTACTTCTGGCAGCTGTGGAAAATATCAGAAGATACTTCACAGAACCAGACTTCTCTCAGCTACTCTATGCCTTCATCCTCTCCGTTATGGGCCACTGGAATGCACTCCTAAATGGGATCACTAAAAAATCCTCCATCAACTACAATGATTGCAAATTGCTTCCATCCAACTCCTAAAGAATCTCTGCAAATGAGACCCAATCACCCTGGCATTGCGTTCTGCCCACTGGCTGCTGATTGACAAATGATATATATATAAAGTTCTAGTAATGGTCTACAAACGCTTATAGAACATGGTACCAGCCTATATGGCCTCCAAAATTCTGCCCATTGCCCCAAACTCACTACTTCGCTTGCAAGAGGAAAAGAAATTATATAGAAACATAGAAAAATGATGGCAGATAGAAGCCAAATGGCCCATCTAGTCTGCCCATTATCACTTTCTCTCTCCGAGATATCGCACGTGCCTATTCCAAGCCCTTTTGAATTCAGCCACAGTCTCTGTCTCCACCACCTCTTCTGGGTGACTGTTCCATGCATCTACCACTCTTTCCGTAAAAAAGTATTTTCTCAGATTACTGTGGGCCTATCACCTCTTAAGTTCATCCTAAGCCTTCTGATTGCAGTTTCCTTTCAAATGAAAGAGACTCAACTCATGTGCATTTACATTACATAGGTATTTAAACATCTCTATCATATCTCCCCTCTCCCACCTTTCCTCCAAAGTATACAGATTGAGATCTTTAAGTCTGTCGCCATACGTCTTATGATGAAGACCACATACCATTTTAGTAGCCTTCCTCTGGACCGACAGCACCCTTCACTTTGAGAATGCCCAGGAAAGTTTTTGCTGCACCCCTAGAACAAAATACCTATATACATTAGATCACTAGAAGGTCTACGGAATTGCAGGAAGGCAATAAAAGCTCACCTCTTCCCCTGGCCCTTTAAGAGAGTGCATTTATCCAACTCCACAGATCTTCTGACAAAGGGCCCTGACCTTCCTTTGTCTCGAATCTCAAATGCTGATGTAATTCAACCTATCATACCTTGTTCTGTCATTTAATATTCTACCACTCTATAACATACTATTCACCATCTTTGTCCTACTATACTATATGCCATGTTTGCCATTTAAGGTTTGCCATTCCTTGTCTTCTATGCTACCTTTCATCAGGCACATTTGCTCTACAATTTTTTCCAAATTGTATCATACTATATTAGCCATGCTTTGTGATACTGTGTTTACCGTGCTATGTTTTGCTGAAATATGCTCACCATGCTGTCTCACCATACCATGTTTTGTCATATTATGTTTCTACCATGCTTTGTTAACTAGGTTTTGCTATTTTGTCAGACAATGTTTACCATACTATGTCTGAGAGTGTGGTGCAGTAGTTGCAACTGCAGCCTTGGCACCATGACTTTGTGGGTTCAAACCTACACTGCTCTTTGTGACAATGGATGTGTCACCTGATCCCCCTTTGCCTCAGGTACATTAGATAGATTGTGAGCCCACCAGGATAGACAGGGATAAATGCTTGAGTTCCTCAATTAATTCATGTAAGCCATTCGGAGCTCCCCTGGGAGAATAGTATAGAAAATTGAATAAATAAAATAAAGATAGTACTGGGTAGACTTCTACAGTCAATGGTCCAGAAATATCAAAGAAAAATGCAATTTATTTTAATCATGAATTTATAATGCTTTTAACTATTGGGGAAACTGGATGGACTTTTCAGGTCTTTATCTGCTTTCATTTACAATGTATGAGTGCTTTCCAAAGATTCCATATATCTTACACAATAGGAATGTGATTAGTTTTGCTAGTGATATCCAGTTCATATTTTTAGATTAGACATAGGGTATTCCAACTAGGGCATACGAAAACCCATTTTATATAGACCACTGAGATTTCAAAATAGATGTCCAGATCAGGACCTTCTCAATTCTAGGGAAGTTTTTGAAAACCAAAGAAGAAGCAGAATGATCCTGGTCTTCAATCAAACCACAGTTTAACAGCAACCAATGTAGAATATACAGAATGTCATCTAAACATGCAGTGGACTCGACATGGGCTATTAAAGTGTGATTTAATTTGAAGACCAGGCTCACTCTGCTTCTTCTTTGAATTCCCCGGCATGGGCTATTAAAGTGTGATTTAATTTGAAGACCAGGCTCACTCTGCTTCTTCTTTGAATTCCCCGGGACTTGTGCAGAGTAGAATTTCTCTGTTGCTTTGTTCAAAGTTTTTGCAAAAGCAGGAGTGCATATCTTTTCGCTGGCCTATGTTGAATCTTCAATAAAGACTAAATATAAGCCTGAAAGTAAATAAAAAGTGCCCAAGATCATGACACATTATAACATGAAATCTCTCACCAGTATGGATGGAGATCTCTCCCTCTGGACAGGGGATACATTCATAGCAGCAAATGGGCTCTCCCTCTCTGGTTAATTTCCTGAACCCAGGAAGGCAACTCAGGCTACATCTGGACTGTGGTGGTATCTAATGATTGAGAAAAAAAATATGAATTACTTGAGACATAAGAACATAAGAATAGCCTTACTGGGTCAGACCAATGTTCTTTCAAGCCCAGTAGCATTAACTTTGGGACAGTGCTGTGAACAAGACTTCCCTGTGAACTTCTAAAAGCTAAGTTACTCAGAATTTCATATTCTGCTCTTTTCACTGTTTTTCAGCATTATATCTGCTTAATTTCTCTTCTTCTCTTCCGTGTTTCTTACTAAAAAAAAATAAACGCTTCTCTTTCCTGTGTTAAATCTAATTTCCTGTACCTCTTCATAGGAATCAGGGTAAGACTTATAGTCTCATCCACCCCAGGGATCACTGCTCATATATAGAGACCCAAATATTCAGGACTACTCAAATCAAGTCATTTCACAACCAATCAAGATGACCTTTATTCTATGCAATCACTGTGGTGCTTTAATTCCAAACACACTATTTGGAGGCTTAAGGCTTGCCCCATCTGTCTTCAACTTGCTAGTATTAAGGAGGAGCTCTGCAAACTTAAACAGGAATTGAATACAATTAAAGCAGCTTTCATCGCTCCACAAAATCATACCAACTTACCACCTCTACCTCAAAGAATAAAACAGCCAAGGAATAAATGGGTCATATTAGGCTCAGGAAGACTGCGACATATAACACAGAAACATCCACCTTCACAAATATTACCTCTACATAATTCCTTCGCTCCACTAGTGCACTGCAATACTCAAGAAAACAAGGGAGGTGGGACTGGAACCAATGAAGGTAACTCAAGAGAACAAGCACACCCTAAGCACAAATAAAAAAGCCCAAAACAGAAAACTATTACTGTTGGGGAATTCCATCATCAGAGGCATTAATCTTGGAACACAAGGCGAGGAGACCAAAATAGTGAAATGTCTTCCATGATCCTCGGCTACCAGGAGTTCCAGGCAAATATTGACTATAATTAAGGAAGAAACTAAGAATTTTAACACTGATGTTGTTATCCATCTGGGAACAAATGACCTGGCCAACAACTCCACACTTGCAGCACAGAAAGCTTTTCGGGAGCTTGGTGAGGGCTTGAAACCTTTTGTAAAGACTTTAGCTTTTTCTGAAATACTGCCTGCATATGGAAAGGGAGAGCAAAGAGTGAAAAACACAGAGGACTTTAATAGGTGGCTCAAAGCCTGGTGTCATTAAGAAGGATTTAGGTACATAGGAGGATGGGGAAATACATGGAAGGACAAGAAGCTATATTGCACTGATGGGCTACATATTACTACAGCAGGAAAAAGAAACCTTGTGGAGAAATTTAGACAATATGGGGCTCATAATTAAAAAAAAAAAGTCTAAAAAGTGGCCTAAATGGGTACTTGGACGTATCTAAAACCAGCTTAGGCCTTTCCCCTGCCTCTAAACACACAGAACAAAACTAGACATTTTTAGATGAGGGGAAAGGGTGGGAGGTGGGCCGGCCTACAACTAGACATACAGCAGGTATAACTGCCTACTGACACTATCACTGTAGGAGAGATGACTTCGGAGTGAGCATCGCTAAACTAAAAGATGCTGGAAACATATATGTGGAGAGTGATGAGGGAAAAGCAAATGTGCTAAACAAATACTTCTGTTCTGTGTTCACAGAAGAAAATCCTGGAGAAGGACCGAGATTGTCTGCCAAAGTTACATGAGAAAATGGAGTAGATTCTGCGTTGTTCATGGAGGAGAGTGTTTATGAGAAACTTGAAAAACTGAAGGTGGACAAAGCGATGGGACCAGACGGGTTCCATCCCAGAATACTGAGGGAGCTCAGAGAGGGTCTGGCGGGTCCTATTAAAGACTTGTTCAACAAATCTCTGTAGACGGGAGTGGTTCCCGGGTATTGGAGGAGAACGGATGTGGTCCCTATTCACAAAAGTGGTCAGAGGGATGAAGTGGTAAACTACAGGCCGGTGAGCCTCATTTTGATTGTTGGAAAAATAATGGAAGTGTTGTTGAAAGAAAGGATAGTGCACTTCCTTGAATCTAATGGGTTACAGGATCTGAGGCAACATGGCTTTAAAAAAGGTAAACTAAATGAAAGAATGGAAAACAAAATAGTGTCCAAATAATTGTGTAATATAGCAGAAATCGATGGAACACTGGTGATGTATATAACGTGATTTAAATCAAGGGAAAAAAGACCTCAAAATACCCCTAAAATGTGAGCAATGAAGTCACAAATATTTTGGGGTTGGGTATCATCACTGGTCACATTAATAGAAAAAATATTATAAAAAAAACATTTAAAAATATTAAATATTAATTAAAAGCAAAAATATTAAAAATACTTCAAGGGTTTTTGACCAGTGATGATACCCAACCCCAAAATATTTGTGACTTCATTGCTCACATTTTAGGGGTATTTTGAGGTCTTTTTTCCCTTGATTTAAATCACGTTATATACATCACCAGTGTTCCATCGATTTAAAAAAGGTAAATCATGCCAAATGAAACTGATTGAATTTTTTGATTGGTTGACCGGAGAGCTGGATCGAGGACATATGCTAGATTTAATTTACATAGATTTCAGCAAAGTTGTTGATATGGTTTCTCATAGGAGGCTGTTGAACAAACTTGAAGGGCTGAAGTTAGGACCCAAAGTGATGAACTGGGTCAGAAACTGGCTGTCAGACAGACACCAGAGGGTGGTGGTTAATGGAAGTCGCTCGGAGGAAGGAAAGGTGAGTAGTGGAGTCCATCAGGGTTTGGTGCTGTGGCCGATCATATTCAATATTTTTGTGAGTGACATTGCTGAAGGGTTAGAAGAAAAAGTGTGCCTTGTTGCAGATGATACCAAGATTTGTAACAGAGTAGACATCGAAGAGGGAGTGGAAAATATGAAAAACGATCTGCAAAAGTTAGAGGAATGGTCTAATGCCTGGCAACTAAAATTCAATGCAAAGAAATGCAGAGTAATGCATTTGGGGATTAATAATTGGAAGGAACCGTATATGCTGGGAGGTGAGAAGCTGATATGTACTGACGGGGAGAGGGACCTTGTGGTGATAGTGTCCAAAGATCGAAAGGTCAAACTTTCCCAGTCCACTTACCACTCCCTCGCCCCTCTTTCCACTAAAACCATCTCCTACTCCCGTAAGGCCCCTTGGTTTCTTCCCTATCACAGAGAACTAAAGCAGAAATGTCGAGCTCTGGAGCGCAAATGGAGAAAATCTAAATCCCCTTTCGACAGACAGTCCTGGAGGGCCAACATCAAGTTCTACAATACAGTTCTGAAAAAAGCAAGACAGAACTTCTACGCAGATAAAATCACCAGATCTAACAACCAGAGCAGTACTCTATTCAATATCTGGCGTTTCTTAACTTCCAAAAAAGACTCCACCTCAGTCCCCTCCTCCCCCTCAGCTGGTGTTCTGGCGAAATTCTTCAACGATAAGATCACCACCTTGAGATCCCCCTTCCCACCCACAGTCCCCTACAACTCCCTGGTGCCCACCGACTCCATTTCTACCCCAACGACCTCCTACCCCATCCCAGTCGACAGATCCTGGTCCATCTTTGAGCTCGTATCCGAATCCACGGTCCTCAAACTTTGCCTCAAACTGAAATCCTGCAACTGCTCCTTAGACCCATTCCCCTCCTACCTATATGAGAAAATTCCCGCGCAGGCCATCTCTTCTATTACTGAACTCATCAATTCCGCCTTACACTCGGGTCTTTTCTCCCCAGAAATGGGCCATATAGCCCTGAACCCTCTACTGAAAAAATCTGACCTAGACCCCTCCACACCATCCAGCTACCGCCCAATAGCAAATATCCCTCTATTAACCAAGTTGCTCGAGTCCATCATTGCCACCCAACTCGCATCTTATTTAGAGAGATTTTCTATCCTCTTACCTTACCAATATGGATTTCGTTCCATTTTCAACACTGAATCCCTACTGACCTCCTTAATCTCTAAGGTACAGTTACTCCACTCTCGAAATAAGTTTGCCGTCCTCCATCATTTCGACCTTTCTGCTGCTTTTGACGTTGTTCACCATGACATCCTAGTCTACCAACTCTCCGAGATAAGCATCAACTCCACAGTCTTAGACTGGTTCTCTAAATTCTTACGCTCTCGCTCTTACACCGTCAATATGAATGGCACCTCATCCGTCCCCTTGCAACCAACGTGTGGAGTCCCGCAAGGCTCACCTCTTTCTCCTATCCTGTTTAACATCTATATGTCCTCCCTTAAACTCCTCCACCTATCACTCCTAGAAACAATTTACACTTATGCTGATGATATCCTAGTTCTCCTCGAGTCCGACCCAAACCTTACCAACCTCTCAGAGAACATATCCTCCTGTATAACGAACCTCCAGTCCTGGGCCCATACTGTCAAAATGAAACTGAACGAGTCTAAAACTAAACTACTTTGGCTCGGCCCTAAACTTGACCAACTCCCCACCTCCATCCCCCTGTCCTCTGGCTCCACTCTGCAGCTGGAGTCCTCAAGCAATGTTCTGGGCATCACCATCGACTCCACTTTGTCTTTCAACGACCACCTCAATTCTTTGGCAAAAAAATGCTATTTCAGCCTTCACATGCTGAGGAAAGTAAGATCCTATCTCCATCAAAATCACTTTACAGTTCTCGTCCAATCTATCATCCTGTCCAGATTGGACTACTGCAACTCAATCTACCTAAGCCTTACCAAGAAAAGCCTTCATAGACTTCAGCGGATCCAGAATGCCGCTGCCAAGCTCATCTTCGTAAAAAGTAAATTCGACCATGTCTCACCGCTCCTGTCCAAGCTCTACTTTAGAATACAACAACAATGGTAACATTTGATATACATATAACCATTGAGGAAGAATTATCATATTATAAAGAGAAATACGTCCCATTAAAAAGATAGGAAAATGTCTCCATATTAATAAGGTTGATTTGGTCTTATTCAATAACGGTTGAATATTAAGATCATTTTAACAGATAATATCTTGTGGAATAATGATCCCTAAATAAGTAACTACTTTACTTGCCCAAGTTAATGGGAAATTTCCTTTCCAATGTTCCTTCAAGAACTGATTGAAAGAAAGGGCTAGAGATGTCTGATAATTTAGACGAAACCCAGAATGAAATCCAAATTCAGATATTGCATCAATAAGATGTGGTAAAGAATTCTTAGGATCAGTCAAAATAATTATGAAATCATCTGCAAAAGCTAATACTTTAAAATCTTGATCTATCACCCGAATCCCAGTAATGTGAATATCTTGTTTCAAGATACGTAAAAGAGGTTCTAGATATATTATAAATAATAAAGGAGAAAGAGGACATCCCTGTCGAGTCCCACGAGAAATAGTAAAAGGAGATGAACAAGTGCCATTAATCAAAATAGAGGCCCTTGGCTTGACATACAAAACTCGAAAACTATCTAAGAACCATTCAGAAATTCCTATTTCTGGATGACTGACTTCAAATTCAAACTCAATACAGAAAAGATAAAATTTCTCGTTACCTCGCCACACCCGCTTGACACCAAAACTATGCATCAATAAACTTAATTGCTCTATTCAGCCCACCATGAAGATACTGGGTGTTACTCTTGACCAATGCTTAACCATGAAATACCAAGTTGACTCCTTAATCAAAAAGGGCTTTTTCACCCTTTGGAAACTTAAATCCATTAAATCATATTTTGATAACTCAGCATTCAGAATCCTGGTACAATCCCTCATGCTGAGTCAACTTGACTACTGTAACATCGCCTATTTAGCAATCTCCCAAAAGAATATGCAACGCTTACAATTAATGCAGACTAAAAAAACACATCAGGCAGCTTTATGAGGTAAAGACCTAGAACAACTGCTCTCGCCCACCACTTACGAGGAATTCAGGAAGCACCTAAAAACATACCTGTTCCTGAAGTATCTAGATAGCTGACCCGTTCTTCTCCTTCCCCTCCATAATGGTTCTCTCGCCCTTTCACCCACTTGTTTCCCCATCACTTAAGTTCTTCAATTTGTACTCTCTTTTGTTCTTTTGTAAACCGCATAGAACTTCACGGTACTGCGGTATATAAACTGTTATTATTATTATTATTATTTTAGAGAATGCAGAAAAGAGAAAGGACCACTCCACTAGGTCAAAAGCTTTTTCTGTATCCAGACTAGCCAACAGACCAGAAATTGCTTTTGTCTGACCAGTCACTAATGCCATTAAAACTTTTCTAACATGCAAAACTGATTGACGACCTCTTATAAAACCAACTTGTTCTTCCCCTATCAGCATAGGCAGATGAATTGCCAGTCTATCTGCCAATACTCTTGCCAATATCTTAAGATCTACATTGAGTAATGAAATCAGATGATATGATTCTACCAACAGAGGATTTTTATACGGTTTTGGGATCAATGTTATCAGAGCATCAGTAGCTCCTAAAGGAAAAGAATTGTTTTCTACACATTGATTATAATAACACATCAATGTACTTGGAATCTGATTAATAAGTAATTTATAATATTCCCCTATAAATCCATCTGGTCCAGGTGCCTTACAAGTAGATAAAGATTTAATAACTTTTTGGATTTCTACTCCTCTAATAGGCACATTTAAAGAAGTTAACATTTGTGGTGTTAACTTAGGCAAAGAAGCATCCTCTAAATAAGCCTGCACAAGAGAAGGTTGGGAAGAAGAATCAGCCATATAATCACAAAATGTTTGGGAAATTTTATTAGTTACATTAGTTATAGTTCCATCTGAAAGGCAAAGTGATTGAACCATCCTTGATCCACTCCAAGTTTTAGTGAGTTTCGATAAAAAAACGACCAGACGATTTCCAAAATGAAAAAATGTAAATTTCCTATATATAGCACTACGTTGATACCTTTCATGCAAAGAGAGTATTAAGAGCTATTTGTGCTGCAAGCATATTTTCTTTATGATTAAATGTAGGATGTCGCAAATAAGTACGTTTTTCACATTGAAACTGACGTTCGAAAGAGATCATTTTAGCAGCAATATGTTGATTTAGTGAAGTGACATAAGTAATGATATCACCTCTAAGAACTGCTTTAGAAGCTTCCCAAAAAAGAACTGGTTCTGCTATATGTTCATCATTGAAATGAACATAATCGTCCCAATGTTCTACAATATATTGCTGAAAATGTGAATCCTCATATAGATAGGAAGGAAACCTCCATCCACTTCCTCTAGAAACCCCCTACCTCAAAATCCAGAAACACCAGCGAATGATCAGAAAGCATTTGTGGTCCAATAGTAGAAGAAAGAACACAAGAAAACAATAATTGTGAAACAAAAATATAATCAATACGGGACCAAGAAAAATGAGAGCGTGATAAATGCATATAATCTCTTTCCATAGGATGCAACCATCTCTAGGGATCAACTAAGTTTAAAGCAGAACATAAATAAGGTACTCCCTTGTGAAATACAGAAGACTGATGACCTGAAGATCTGTCCAAAGAAGGATCAAGAACTTGATTTAAATCTCCCGCCAATATTAGAGGAACTGAATTAGATTTCAAAGCTATCAATCAAATTTTGAAAAAAAACATGTTCATATATATTAGGAGCATACACCACCAATAAATTAAAAGTGAATGCACTTAATGTCACTTGTAAGTAAACATAACGACCATAATCATCTTTTGCAAGTAATTTGGTTTGTGATTGAAGATGTTTGCTAATAAGCACTGCTACACCACCTTTTTTGCAATCAGTGGAAGAACAAAAAACCTCCCCTACCTATCCAGTTTTAAGTTTCATATGCTCAATTTCAGATAATTTGGTTTCTTGTAGACATGCAATATCCACTTTCTGGCGACAAAGACATGCAAGTAATTTGGTACGTTTAACAGGTGAATTTACCCCTGATACATTCCAAGTGGCCACTCTAAGTGACGATAATGATTTAGCCCCAGTCATCACACAAATAAAACAGATCTGCAAGGAAAATTATACAAATAAGACATCCAGGTGCCCAGCCTTCACCACAGATGCAAAAGATACCCACAGTCACATAAATAGCACCAAAATAATTTAAGAAATCTTCCATATTATAATATTGCAACATTTGAATAATTATAAATATTATTAATATGTGCACAGTTCTAAAAAACCCATCCCATCCCAATTTTAACCTCCTCTTCTTCTCTTGTACCCCAAACTCCCTAACACCCAATAATGTAGATGACATTTCTGATTTCCAATATATGGGAATCAGATAGTCAAATTAACGTGCTTACGTGATATGACTTCAGGTCCCATCTGTCCAAACATACTGATAATACATAGGTTTTAGAATATATATATATATATATATATATAAAATCAATAAACTTTTTATAAAACTAATTTGATTTTCTTTATATAGGCATGTGCAATCAATTTTTTTTCTTTAATCTTTATAAATCATTTATTATAATAATTTATGCTATAATGAGCACATATAAAAATCAATATTGTACTAATAAGAAGATTAAATAATGAATCATATGATATATGTATAGAAATATATAAGCTATATGCATTTTATTTTATTATATATTAAATTTTGCTTTAATAGGATTCTTTCACTATTTATTTTTATTTTCTTTTCCAATCAGGGCGATACAAACAAAGCAACAGACACTACAACGAAGCATTCCCACATATTCAATATTAGCATCTGTATTTTTATAAAAATTTAATTTAAAAATGTTTAAGGTGTACAAGCATCAAGATGTATAAATATCAGATGTTTCCCGTTTCTATTTCTCATATTTTTAAAATTATTTCATATTCTTTCTTGAACTGAGGTGTTACTTAGAATGTCAGATGGACTAAATGTAGATTTACATGTCTATCTCAAAGCAGATCAAGAAGGCAAAAAGCACAAAATGTATCTCATTTCTTTTCCATTTCTTCAATATTTGTTTTTGAACTTTTAAGTTTTCACCCCTTCTTGCCTTCATTATTTCTTCTCCTTCCACTTTTTCCCATTTTTGCCACTCTTTCTCATACCTTTAAAGATTTATTTCCTCTTCTAATATCAAGACTGATAAAAAGTCTCCTATGTCATGATACAGAGAGGCTGAGCATTCACATATAATCTTCTCAGTGCAGATTAAGAAGATAGAAAGCACAAATTGCATCTCATTTATTTCCTCTTCTAATATCCAGACTGATAGCAATTATCCTGTGGAAGAACTAGGTCGATTGTCAACAAGTCTCCTGCGTCATGCTACAGATAGACAGAACATTCACATGGAATCTTCTCAGTGTAGATCAGGAAGAAAGAAAGCATAAATTGCATCTCATTTCTTTTCCATTCTTCATATCATTTTGAATTTTCCTCTCTGCTTACCATCTTTGCCATTCTTTATCATGACTTAAAAATTTTTTCCCTCTTCTTTCCTGAATTACTTTCTAAGTCTTATCAATAATAGTTTCCTCTGTCTTCATGTAGTTTTTATTATTGTTTACTTTTTAATATTTAAATGTTAGAAATCAGCAAACATAAGATATTAACGCCCCCATATCAACAGTAACACCCCTACATAGACAAAAGAAAAAACTATAAAGTATATTAAACTTTGAAATGCTCCATCACAGCCTCCATCACCCAATATGCACAAACCACCTTAATGAAAAAACAAAACAAGACATTATATGAACAGAACCTATTACAAAATAACTTATCAACATCATATAATGACAGTATGAATTTTCAAGATCCGATAGGCATCAAATTGTTGAAGTACCTGTGACAACAGTCGTATATAATTATTTGCCTCCAAAACAGATGTGAATGATTTCCAGCCAGTGTTTGTAAAAATGCGTAATGTTGCAGGATATGCCAGAATGAATCTCATTTTTCTTTTCACTAAATCAGCACAAATAGGGGAAAACTGCTGATGTTTCTCTGATTATGAAGCAGAGTAATCTTGAAACAGTCTAATTTGAGCTCCATCAAAAGTTAGTGTCTCTTTACATTGGCGATATTGCTGAAATAATGTCACTTTATGTGCATAATTATGCACTTTAGCTATGATTATTCGTGGCCTTTGATGGTTATCTTGTTTAATACCCACCCGGTTTACCCGTTCTAAACGGAGAGGGCCAGTATCTGACGGAAGCAGCAGGTTTTTTTAAACCAATCCTCCAACTGAAACAGTAAGTGAGTTTCTGACACTGACTCAGGAATCCAGATGTTATCTCTTCATGAATAATTTTCAATTTGTTCTAGCTTGAGTTCCTGTAATTTGATCTGTTCTTTCAAAGTAGCTAGTGTACCATTCACCTCCGTAGCTGTGTCCTCAATTTCAGTAACTCCTACCTCAAGCTCTCCTGCTCTCCTAGATAAGTCAGACATCAAAGCGTCAACCCCAGCTAACTGACTTGAAGGTGAGAAAACCTAAGCTCCAAATCTTTGACTACTGCAGCTGTTATCTCCTGGACAAGCTCTGAGTCAGCCATCTCAGCAGGCAGTTGTAATGGTTGAAGTTTGTCCCATTCCTTTTCCTTTTCCTTCAGGACTCATTTAAAGCTCATAATATTTGTAATTGAAGATTATCTATTCAGATAAGTGTTAATAGCCTTTTCTACAAATTCAAGTGAATAAAAACAAAGATTTAAAGACAGATGAGACCCAAAGTGCAGGAGCTCAGCTAAAAAGCATCCAGCTGAGCTCACTATGTCAATGGAACTCTCCTTGTTGTCCTATTATAATTCAATCTTTTTGCAGCTTTTTATGTTGTCCACCATGATATTCTAATTTATCAACTTTCCAAGATAGGGGGGGTTGCGCTGGTGAGCACCGGCTGGGATGGTCGCAGGGTGAGAGAGCTCCAGCTTATGATATTAATAACTCGAGAATAACATCATATTAACACACGATTTTTTGTGTGAATTCTTACTTTCTCGCTGCCTAAACATGTCTGCTACAAAACCGGGAAAGCACAAAAACGCAGAGCCACCTTCTCCTCGAAAATCAGGCAACGAACAACCAGACGAGGCCTCTGGGGCCTCTATTATGGAAGAACTATGTTCAATCCGTAACCTCATACTTGATATTAAACAAGATATCACGGATATGAAATCGGATCTTACCACCCTCCATGAAGAATTTGCCTCTGTTAAAACTCGAACCGACACTCTGGAAACAAAAGTGCAATCCTACGAAGACTCCATCAAACTCCTCTCTAAACAATCCTCCCGCATTGCTCAGCTCGAGCTTGCTTTGGAAGCAGAGAAGAACAGAGCGAAAAAGAACAGCTTCCGTTTGCTGGGCTTACCAGAAGGTAGGGAGGCTTGTGATCTTGCTGAGTTTTTGTCTGCATTACTGCCTGAATTGCTGAAGATACCGCCGGAGACGAAACTGGAAATTGATACCGCTTTTCGGGTCCCTCAACACGTGGCACGCCCTAGCAAGTTCCCGTGCCCGATCGTGATTACAATGCTGAGACAGGCGCTTGTTCAACTTATTCTACAAAAGGCAAACACTGACTCTCCTGTGCTATTTGAGGGATCAAAGCTGATTTTGGTTCCTGATCTTTCCAAGGAGACAGCAAAGAAACGGAAACAACTACTTGCCTTTAGACCCAAATTGTCTGCCATTGGAGCCAAGCACGGTATCCTGTATCCTGCTCGTATGAGGGTCACCTTCAATAATTCAACAAAGGACTTCACTAATCCGGCTGACCTTGCTGAATACATAGAAGAATTGCATCCGACAGCAATTGATAAAACTTAACTTGGTATGGCTGGCATCGAGTAGTCAGTCTCTGTTTTACATGTGCCTTAGTGCAGCCTAGCAACCACATGCTCTGCTCTAATGGCTGCCATTTTGCAGACACTGTTACTATTTAAGTAATGTTCTTTTAGTAGACTTTAAACATGATGTTCTTCACCATAATTTACTTATGTAGCAGGCTTTTCATGTTGCCTTGCTCCCCACTTGCTGCTTGCCTTCCCGTGGCGAGTTTGTTCAGTCTTTTTGCTAGTCATGTTTTTCTCTCTGTTCAAAAGTATTGTGCCTTGAAGCTTCCAGGTCTTTTTTATACTTCGCTGTTAACATGTGTTTCTAAGTGTCTGGTCTGGTTGTCTCTGTCTTTTCTTTTTTTATATGTGTCCTGTCTTTCTGCTGGTTTGTGTAATAAGTTCTTTTTGAATACATTTACCTGTGGTTCCACCTTTGCGGTGTTGCTAGCTGAAGTTACTCCAATCTGTTTCAATACATTGCCTTTAGCTAGTGGCATTCATAGTTATTTTCTCCAGATTTACTATAGGAGAATATACAATATGCTGTTCTCCAAACCTTCACAGTGTCTTTTCAAACTGAATATGTGCATAGTGACTTGTTCCTTGTCTATCTGTATCAAACTTGATTATGGTATCTTTGTAATGAATGTTATTGTCATTCTCAGCCTCCTTATGTGTATGGCTACCCTTATTGCTTTTCTTATAGCTATATTTGATAGTCCTATTACCTATATCCTGATCGATAAATTATATGTTTACCTTAGCTCTTGTTTTAACCCTATACTTGTACTTCACCCACTACAGAGCTTATACTACAGTATCTATGCTATGGCATTTAACCTTTTCTGGTCTGCGATATTAATATACAGATATGAGTGCTTGTACCAGTGTTCTTCACATTGCCAACATGTTTTATTTCACTTCAGGCGAAGTCCATTCTGTCATATTGTAATTTATGCACTATTTCCCAGTATTATAACACTACACTATGCTATGGGTGCACCCTGCTTGATTGCTACACTCAGCTCAGTGGTTTATCACAATTTGCTCTGTTCCATGGTCTCTTTTGCTGAGGTTGGTGTCTTGCTACAGTGGAGTATTGATTTAAATTACTTTATGTTTACGTATATACATCATTGTGCACTGTTGTTATGCCTATAACCTGTTTTTCATTGAATGTAAAAGGATTTAATAACCCAATTAAACGATGCAAAATTCTTCAGTACTCAGAGCAATATAAACCGGATATTATTTTCTACCAAGAAACTCATCTCACTGAATTGGAGTCTAAAAAAATCTCTCCTAAATGGGCCTATCCACCGCTATACTCACTATGGAGTTATAATACTAGTTAGACGCAGAGCTGAAATTAAGATATTATCACATGCCACAGATGTCAATGGTAGATGGATCCGAGCTACGCTGTCCATTGGTACCCAGTCTCTTAATGTCATCAATATATATGCCTCTACTGTCGATGATCCTTCTTTCTTTAATGAGATATCGGACTTGGTTACATCCCTTGGTGACACACCATGCATAATTGGAGGTGACTTCAATCAAATTTTGAATAAGGTTCTTGACAGAAAATCCAAGTCAACCTACAGACCAACTAAATCCTGGCACAGTATTCAGGATATGATGTATCACCTGAAGTTGATAGACATATGGCAAATACTACATCCAGATGACACCTCTTACACTTTTTATTCACCTCCTCATATGTCTTATTCGCGTATTGATTATTTTTTGGTCAGCTACTCCTTATCACAGAAAATAGATGCTGCTCAAATTAATCCTATTTCAATATCTGACCATGCTTCCTTTTCAATTACTATGACAGATTTTGTTCAATACCGACCGTCTGGATGCTGGAGATTTAACTCTGCTCTTTTATCAGATGAGGAATTCATTATCAATATTAAACGGCAGATTGCGAACTACTTTGCTATTAATAATACTTCAGATACTTCCTGGCAGACTACATGGGATGCCTTTAAGGCCTACATTAGGGGTTGCATCATCTCTTATACTGCTGCGAAACGCAAATCAGATCACGCCAATATCCTACGCTTGGAAACTGAAATCCAAGATGCCGAAAAATCTCATCTTGACGACTTGAATAACCCTTCAAAACTTTCAACTCTTCGGAAACTGCGCATGGAATTGAACCTGTTATGGAGCTCTGAGGCCTCTAAGGAGATCTTTAAAAAATCTACAACTTACTATACGAGCATGAATAAATCTGGTCACCATCTTGCGACTTATTTGAAATTACGTTCTGAGAAAACGGATATTCCAGCTATCATGGCAGAAGATGGAGATATATTGAGGAATACTAAAGATATATGTAAACAATTTCATGACTTTTATATGAAATTATACTCCACTGAAAGGCCGGATCCGACTCAGATTAACTCCTTTCTGACTTCATTACCACACCCTTCTATTCCAACTGGAAGGCTGGATATATTGAATGAAATGTTCACGATAACTCAAGTGGAACAAGCTCTACAATCTATGGCGAAACATAAAACACCTGGCCCAGATGGCTTATCTGTGGAATTTTACACAGCCTTTAGTGATGACATACTTCCCTTTCTGACTCAATATTTTGGTCAACTAGCAGAGATGGGAGAAGCAAACGGCACCTTTACTGAAGCCCTTACTATTGTTCTGCCCAAACCTGGCAAGGATCCCTTGCAAGTACAGAACTGCAGACCTCTCTCATTAATAAACGTGGATGCCAAGATCTATTCCAAACTGTTAGCTAATAGATTGAATTTAATACTACCTGATATCATCCATGAAGATCAATGTGGTTTCATGAAAAATAGACTTTCCAGTGACAATACCAGACTCTTTTCTCACGTTCTATTTCAGGCCCAGCAGAGTAAGGACTCCATGGTTGCCATGGCTCTCGATGACGAGAAGGCGTTTGATCGGGTTGAATGGGCATATTTATTTCAGGTCTTGTCTTGGTTTGGATTCCCAGAGCAGTTTATCAGAATGATCCGAGTCCTTTACTCCAACCCCAAATTCGAATCAACAATGCTTTCTCAGAGGCTTTCTATCCATCAAGGGGCACTAGGCAAGGTTGCCCTCTCTCACCTTTGTTATTTAATATTGCTTTGGAACCCCTTTTAATAGCCATAAGATCTTCAACAGCTATTGTGGGTTTACGCTTAGATGAGCTGGAAATCAAATTATCAGCTTATGAAGATGATGTAATGATTTATACTACTTTGTCATCTATACCACATGTTCTGCATGTTATTGGTAATTATGCACTCATCTCTGGCTACAAACTAAACGCTACTAAAACCGAAGTTATGCTACTGTCTGGCTTTCCTTGCAGCGATCTTATTTCCAAACTTGGTCTTAAATATTCTGCATCATGCTTAAAATACCTAGGGGTCATCTTCTCTCCATCTTTAGAGGAAACTATACTCCGCAATGAGGAATACATACTGGAGATTGTCAAGACTACTGTTGGTTCATGGTCACCTCTGAAGCTTTCTTGGTGGGGCAGATTGGAAACTATAAAAATGGTATTAGCCCCCAAAATTACGTATGTATTATCCATGCTGCCGTTCTTTCCCTATACCAAAATATACCACAAGATAGAGTTGCTCTTCACTGACTTCTTATGCAACCACAAAACTCCCCGTATAGCCCTAAAGAAACTGAAATGCCCTAAATCTGAAGGTGGTGTAAACTTTCCTAGCATGCATGATTATCATATTGCCTTCCTAGGTAGACAAGGTTCTAAATGGATTATTGATGTACCCCCTCATACTAAACCGACTTGGTTGAAATTGGAACATTACTTGTACAATAAGTCCTTTCTAAAATATTCGCCTTTTATAAACTCTACTTCTACAACGAGTGCTCATTTGATTCTGAAATCTACTGTTGTGGCTATTCAAGAACTTGAGGCTTTAGCAACTACTCCATGGAACTCTACTATTTCCACATCTATTTGGCTTAACCCGCAAGTGAAAATACAAGGCAATGTTAAATGGAAATCCTGGATCAAGGCAGGTATTTGGTCTATCTCACAAGTTATGGTAGAGGAGAAACTGTCTAATTTTGAAGTATTATCCTCTACTTATGGCTTGATACCCACACAATTCTATCAATGGATACAACTAAGTCATAGTATACAAGCTTTATTATGCCAAACACCTCTAACACACAATGAGCCTTCAATAATTGAGTGGTGTATGGCTTTCAGTGGAAAGAAAAGTGAAGCATCCAACTGGTACAAACTCTTGAAAAACAATAAGTATAAATGTCCTACTGCACTTTATGATATATGGTCCCATGATATTTCTCTCCCAATTCCTCATCCTAGTTGGCAATGCTTATGGCTTACATCTTTTAAAGTTATGAGAGCAGCTGCACTTAAACAAATGGTTTTGTACTTATATCATCGTGCATATTGGACACCACATAGATTATCTAAAGTATCTACTGAAGTTTAAAATTTATGTTGGTCATGCTCCACTCACGTGGGTACATTGGATTATATGCTATATTCTTGTGGTATGCTACAACACTACTGGACGCAAGTCTGGAACACAATTTGTGAAATTCTACCTATTAAAGATGTTTTGACATATGCTATTGTGATTACGAGTGGGATAGCGTTAGCTTCCCCTTTAGATAAAGGAAGTGTTAAACTTTTACATTGTTTGATACTCATAGCTATAAAAACTATACTAGCACATTGGAAGGATTTTTCCTCTCTTACTTCTAATGAATGGTGGAATACCGTTTACTTGTATGCCAAATTTGAAAAATCCATAGCAGACAATGACAGACTATTCCATTCTGCATTCCATCATATATGGTCTCCTGTACTGTTGTATACTGGTAGTCCCTGATCAGGACTTATACTTTATAATTTTATAATTTTATATGTAGTCTGTACCAGATGTGGACATTGCTGTCTGCTACCGTAGCACTGAAATGTGGAAAAGGCTTGTTACTCTATTGTTAGGCACCTTTTGTCTGTGACTATGATAACGTGACAGTTTTTCATGTTATAATGTTTTTCCCTTTTGTATTCTTTTTATTCTAAAAATATTAATAAAATTTATTGAACAAACTTTCCAAGATAGGCATTGACTCCACAGTTTTAGTGGTTCTCGAAATTCTTACAATCCCGCTCCTACACTGTTAACCCAAATGGCATCACATCCTCTTCTTGGAAACTGATTTGCATAGTCCTGCAAGGACCACCTCTATCCCCTATTGTCTTCAACATCTATATGTCTTCCCTGAAACTCTTCCATCTATCCTCCCTTGAAACACTCTACACATATGCTGATGACATCCTTGTCCTTCTCGAGACAGACTTGAACCTCACCAACCTCTCTGAGAACATAACAGCATGCATAACGAAACTCCAATCCTGGTCCCTCACAGTTCAAATGAAACTGAGCAAGTCCAAAATGAAACTACTCTGGCTCAGCCCAAAATTAGAACAGCTACCTACCCTCATCTCACTGCCTTCTGGCGCCATACTGCAGTTTGAATTCTCAGGCAAAGTTCTAGGCATCATTATTAACTCTTCTCTTTCCTTCAGTGACCATCTTAAGTCCTTAGTAAAGTCATGCTTTTTTAGCCTCCACAAGCTGAGGAAAATGAGATCCTGCTTCCACCAACAACATTTTGCTGTCCTTGTACAATCTATCATCCTTTCCAGACTAGACTACTGTAACTCCATTTTTTAAGTCTAACCAAAAGAAGTCTTCAAAGACTTGAGCGGATTCAGAACACTGCAGCCAAGCTGATCTTCGTAAAAAGCAAATTTGATCGTTTCCCCACTTCTGTCCAAAATTCACTAGCTTCCAGTAATTTCTAGGGTCCATTTTAAAAGCGCCTGCCTAGCTTTTAAGATCCTACATGGCATCCTGCCTCCCCTAATTCCACTATCTTGGAATTCCTTGAGTCCTGATTCCACCAGATCCAACCATAAACTTAAACTATCCTTCCCCTCGCTAAAAGGTATCCTCTATGTGGGGAAATTAGGGAAATCTCTCTTCTTCAGAATCACTGAGCTTTGGAATCACCTTACTGCCCCACTACGAAATCTAGGCTCCTTCCAACTATTCTGAAAGCATCTGAAAAATTGGTTATTCACAAAAATGTAATGCTCTCTTACTCCCTATACTCAACCTCCAACCCCATTATGCTGTTCCTTCCTTACATTAAGCTCTTATAAACAGTGCCAAGCTCTGTAATTATGGAGAGGATTCTTAAGGTATAGTTTAGTTTAAACCAGTGGTAGGCAATTCCAGTCCTCGAGAGCCAGAGCCAGGTCAGGTTTTCAGGTTATCCACAATAAATATGCATGAGATAGATTTGCAACTCAAGGAGGCAGTGCATGCAAATCCATCTCGTACATATTCATTGTGGATATCCTGAAAACCTGAACTGGTTCCAGCTCTCGAGGACTGGAATTGCCTACTCCTGGTTTAGACTGTGCAATCCACTTCCTGCCTGTTCAATTAATGAACATCTTTTAGCCATCATGGTTTAATAATGATTCACAAGCACACTTGTACAAGTAAAAGTCCTTTACAAAAATGTATCCCTTCTTTTACTAAGGTGTGCTAACCAATAAGCATGCACTAATCGAATTAGCACGTGCTAAACTCTAACATGTCCATAGACTAACATGCACGTGTTAGCATTTAGCATGTGCTAATTGGTTAGCGCACCTTAGTAAAAGAAGGGGTATGTTTTTACTGTACTTTTATTTTTTTTTTTTTTTCCATGAAAATTTTATTAATTTTAGTAAAACCAGCATAACAGAGGCACAAGGCAGTACAAAAACAATCAAAGCTATGAGAAAGCACAGATCAGACACAGTCATACATTAGAGGTTTGCAAATAGGTCAGTAAAGGGGACCAACAAGAGTTGGCAGACCGAAGCTGACCCCTACATTCAGAGAACGCTATTTCAAATTTATGATGTTGTAATACTAAATTCCACCAATGTTGGACATGAAGTAAGTTCATAGATTTCCAATGAGAGAGAATCAATTTCTGAACAAGTATGAGTAATATGTCAAACAATTTTCTTTGAGAATCCAACAATTCAACATATATAGAATGTGATTTAAACATTACAATAGAAAAAGATAATTGACAATCTAAATGAAATATTGATTTCATTATAGACCAGACATCTTGCCAGAAAGAAAATACAAACGAACATTCAAAAATCATGTGAATCAATGAACTTTGACCAGTCTTGCAATTCCAACAAACATTAGAGGATAGGAGACCGGCAGTACATAATTTATGAGGGGTCCATAGCGCCTTATGATACAAAAAGTACATAGACTGCAATGTACTAGCTGATGAAAGGGACCGAAGAGATTTAGACCATAGAAGCACCCATGCTTTATTACCTAGTTGATGTTCACAATCTTTTTCCCAAATTCCCTTAAGTGTGTTATCAGATGGAGTATCCCAGATGAGAGCAAGTTTATATATTTTGGAAGCCGTGTGTCCTGTTGCCAAGAGAGCCATAGCGAGGTTAGGAATAGTCGGCTGATGAGCATTAATAATATGAAGAGAAGAAGTGTTTGAAATACAGTGGTGGAGCTGCATCCATTTAAAGTATGCTGAGGATTGAAGAGCATATGTGGTTTGGAGGGTGTGAAAAGGAAGTAGTTTAATATTAGTATCCACAACGTCTTTCAGTAAGAAGATTCCTTTATCTATCCATTCTTTCCATAGGAAAGGTTTTTTGTCGATGAGAATATTCGGATTAAACCATAAAGAGGTATATAAAGAGGTAGCATAAGAAAATTCCAGATGTGAGTCAAATTCTGAGAGGCATTTGATTGTCGATTGTAGTAGGGGAGATATAGATGGGCTACGTGTTGCAGTTAGATATGCAGAAGGAGGAAGAGGTAACAACAGTTGTTTTTCAACTTCAAACCAAACTGGTGAGTAAAGTTCTTGATCGGAAAACCAATATAAGCCCTGGTGAATAATAAAAGCTTTATGATATGTGTAGAAGTCAGGGAAAAGAACTCCACCATCTTCCTTTTTTAATTTGAGTTTTTTGAGTGCTATTCTGGGCTGTTTATTCTTCCAGATGAAGGAGGACAAGAGGAGTCAATCTTTTTGTAAAAAGTAGGAGGAAAAAGACAAGGGATCATGAGTAAAATATAATTTATTTTGGGCATGAACATCATTTTTATTGTTTCAAGACGTCCCCACCATGAAAGGAATAGAGGATGCCAAGATTGAATTAAGGCTTTCACAAGTTGAAATATTTTCTGTGTGTTAATATCGATAGTTTCCGAAAGGAACTGAGTGAGTTCAATGCCTAGATATTTTAATTTTTGTGAGGCCTAGATCAAGTTATAAGGTTGAACCATAGCAGAATTAGCATAATGATTCAAAGGAAGAGTTTCCGTTTTATCCTGATTAAGTTTTTATCCTGAGAAGGAGGAGTAAATAGTTATAGTATTGAGAAATTCTTTAATCGAGGTTTCCAGGTTAGACATGTAGAGGAGAACATCATCTGCATAAGCAGAGAGTTTAACTTCAAGAGAATTGCATAGTACGCCAGATATATTTGGGTTCCGTCTAATTTGGATGAGTAAAGGTTCTAGGGCAAGGTTGAACAAATAGGGGAAAGAGGACAACCCTGTCCTATGGAGCTGAAAAGTGGAGGAGAGAGAATTATTCGCTGTTATGCGAGCCGATGGATTAGTATAGAGCACTCTAATCATTTGAAGAAAGGGGGATTGAGCTCCAAACCATTCTAAAATATGAAAAAGATAGTTCCATTCAATTCTATCAAATGCCTTCTCGGCGTCAAGAGATAGGGCTATAACAGGGTCTAGAAAGTTTCTAGCTACATGTGACAGATAGAAGAAGAGTCTAGAATTATCTGCAATGAGTCGACTAGGCATAAAGCCAATTTGATTAGGGTGAATAACTTTATGAATAACCTTTTTAATTCTGTTTGCCAAGATTTTAGCATATATCTTATAGTCTACATTCAGTAGCGATATAGGCCTATAATTCTGTACTTTCAAATGATCTCTGTTAGGATTTGGGATAACAGTAATAATTGCCTCAGTGAAACGGCTCCGTTTGACTAGATCTGAGGAGAAATACCGAAACATTTCTAAAAGATGATGCAACAGTTTGTTTTTGAAAATTTTATAGAATTCCACAGGAAGACCATCAGCACCTGGTGATTTATTTGAATGTAGCTGCTTCAATGCAGTAAGACTTTCCTCTGCAGTAATTGTCTGATTCAAAGCAATATTATCCAAAGCAGACCATATTTGGTCGATCTAAATTCAATAAAAAGGAATTCAGAGCGGCCGAATCAGATGAAGATTCAGATCAATATAAGCGCTGATAGTACTCATGAAAGACTTCAAGATTCCAGAATATGAAGTGACAGGAGTATTATTACTATTATGAATCACAGGGATCTGAATTTTACATTGCTTTCTCTTCAAATAGGAAGCTAGCATTTTGCCACTTTTGTTCCCTTCCGCATAATATTTGGCTTCACTTAGGAAAATTTGCATCCCCGCCTGCTTAGACATAAGGCGATTATATTGATATTTAAGTTGACATAAAGTATTATATTGCTGGGGGTTCTTTGTATGTATGTATGTTCCTGATCTAAAATTTGAGTTTCCAAATTTGCTATAGAGGCTTTATCAGATTTGGATTCATGAGAAGCAATAGAAATGAATTTGCCTCTCAGCGAGGCCTTAAAGGCTTCCCAGGTAATCAGTGGATCGGTATCAGAGATGGCATTAGTGGCAAAAAAATCTTGAATAAATTTCTTAATACGATCCACTATTGTATCATCTTCAAGAAGGGAAAGTTGCATTCTCCATAAAGGGGACCTAAGGGCAGGAGTAGTAGTCCATAGTAGAGTACCAGACACTAATGAGTGATCTGAAATGAGAATTGGGGAAATATAAGTGTTAACAATTGAGTTGAGGAAGTGATGAGATACAAAAATGTAATCTAAACGTGAGAAACTATTGTGTGGAATGGAGTGATATGTATAATCTCTGTCTGAGGGATGCTGAAGCCTCCATATGTCTAATAATTGTAGATGTGTAATGAGTGAATGAAAGGAAGCATGAGATTTTTGTGGAAACAGTTTAGAATTCGATTGTTTGTCTATGTAAAGATCAAAAGGAAGATTGAAATCACCTGCCATGATAATTGGCAGGGATTCAAATGTCTGGATTGTAGTTAATAAATCAAGAAAAAATTCTGGAGAATCACTATTGGGTGCATAAACATTTATCAGAAGAAATGGAACATTATGAATAGTTATCTGCAATATTATCCATCTGCCATTAGTAACAATAGCTTGACTAATGATTCTAGGTTGTGTAGATTTGGAAAATAATATAGATACCCCTCCTCTTCTACCCATGGAAGGTGAGTCAACCCCGGAGGTAATCCAGTTGCAGGACTTTAGTAGAGAAGAGGTGGAGGAAAGATGTGTTTCTTGTAACATTATAATATCAGGTGATTTCTGTTTTAAGTGGATAAGGACCTTTTTTCTCTTAATAGGATTATTAAGCCCATTAACATTCCAGGAGACAATAGTGACAGGCAATTTTTTATCCGAAGGCATATATTCGTATTATAAGAATTAAGAATGGGTTCTGGGGTAAAAAACTATAGGTTATTGTCCCATTAACATATGAGTACTGCCAGGTGCCAAAAAGGAAAAGAACGGTGAAAAGCAAAAACCCAATTACAAAATGCAATCCAAAAGAGAAGGCATGAAGGACCAGAATGGTCCAGCCAACAGAAAGAAGAAAGAAGATTGGTGCCATTAATCAGAGAGTAACAAGGGTGCACAAATCTCCTCTTCCATTGAAGAAAACAGTATGAAAAGGAGCAAGAGAGCACAGAGTAACAATAAACTGAGCATAACATTGAACCATAGACATATCAATCAGCAATCATGTATACAAAAAGAAAGAAATAAAATTCCATACGATGAAGTATAGGAAAAGAAAATATAACAATAGTAACCAGTATTTAAAGCATACCAAAATAAATCATCATATTTGAGTAAAGCAAGCTCTATGAAGAGCTGAAAATTAAAAAGGTGAATAGGCCAAAAATCCAAAAGAAACTAGCACAATCCAAGGCATTCAAATTAAAATGTTATGAATTATACAGAAACAAAAGATCAAAATGAAATAGCTATTTGCATCTCTATAGAAATCCTAGCATTATCTAGGAATATATTCATAGCTACTCATACTACCTCTCCAAAGATGATATTTTAAATTTTTGTGTTTTGTTTTCTGTATTTTTTTTTTTTGGCATTCTTTTTTCATTTTTTATTATTTATTTTATATATTATTTTATTATTTTTTTGTGCTTTTTTTATGTTTTTTTTTTATTTATAAATCCCCTGGGATTATTCCCTCATTTTTTTTTTTTTATTACTATAACAGGGATATCGAAAGCAATGTGGGGGAGAGAAACAGTAAGTCTGAAAGTAAGCAAGGGATACATTAAACCATAGTCAAAACAAGTCCCAATTATAGACAAAATAAAGCAGCGATATCGACTAGCAAGAATAAGTCAAATGAACTAAATAAATAATGCATCAGAGAAGGAGAGGCCAGAACAAGCAGAAAACCTGTTCGAGCTCAAAGGTTGACATCCATTCCTCAAAAGAAAGATCAGGCGTGTAGCTGAAGAAAAGCTGAAAATCTTCAAGATGAAGACATGCCCTGTGACTGCAGACCATCCAAAAAGGATTGAAGTTGTTCAGGGGATTCAAAATGCCGAGTTGAGTTGTTAATAGTCATAATCATCCGGGCTGGGTATTGTAACCCATATCTCACGCCCATCGATTTGAGTCTTGCTCTCATGTCCAGAAAGGACTTCCTCTTTCAGGCGGTTGTTTTTGCCAAATCAGGGACAATCAAAAACTTCTTATCTTCAAATTTCAGATCCAATATTGACTTTGCAGCAGTCAGAATTTGTAGGGCCTGAGGATAGCGCAATAATCTCGCTACAATAGGCCTCGGTCGTGTAAACCCCTGCTTCAAGGATGATGGCGTCCTGTGAGCACGCTCGAACTGTAGGGGCAAGTCAGTTGTTAAGTAAAGTAGTTTCGGCAATTGGTCTGTAAGAAATTTGATAAGATCAGACCCTTCAGCACATTCCGCTAGACCAATAATTCTGATGTTATTTCGATGATTGCGGTTACAAAGGTCTTCCAGCTCCTGATCAAGTTTTTTAAAGCGCTGTTGAACCCGTTCTTCAAATTGTGCAGAGGAAAGCGCCGCCATATCTGCTCGAGTTTCCAACGCTTCAGCACGCGTTTTGCAGGCCGCAAAGGAGACAGAAAGTGAATTTATTTCACCTCTCATCTCACAGGTAATGTCATATTGCTTGGTGATCAGGTCTTTTAAAGCGCGAATCTCGTCCAGCACTACATTGGAGGAATCCGGGGTATTCTTACTCGCCGACAGTTTCTCCGGAGTTGGGGGATTATGTTTGGATCTTTTCGATCCCGATGATTGCGCCGATTGTGAATCCGATTTAGTAGATTTATTCGCAGACATCTCAATGAGAGAAAAATATATTTATATCAACAAAAAGTCAAGTTTATAACTTGCTCCGTGGCGATGATTTAGAAATCAGTGGAGGAGAGAAGAGATTATGCAGCCACCTTGTTCTCCAGTTCAATATAGAAACATAGAAACATAGAAACATAGAAATAGACGGCAGATAAGGGCCCACGGCCCATCTAGTCTGACCATCTTAATGTCCCTCCCCTACCTTTGCCCTGTGAATAGATCCCATGTGCCGATCCCATTTGGCCTTAAAATCAGGCACGCTGCTGGCCTTAATCACCTGTAGTGGAAGACTATTCCAGCGATCAACCACTCTTTCAGTGAAAAAGAATTTCCTGGTGTCACCTTGTAGTTTCCCGCCCCTGATTTTCAACGGATGCCCTCTTGTTGTCGTGGGACCCTTGAAAAAGAAGATATCTTCCTCCGCCTCGATGCGGCCCATAAGATACTTGAACGTCTCGATCATGCCCCCTGTACTTTTATTTAATCATTGCCTTTAATTTCTGATTCACCCTCATACTTAAAAGTAAAAATAAATGTGTACTTTTATTTAATCATTAAAAAATACATTTATTTTTACTTTTAAGTATGAGGGTGAATCAGAAATTAAAGGCAATTGTTAATGTGATAATTGTACTGTCATTTCCTGGGACAAAGCCTTGGTGGCAGCACATGTGCTTAGAGCACTTCAAATCTCTAATAGCTAAGTAATCCTGAAATGTAGAGCCTTGATTTTGATTCAAGCATAGAATCTAATCCTTTCCTTTCCCTACTTTCAGCTAGTAATAAAATAATAATGTTTTTTTTTCAAACCCTCTCTTCCTTTACTTTCTTTGGAAGTTTGGTTCTTAACTGCTTGATTCTCTGCTGAATTAAGGACTTTAGTCCAATCCACCCTCCTCATACCCTCTCAAAAGTTTTCTACTGATATATAGACAACCCCCAAATTAAGAATACTTCACAGCCAATTCCCATATCAATCAAATCAGAATGACTTTTATTCAATGCAATCATAGTTGGCCTACAGTTGCAAGGCACACACCATCTAGAGATTTAGGGTCTGCCCTATCTGTCTTCAACTTTCTAATATTAGTGTGGTGCAGTGGTTAAAGCTACAGCCTCAGCACTCTGAGGTTGTGGGTTCAAATCCCGCACTGCTTCTTGTGATCCTAGGCAAGTCACTTAATCCCCTTTGCCCAAGGTACAGAGTGGGAGCCCACTGGGACAGTTATGAAAAATGCTTGAGTACCTAAATAATTTGTAATCTACATAGAACTGTAGGATATGCAGAATATAAATTGTTTTAAAAAAATTTACTCTCCTACTAGGACAAAGTATTTTGAACAACACTGACAAGGTATCAAAATAGGACTTTTTGGTGATGTAATTGTAGCCTACTTTTCTACTTCCAAAACTGAACATTTGCATAATGGATAAGGCATGATGACTCATTTTGATGGAGTCAAATTTATTTTGCCCTCACCACTGGTTGCTTACTATATAAGGACCTTTGTTTCTTTCATCATTAAGCTAATATCTTTTCCCATTGAGAATTTCATTCATGTACACTTGGTATTTTTTGGATAAAACTGCTTGCCTTGCCAAATGAATATATTTTGGCCGTTTATGTAATCATGTAATGCAAATTTATCTTGATATCTGAAAGATGCAAATGGAACCTAATCAATTAACACTTAATTGGCAATAGTTATGAGTTATTACTGCCCTTATGCCCTATTCTAAAAAATGGGCCCTCAACTTTCATAACTTGAAACTCAAAAGAAGACAAATCCATGGGCATGAGTGGATCAGGGCAACCCAAAATGTAGGCACTACGTTATATAATACTTAAATTTTGCACCATTAGCTGCACCGTTAGTTGCAAGTATTTACCACAGGTTTTGGCAGAAAGAAGTCCTCACACCCAAAGTTGGGCATGAGAATCTATTCAAAGCACTATTCTATAAAAGGTGCAAATATGCTGGTTTAGGCTGGATCTTTCTAGTGTCTAATGTTGGGTGTCATTTACTGAATCTCTTTCAATGTGGGCATGGTTCAGGGTTTTCCATCTTGTTTTTTTATCATTTAAATCTGACCTCGGTGAGTGTGCTCTCCCACATGATCATCTCCTCATAGATCATAAATTCCTGCCCTGGTGGAGCATAAGGGTTATAATTTCCAATAATTTCATTACTCCTTGTACCATCAGGTAGGTAGATTGTGTTTATAATATTATATCCAATGGCAAGATCACCATTCTCATCCAAAAAGATTTCCTCATCTAGAACATTCTTAAAGTGGAGGTTCTTCAGGTAACGATGAAGCTAATAAGAGAAACAATTTTATTAGTGAAGCTAACTGCAGAGTTACATCTCTACCTTCAAAAACACATATGATCTGCTCTGGTTTTAGTAATATGCTTTCATTTTCAATCAACATTAGTAGGGTGGAACTTATTTGTGAAGTTTGTAAAGATGACCTTTTTACCCCATAATTTTCATTCCATATATGAAAAACATTTCAGGTAAACATCAGTTAAATTGGTGAATATCTACCAGCAGCTCAACAACACTAAAGTCCTGAAAGCATCAAAAAAATCGCAAATGACAGCGATTTCCATTGTAGGTCCATCTTTATAGAACGCATTGCCAGAGGTTTTGAGATTGCGCTGAGAGAAAATGTCATTTATAAAACAGTTGAAGACTCATTTGCTCATTAAAGCTTTTTATTAGTTTTGAAGAAGAATGTAATTTTATAGTTTGTATTGTGCAAACTTTTTATTAGCATTATGCAAGCTTTCATTGTATGTGTTTCAGATTTTGAACAAGATAGGATGCGGTGTAGTCTTATAACATGTCTGAATATGTTTTGACTGTGTTCGTTTTCATTGTAAGGAAAAAAGTAGGAGAAAATGATTAAACCATAAAAAAATGAAAGCATACAGAAATAAATATTATTTTTGGTTTTAATGTAAGTTTTGTTTAATTTTGAATTTTTGATAAATACAATTTTATTTTATGGTTTATTATTGTTTTAATATTTTGAATTACAAGTGTAAGGGAGAACCAAAATTAGTTGGTGCTTAGGTCATCTAAGGGTCTTAATCCGGCCATGTGCATGGCCTTGCATTTCTTAGAATTAAATTTTAGCTACCAAATTCTTCAAGCTTCGCCAGGTCTTTCTTCTTGTTATTCACACCATCCGGCGTGTCTACTCTATTGCAGATTTTAGTTTCATCCATAAAGATGCAAATCTTACCCGATAGTCATTCAACAATATCATTTATCATTAATGAGACTCTTGTAATAAAGTAAACCAAATAAACTGGAAACTTATAAATAACGCAAGGCTTAAAATATAGAAATTATAAAAGATTTATTATTTATATGGCATTTCTCATTGTTGGATCTTAATCTGCTTTAAATGTCGATGCATAATACTATACCATTACTCCTTTCTTAAAATAAAATTCATCTAACATAGGATATTACCTTCCATGGGAAAAATTCTAAAAATCTCTCACTTTCTCCACCCCACTTGGTGTTATCTGATGTAGAAGTGACCATGTTGTGCAGTGCGTGTGCCAGGGCATACACAGCATTGTATACATTATAACTGTCCCCAGAGTTTATGATATCACAATGTATGAGGTAGAAAGATGTTTCATTATTACTGCAGGTTCTTTGGATGCTCTCGGGGCACCGGTCATTACACAGGTCCTTCCACCACATCTCAAAGAATGAATCATTTGGAAACACAACAGGATTCACTTCACGGACAAATTTGTGAAAGCTTGGAATATTCTTTTTTGCCACAGAGAAAGCAAAGGCATTTCTCCTATCATTATGGTATGAGGGAATGTAAAACATTGGTTCAGCTGCAAAGATCCAGATCTTTCCAGATACATCCCAAATAATTGTATGTTTTAGAAAATCTGTGTAATGTCTATTACAATACAAAATAATCACTTTAGTTGAAGATGTATGGATAGTATGGTAAATTTCACTCATATTTTGATGCACAATAGAATGTTTGAATGTTTGTATGAATTCAATACAACCTCCATTCTTCTCAATCCCTTCTCTCAGAATCTGCACAGCACTCAGACTGTTTTCATCAATGCATGCAAGGATACCGACCCAGGTCCAGCCAAAATGCTTCAATAATTTGATTATCACAGCACAGAGATGCAGCTCACTGGGGACAGTACGGTAGAAATAAGGAAATTTAACTCTGTCACTCATGACAAGATTTCCTGAGGTGTAACTGATCTGCTGAAAATAACAGGTTGAATTCATCACCACCTTAGTTAGTAAAGGATCACATTTCTTTCGCAAATCAAATATTAAGGGGTCATAATAAAAAAAAGTCTAAAAAGTGGCCTAAATGGGTACTTGGACGATCAAAAAGCCAGATCGTCCAAGTACCCATAATCAAAGCTGGTATATAAAACCAGCTTAGGCCTTTCTCCTTCCTCTAGATGCATAGACAAAGAAAAACTGTGGATACAGATGTTCTGGAGATAATTTACTAAACACTGATATATAAAACCATGAAAATTCAATTAAAAAAGTACAATGCTAACAAATATTTTGATAAAAATCCAACCAGACCCTACATAATCGGTGTTTCGGCGAACACGCCTTCTTCAGGGGTCCAATGGTTTGCAAACTCACATATAAAGAATTGGAGGGAACACAGTCTATTGTCTTTAAACATGAGAACAAAGAACACAGCAGACAAGCTTAATTAGTAAAAAAATGCTAAGGGTTGGGCCCATGTGCTTAAGGCCCTGCCCACAGGAGGGGCCTAAGCCTACTGGGCCTATTCCAGTTGGCTCAGGTGTCTCAGGCCCCACCTGTGGGTGGGATTTGAGCCACCTGGGCCAATCAGGCCCTAGGGCCAGCCATTCAACGATGCAAGCAGTGTCTCACTTCCGGTTCACCACACAATTGTTTCCCACGTACACACCTTTATAGGACCCCCAGGGACCCCTGAAGAAGACTTTTTGTCGAAACGCGGACCGTGTTGGGTCCTGTATCCCTAGCGGACTAGGTCCTTTAAGGCTCTTATGTGGATGATTTACTTTTATGTGGATGAAATTATTTTATGTGGATGATTTTAGTGTACCTTTGAAACTTTGATACTTTCAAATAAAGTCCATTTAGGAACATCGTCACTCCACAGAGTTTTTTTTGCTATTCTCCTTCTCAGCCAACAAACACAAGAGAAGCTCCCACTCGCACTTCGTTTCTCCCCCGGTTAGAGGATGCAAACTAAAAAAACACCATGAGCATCTTCTCTCACATCAGGCTGCTCTATGGGGTAAAAACCTAGAACAACTCCTATTGCCCACCACTTATAAGGTATTCAGGAAACGCCTCAAAACTCACCTATTCCTGAAATACCTAGACAGCTGACCCACTTCCCTCCTTCCCCTCTCTTGCCCTTTCTCCCCATTGTTCCCACATCCCTTAAGTTAACTCAACTTGTACGTCAACTCAACTTGTACTCCACTAATCTTCTGTAAACCACATAGAACTTAACGGTATTGCGGTATATAAACTGTTATTATTATTATTATTACTCCTGAGCCTATCACCTCTTAACTTCATCTTATGCCCTCTCATTCCAGAGCTTCCTTTCAAATGAAAAAGACTTGATTCATACACATTTATATCATATAGGTGTTTAAATGTCTCAATCATATCTCCCCTCTCCCACCTTTCCTCCAAAGTATAGAGATTGAGATCTTTAATTATGTCCACATACACCTTATGACAAAGACCACATACCATTTTAGTAGCCTTCCTCTGGACTGACTCCATCTTTTTTATATATTTTTGAAGGTGCAGCCTCCAGAATTGTCTCACCAGAGTCTTAAAAAGGGATATCAATACCTCCTTTTTCCTACTGGACATACTTCTCCCTATACACCCTATCATCCTTCTAGCTTTCATATCACATTTTCAACCTGTTTGGTCACTTTGAGATCATCACACAATCACACCCAAGTCCTGCTCTTCTGTCATGCACATAAGTCCTTCACCTCCTAAACTGTACCATTAAATGTACCATTTTGCAGCCCAAATGCATGACCTTGCATTTCTTAGCATTACATTTTAGCTGCACAATTTCAACCCATTTTTCAAGCTTTGCCAGGTCTTTCATCATGTTATTCACACCATCCTGGGTGTCTACTGTATTGCAGATTTTGGTATCATCCCCAAATCTTACCCTACAGCCCTTCAGCAATATCATTCATAAAATGTTAAAAAGAACAGAACCTTGAGGCACACCATTGGAAACATCCCTTTCCTGAGAGTGATCTCCATGATCAATATCCTCTGTCACCTTTCACTCAACCAGCTTTTCTGGAGGACTCCTAAATTATAATTTCTTCACATGCAACATTGCTACTAAGCTTCCTTTCTGATCTGTATAAATAGAAGCTCCTGAAATTACATATGTTAAGGCTAAGCAGGAGCTGTTTTTAGGGCATATAATATAAATTTTTTCAGGCAATGTATTTGTTACTCAGCAAAGGAGAAACATATTTCTTACTTTGAAACCCAAAGTTTTAGCCTTGGAACAACTTTCTTTTTCTTTGTTTTCTCTGTAGATGTGTTTTGCAACATCAGAAGAAAATATTTTATTTTTTTAATCTTTCTCATTTACAGTGTAATGTGGAAAGACATTTTCGATATGACATCTAAATCTGAATTTAGATATTTTATGGAACATACACAAAAATCCAGAAGTGAACATGACCATTTTCAAAACAACAAAGCATCCATCTTTTTGTTTCAACAATGGCCATTTCTCAGATGTCCTTGTCCTCAGTGCATCTCTATAGTTTACTGCACTACCTGCCAGGATACTCCAGGAACTTTTAGGAGAGGTAGGGATCAATGACCACTAGGGGAAAAAAATGGAGTCATGCCTTCATCCCTTCAGTGGTCATCTGGTGAGTGTGAGCACCTTTTTGGAACTTTTTTGTTAGGAAAACAAGTCAAGCCTCAAATATCCAAATTGTGCCTAGACTTACTCTATAATGTTCAATTATTGCAGAAATACATTCAACTCATAGTCTGTCTAATCCCACCAAGACATACTTCTAACACACCCCCTTGAGATTTAGATGCATTGCAGACTAACAGCAATTTGGAAGGTTTGGGGAGAACATAAGAACACAAGAATAGCCTTACTGGGTCAGACCAATGGTCCAGTAGACCATGCTCATGGTGGCCAATCCAGGTCACTAGTACCTGGCCAAAACTCAAGGTGTAGCAATATTCCATGCTACCAATATAGGGCAAGCAGTGGCTTCCCCATGTCTTTCTCTATAACAATCTATGGACTTTTCCTCCAGGAACTTGTTAAACCTTTCTTAAAATCAGCTACGCTATCCACTTATACCACATCCTCTGGCAATGCGTTCTAGAGCTTAACTATTCTATAAGTGAAAAATAATTTCCTCCTATTGGTTTTAAGAGTATTTCCCTGTAACTTCATCGAGTGTCCCCTAGTCTTTGTAATTTTTGAAAAATCGATCCACTTGTACCAGTTCTACTACACTCAGGATTTTGTAGACTTTAATCTTATCTCCCCTCAGCCATCTCTTTTCCAAGATGAAAAGCCCTAACCATTTTTAGTCTTTTCTCATACGAGAGGAGTTAAATATCCTTTACCATCTTGGTCGTTCTTCTTTGAACCTTTTCTAGCACCACTATATCTTTCATGAGATAAGGAGACCAGAAGTGAACACAATATTCCAAATGAGGTTGCACCATGGAGTGATATAGGGGCATTATGACATTCTTAGTCTTGTTAACCATCCCTTTTGTAATAATTCCTAGCATCCTGTTTGTTTTTTGGCTGCCGCGGCACATTACGCAGAAGGTTTCATCGTATTGTCTACAATGATATCCAGAACCTTTTCTTGGGTTTTAACCCCCAAATTGGACCCAAGCATCTGGTAACTATGATTCAGGTTATTCTTCCCAATCTGCATTTGTCCACATTAAATTTCATCTGCCACTTGGACACCCGGTCTTCCAATTTCCCAAGGTCCGCATGCAATTTTTCACAATTGTATGCGTTTTAATAACTTTGAACAGTTTAGCGTCATCTGCAAATTTAATCACCTCACTCGTCGTTCCAATTTCCCAATAATTTATAAATAAGTTAAATAGCACCGGTCCTGGTACAGACCCCTGTGGCACTCCACTGTTTACTCTCCTCCATTGAGAAAAATTTCCATTTAAACCTACCCTCTGTTTTCTATCCGATAACCAATTCCTAATCCACAACTGACTCTAATTTTCTCAGGAGCACTTATGAGGAACTTTATCAAAAGCTTTCTAAAAATCTAGATACACTATATCAACCGGCTCACTTTTATCAACATGTTTATTCACACCTTCAAAGAAGTCAAGCAAATTTGTTAGGCAAGATCTCCCTCGGCTGAACCCATGCTGTCTCCGTCTCATTAAATCATGTTTGTCTATGCGTCCCACAATTTTATTTCTCATAGTCATTTCTAACATTTTACCTGGCACCAAAGTGAGGCTTACCAGTCTGTATTTTCACGGATATCCCCTGGAGCCCTTTTTAAAAATTGGCGTAACAGTATCCACCCTACAATCTTTAGGTACAACAGACAATTTTAGCAGCAGGCCAGCAATTTCATGTTTGAGTCCTTTTAGTACCCTGGGATGTAAACTATCAGGTCCTGGCGATTTATCACTTTTTAACTTGTCAATTTGGCTTAGTACAACTTCCAGATTCAACGAGATTTCTTTCAGTTTCTCCACATCATCAACCTTAAAAACCATTTCCGGTTCAGGTAGATCTCTTACAACTTCTTCCGTAAAGACAGAAGCAAATAATTCATTCAGTCTTTCCACTATGGCCTTATTCTCCCTGAGCACCCCTTTTACTCCTTGGTCATCCATCTGCAACTTTTTGGATTTTTTCTTTTTTGAAAATGAGCTCCTTAATGGAATGAGATCAAGGCTCAGATGATAAGGCTCAGAAGTTAAAGGGTAGGTTTACCTCTTAAAATTTAATGTATATTTTTTCTTAAATTGATGACTTTTCACGTCTCTCTATACTTGGACTTGAGACTTTATTTTGGGAATCATTTTATCTCTACTTGTTCTGAGTTAGATTACCTTTTGGAATAGTCTTTTCTGTGCTGCATTATTTCATGTAGTCTATTTTACAACTTTTGTTTCAAAATCAGAATTTCAATTTTGCAGTTTCTCATTATTAAGTGTGAGTAGTTAATAATTTGGTCTTGTGTTGCTGAACACTAGTTTCTCTGAGAAGGGGATGTAGAAGAGGATATGAAGTAAAATTAAGATCTTCCCTGACCTGTGGGTACTGGTATATCCTGGAATGTCTTGAAAACTCACTCGAATGCTCAGCTGGAAGACCTTCAATGACAGCAGCCAATGGGCCAGATGTTTTGCAGCTGTAATTTGGGATCCCGCTTTCCATTCCTGAAAATATATTTACAGCAGCTCTATACATTAATAATAAATTGTTGTAAGGTTCATAAATGTGGAATCCCAGTGTGAGGTTGGGTAAGAGCTCTGAGATTTCGTTAATCTCTTCCACTGCAGACACAAAAGCCAGGAAGTTGTAATAGTTCAAGGATACAGGACTGAAAGGACAATGAATGACAGATAATATGAAATTAGAATCAATGAATAAGATAGAGAAAAGTGAAATAGGATTAGGATTAGGATAAAGGTTAGAAATAGTACTAGTCACAAGTTTTATATTTGTTTGATAATATGAAAGAAAAGTTTGTGTCAGATATCTTTAACCTCCTATTCCACCATGGGGGTTTTTGGGTTTTTTCAAAATCTTCAGCTCATACCTGCCATGTTGTCAGGCCTTAGCAGTAAAAGCATATCCTACCCATATGGATTTAGCCTTGCTCACTGGACTCTAGCACCTCTGTTTTCTACCCATCTATATGCATCTAACCCAACACAGAAACTAACTGCTGAACACTAGGCAGTAGTCAGTAAAGTCTGAAAGTGCTGGTGGAGGTTTCTCACTATTAGTAATAAAATGAGACCAGAACCAAGGTGGAAACACTAGAAACGCTAGAGGAAGTTGATAGTCACCATAGATGAAGATGCATCTGAGACAATAAGAAGACAGAAAAGGCAAAAAAAGAGCAGAAAGAGGAGGAGAAGAAAGCAGAGAAGAGAAAAAAGAAGGTGTAAAAAAGAGAAGTGAGAACAAAGGAATCAATGATGGGGTGTGGTATGAGATAAAAGGGAAATTAAAGAGTAGAAGAAGGGAGAAAGTAAAGAGGAAAAGTTAGAAGATGAGGTTGGAGAAAAGAGGGGAGGAAGTATCAGAACTGGGAGAAAGGAGACGGGAATAAAAGAGCAAGGAAGCAGAAAGGGATTAACTGGCAGCCATAAACTCATTTGCAGTAGTCCCCCTAAATATCACTCCTTCCTCTACTCACATCACTCCATATTCAGTTTTCTCACAGAAGGATTAGCATCCAAAAATTTACAACTACAGAACCATCTGCATTTTTGAGCTTTGTAAATCTATATATATAAAATCGGAGGTATGTATGTGTGTATGTATGTGTGTGTGTATGTACCGCGATCACGCAAAAACGGCTTGACCGATTTGAACGAAACTTGGTATGCAGATCCCTCACTACCTGGGGTGATATGTTCTGGGGGTCTCGCGGCCCACCTGCACACGTGGGCGGAGCTACAAACAGAAAATCAGATTTCACCCATTCATGTCAATGGAAAAAATGTAACAAGCTGCCATTCTCACAGTAATTCCAACTACAAAACACTTTCTATGACACTATAACCACTAGGGACATCATTTCTATTCTACCACGGACACCATACATATAGAGTTTGTATGTTCTAACTGTGTTTGTAACTGTTTCCTTCATGCACCCCAGTTCATAATGTTATTACATTACATGAGTACTCACATATGCTGAACTAGGAACACAGGTTCCATTCTGAACCGGGAAAAAACTGCATGGAGTTTCTTTTCAACCTGAGTTTCCACATATTGAGTTGTTTAAATCAATACTGAAACTTTTGGATGCCACTTATTCCAACAGATCTTCCTTTTCAGTTTAAGAGATTGCAAATTCCAGTGAGACTTGCATTCTCTATCACAATCAACAAATCACAGGGACTGACTATTACATACTGTGGAGTGGATTTAAGATCCCCCTGTTTTTCCCATGGACAACTCTATGTTGCTTGCTCAAGGGTGGGTTCACCCAAGAATTTATATGTTCTTGCTCCTGGAGGTGAAACTAAAAATGTTGTTTATAATCAAGTTTTGTGTTTGTTGTATTGAATTCATTTTGTCAAATATTTCACATTATAATTTGAATATTGTACTTTTTATAAAGCTGTAAAAAAATAATTTCATTCACCACTATAAAGTATCTTTATTTGATTCCATTTACAGTGTTATTGCTATAATTAAATACCCGTGCAACGCCGGGGCATCAGCTAGTACATTTATAAAAGTTAGCCAGCCTCTGCAGAAAGCTTTGCATTCTCTACCTCCACTGAAAGGTGATTTAAATTCAGAATTAATTATGTGATGAAGAAAGTTAGAAAATGGAATTTTCTTTGTCTGTCCCATCTAGAAAAATAACAACTGAGAGAAAGGGAGACATACACTCCTGATGATACAATCGGTAGTGTACACTGTTTTTCTTTCATTTCACACTTTTAATACAATTGTAGTTTTCATACCATTAATTTATGGCATGGGAAGTTCTTTTCTATTCATGCATTAGAATGATGTAAGCTGGAGCTCAGAGCGTCACTGTAACACATTTTAGTACATCTGCAACTTAGCGGTGAAGGGTATGCATGGATAGCCAGTGAAATCTACAATCACAAAATTCCCCTAGTCCTATAACTTTAACAGCTAAATGTAAGCACTTCACTCAGAGTGATTTAAATGGACTCAAGAAGCTCATGCCCACTTAGGCCTCCTTTTATTAAACTGCGTTAGCAGTTTTTAGCACGGGCTGCTGAGCTGAATGTCTCGCACTGCTCACGACATTCATAGGAACTCTATGAGTATCAGGAGCAGCGCAGATTCAGCGCTGCTTTCTGTGCTAAAAACTTCCATCGCAGTTTAATAAAAGGGGATACTAACTTGTTTAGGGCCACTCATCCACCGATATTCTTCAGCACTTATCTGGGCAATGCCACTAAATATCAGCATTTACCAGCCATCACAAAAGTGGGCAGGTCAGGGGAAGTACAAGGAGTGTCAACAACCTATTCTATGTCATTACATGTAACTATCAAATGAAAGTCAGCAGAACCCAAACACACACACACACATGCACACGCGCACACGCACACACACACACACAAGCACACGCACACACGCACACGCACACACACACACACACACACGCACACGCACACATATATATATATATATATATATATATATATTATCATTCACTGAGAAAGATATGATTGAAGTCTACAAAATCCTGAGTGGAGTAGAAAGGGTACAAGTGGATCGATTTTCCACTCCATCAAAAATGACAAAGACTAGGACACTCGATGAAGTCACAGAGAAATACTTTTAAAACCAAAAGGAGAAACTTTTTTTTTCACTCAGAGAATAGTTAAGCTCTGGAATGCATTGCCAGAGATTGTGGTAAGAGCGGATAGCATAGCTGCTTTTAAGAAAAGTTTGGACAAGTTCCTGGAAGAAAAGTCCATAGCCTGTTATTGAGAAAGACATGGGATAAGCCACTGCTTGATCTGGATTGGTAGCATGGAATGTTGCTACTCCTTGAGTTTTGGCCAGGTACTAGTGACCTGGATTGGCCACCGTGAGAACAAGCTACTGGGCATGATGGACCTTTGGTCTGACCCAGTAAGGCTATTTTTATATTCTAATTGTGCACACTGTCGAATGATGTGTATGATATCCTTATAGTGGAACCACCATGTATGTATAAACCAATCTAAATATATGCAAACTAGTATACATTTGTAAACTTAGAAAAAGAGTTTGCCCTCTTTATGTAATAATGAGCCATTTTTCCACATATTCCAGAGTTCACTCTGTTATCAGAAACTGACAACATAACCAGAAAAATAAAACAGTATAATACTTAATTCCACAGCCAGTGCCTCCAGCAGCACTCTTCATTTCATCGGAGGAGGCAGCCCCCGCAGCAGACCTGGCGTCCAGCGCTACGAGATGGGTCCTTGGTGGCTCTTTAAAAATCAAGGGAAGCCACGGTAAGCAGCCTGCAGTCATATGTCCAAGGGGTCTGGCCAAAGGGGCAGGACACGCCCCTTTTGAGCCCCTTCAGAGCCCGTGAGGAGCCAGGAACGGATTATTATCAATTCCTTTCACCATGGGCAAAAGAAAGGCGAAAATCTATCTATTAGCCTCAGGTTTGGGCCCAAAGGATCGGCACCTTATAACATAGTAACATAGTAGATGACGGCAGATAAAGACCCAAATGGTCTATCCAGTCTACCCAACCTGATTCAATTTAGATTTTTTAAATTTTTTCTTCTTAGCTATTTCTGGGCAAGAATCCAAAGCTTTACCCGGTACTGTGCTTGGATTCCAACTGCCGAAATCTCTGTTAAGACTTACTCCAGCCCATCTACACCCTTCCAGCTATTGAAACCCTCCCCAGCCCATCCTCCACCAAATGGCCATATACAGACACAGACCGTGCAAGTCTGCCCAGTACTGGCCTTAGTTCAATATTTAATATTATTTTCTGATTCTAAATTCTCTGTGTTCATCCCATGCTTCTTTGAACTCAGTCACAGTTTTACTCTCCACCACCTCTCTTGGGAGCGCATTCCAGGCATCCACTACCCTCTCCGTAATGTAGAATTTCCTAACATTGCTCTTGAATCTACCACCCCTCAACCTCAAATTATGTCCTCTGGTTTTACCATTTTCCTTTCTCTGGAAAAGATTTTGTTCTACATTAAAACCCATTCAAGTATTTGAACGTCTGAATCATAATTCCCCTGTCTCTCCTTTCCTCTAAGGTATACATATTCAGGGTTTCCAGTCTCTCCTCATATGTCTTCTGGCGCAAGCCTGCTATCATTTTCGTCGCCTTCCTCTGGACCGCCTCAAGTCTTCTTATGTCCTTCGCCAGATACGCTCTCCAAAACTGAACACAACACTCTAAGTGGAGCCTTACCAATGATCTGTACAGGGTGTGACAGGGAAGCCCCTGACCCAGCCAAAAGAACCACGAACCCTAGCATGCATCCTGCCCTGTTCCAGGAAAAGCCGGCATGGAGCCGGGACAGCCGGCACAGCCCGGAAGGGTAGAGCAAAGACAGGTGATAGCTCAGCCTAAGAGTCAGAGGGGGAGGGCACTAGAACCTAATCATTCCCCCTATTACTCCTTTCCTCCCTCTCTGAAACCCAAAACCAATCCAGGAGAGGGTGGAGTTAAGCCCCTGGGTGTGCCTGTGAAAAAACCTCAAATACAAACTAGAGAGAAGCAGCAAGGAGGCTCAGCTGTGGCAAAACCCAATCAACCTTCAACCAGGAAGGATTGCAGCTACTACGGCGTGCCTGAGCCCCAGCCTAGAACCTTGTCCCAGAGGCAGCCCAGCAGGAGGGAGATTGGAAACCCTGGGAGGTATCTTGCCTGGCCGGACAAACCCTGGGAGGGTGATCCAAGAGAGGTGCAAGGCAGAGGTCAGGTTAACAAGGAGCCAACTCACAGGCAAGGAGGGAGCTGGGAGGAACAGCCTGAGGTTACCGGGTGGAGAGACAGCCGGTGCTACGGGGTTAATGACTGAGAAATGAACAGTCTTACTGGAGAGAGTGAACCTGGGGAAGATATGGATGTAGGAGAGAGTGGGATATAGTAGGGCCTGCTAACTCTCCCAGAAATCCAGTCCAGGTTAATTAAAACCCTGAAGACAAGCAGGCCTGGAAGCAGGGCAGAGATAGTCCTGTCCAATTCTGGAAAGTCACTATAAGAAACTTTAAGTAGCCTTAAAGTCACTATAAAAAACTTTAAGTGGCCTCACCTCCAGAGAACTTATAAAAGGAAAGTAATTGATTTTGTTTTTCTCTGGGGACGACTTCCAGTGACTGAAGCATATGACGGGGCACTTGGAATCCCAAACCTTTTTGTTTTTCTCTTTTTGGTTTTGTGTGAGCTTGCTCTGATTATTGAACCTGGAAGCTCCAGGCAGGACACAAGGACTTGCGCATATACTTGGCTCTGGAGAGTGTGCAAAAGTAACTACCTGTTCTCAGTTGTTTTTTTTTTTGTCTTTGAAAACTTTAATAAAGTTGAATCCAGTTCCTAGACAATCCGACTTCCAGGTTTGTCATTTATCCAGCCACATAAAAGGCGCTACAATAAATCTGCCTGTGGTCAGAGCCTGGCCTTCCACCTACTCAGGGACGGTCCCGGCCACAAGGGGTATCAACACCTTCTTCCTTCTACTGACTATGCCTCTCTTTATACAGCCCAGCATCCTTCTGGCAGCAGCCACTGCCTTGTCACACTGTTTTTTAGCTTTTAGATCTTCGGATACTATCACCCCAAAGTCCCTCTCCCCATCCGTGCATATCAGCTTCTCTCCTCCCAGCATATACGGTTCCTTCCTATTATTAATCCCCAAATGCATTACTCTGCATTTCTTTGCATTGAATTTTAGTTGCCAGGCATTAGACCATTCCTCTAACTTTTGCAGATCCTTTTTCATATTTTCCACTCCCTCTTCGGTGTCTACTCTGTTACAAATCTTGGTATCATCTGCAAAAGGCACACTTTTCCTTTTAACCCTACAGCAATGTCACTCACAAACATATTGAACAGGATTGGCCCCAGCACCAAACCCTGATGGATTCCACTACTCACCTTTCCTTCCTCCGAGCGACTTCCATTAACCACCACCCTCTGGCGTCTGTTTGACAGCCAGTTTCTGACCCAGTTTACCACTTTGGGTCCTAACTTCAGCCCTTCAAGTTTGTTCAACAGCCTCCTATGAGGAACCATATCAAAGGCTTTGCTGAAATCCAAGTAAATTACATCTAGCATATGTCCTCGATCCAGCTCTCTGGTCACCCAATCAAAAAATTCAATCAGGTTCGTTTGGCCATGTTGCCTAGGATCCTATAACCCATTAGATTCAAGGAAGTACACTATCCTTTCTTTCAGCAACACTTCCATTATTTTTCCAACAACTGAAGTGAGGCTCACCGGCCTGTAGTTTCCTGCTTCATCCCTGTGACAATTTTATGAATAGGGACCACATCCGCTCTCCTCCAATCCCCAGGAATCACTCCCGTCTCCAGAGATTTATTGAACAAGTCTTTAATAGGACTCGCCAGAACCTCTCTGAGCTCCCTTAGTATCCTGGGATGGATCCCGTCTGGTCCCATCGCTTTGTCCATCTTCAGTTTTTCAAGTTGCTCATAAACACCCTCCTCCGTGAACGACACAGAATCTACTCCATTTTCTTTTGTAACTTTGCCAGACAATCTTGATCCTTCTCCAGGATTTTCTTCTGTGAACACAGAACAGAAATATTTGTTTAACGCATTTGTTTTCTCCTCATCACTCTCCACATATTGGTTCCCAGTATCTTTTAGCCTAGCAATTCCATTTTTCATCTTCCTCTTTTCACTAATATATTTGAAAAATTTTTGTCTCCCTTTTTTACATTTTTAGCCATTTGTTCTTCAGCCTGTGCTTTCGCCAGATGTATTTCTCTCTTGACTTCTTTCAGTTTCACACTGTAGTCCTTTTTGCTCTCCTCTTCTTGGGTTTTTTTATATTTCACGAACGCCAACTCTTTCGCCTTTATTTTCTCAGCCACTAGGTTGGAGAACCATATCGGCTTCCTTTTTCTCTTGTTTTTATTGATTTTCTTCACATAAAGGTCCGTAGCCATTTTTATCGCTCCTTTCAGCTTAGACCATTGTCTTTCCACTTCTCTTATATCCTCCCATCCTCTTTCTTCAGGTACTCTCCCTTTGCATTAAAGTCCATACGTTTGAAATCTAGGACTTTAAGTATCATGGGGCCGCTCTCCACTTTAGCCGTTATATTAAACCAAACCATTTGATGATCGCTACTTCCCAGGTGAGCACCCACTCGAACATTAGAGATACTCTCTCCATTTGTGAGGACCAGATCCAATATCGCTTTTTCCCTTGTGGGTTCCATCACCATTTGTCTGAGCAGAGCCTCTTGAAAGGCATCCACAATCTCCCTACTTTTTTCTGATTCCACAGATGGAACATTCCAGTCCGCATCCAGCAGGTTGAAATCTCCCAATAGCAGAGTCTCCTCTTTCCTTCCAAACTTTTGGATATCCACAATCAGATCATTATCAATTTGCTGCGATTAAGTCGGAGGTCTGTAGACTACACCCATGTAGATAGAAGTTCCATCTTCTCTTTTCAGAGCGATCCATATCGCTTCTTCCTCTCCCCAGGTCCCTTGCATTTCAGTCACTTTGATATTGATCTTTACATAGAGAGCTACTCCTCCACCTTTTTGACCATCTGTCCTTCCTAAAAAGATTATATCCTGATATGTTTGCATCCCACCCATGTGATTCACTGAACCATGTCTCTGTGATAGCAACAATATCTAGATCTGCCTCTAATATCAGGGCTTGCAGATCATGAACTTTGTTGTTTGACTGCGAGCATTTGTGGTCATCGCTTTCCAGCTATTTTTCAGCGATAATCTCCTTTTTTTGTATGGGTTTTTGTTTCGTTTCACTTTCCGTTGCAATACTAAGAAATGAGTTGCTGATATTGCTTATTTTTAGTCTTTACTACTTTCTTTTCTTTTGCCGGAAGTTGTCTCTATAATTGTCCTTCATACATACACCACCCCCACCTTCTAGTTTAAATGCCTAGAAAAATATTGTCTAAATTTATCTGCAAGGTTTCTTTTTCCTGCTGTAGTAATATGTAGCCCATCAGTGCAATATAGCTTCTTGTCCTTCCATGTATTTCCCCATCCTCCTATGTACCTGAAGCCTTCTTGATGACACTAGGCTTTGAGCCATCTATTAAAGTCCTCTGTGTTTTTCACTCTTTGCTCTCCCTTTCCATATGCAGGCAGTATTTCATAAAAAGCTAAAGTCTTTACAAAAGGTTTCACGCCCTCACCAAGCTCCCGGAAAGCTTTCGGTGCTGCAAGTATGGAGTTGTTGGCCAGGTCATTTGTTCCCAGATGGATAACAACATCAGTGTTAAAATCCTTAGTTTCTTCCTTAATTATAGTCTGTATTTGCCTGGAACTCCTTGTAGCTGAGGATCCTGGAAGACATGTCACTATTTTGGTCTCCTCGCCTTGTGTTCCAAGGTTAATGCCTCTGATGATGAAATCCCCCAACAGTAATAGTTTTCTGTTTTTGGCTTTTTTATTTGTGCTTAGGGTGCGCTTGTTCTCTTGAGTTACCTTCATTGGTTCCAGTCCCACCTCCCTTCTGTTTTCTTGAGTATCGCAGTGTACTAGTGGAGCGAAGGAATTCTGTAGAGGTAATATTTGTGAAGGTGGATGTTTCTGTGTTACATGTCGCAGTCTTCCTGAGCTTACTGTGACCCATTTATTCCTGGGCTGTTTTATTCTTTGAGGTAGAGGTGGTAAGTTGGTATGATTTTGTGGAGTGATGGAAGCTGCTTTAATTGTATTCAATTCCTGTTTAAGTTTGCAGAGCTCCTCCTTAATACTAGCAAGTTGAAGACAGATGGGGTAAGCCTTAAGCCTCCAAATACTGTGTCTTGGAATTAAAGCACCACAGTGATTCATAGAATAAAGGTCATCTTGATTGGTTGTGAAGTGACTTGATTTGAGTAGTCCTGATTATTTGGGTCTCTATATCTGAAAAGTGGTCCCTGGGGTTGGTGGGACTATAAGTCTTACCCTTATTCCTATGAAGGGAAAGGGAAAGAGGAAAAGAAAAGGGTTTATTTTTTTTGTGTTTTTTTTATTTTTTTAAGTAAGAAACAGGGAGGAGAAGAGAAATTAAGCAGATTTAATGCTGAAAAACAGTGAAAAGAGCAGAATATGAAATGCTGAGTAACTTAGCTTTTAGAATAAATAGCCCGAGAGCTTGTCTCGACGGGCGGCTCTAACGCGGAGCTGGAAGGCCCGCGGGGCCGCCTGTCGGGAAAACAAGGGGGAGGAGGGTTAAGTATAGGGCAAAAGAGGAGATAGGGAGGAGGTCATTTCCGATGGGGGGTTTCCTCCGATAGGTCGGGTCGCAGCTGCAGGGCAGGGCGGGTAGGCTATAAATAAAAGGGCTCTCGGAGGACCCTAACGGTTTCCGGTCCTCCGAGGCAAATTTGGCGTCGGCTGGTTTGTGGGAGCTTGCGCCCTGCCACGTGTTCGGTGGTTTCGTCTCCTGGCGGTCCCTGCTTCCCTAGCGTGTCGGCAGCGGGGAGTTATGACGCGTGCACCCTGTAACCCCACTGATGCGGCTGAGCTGTCTCTCCTGGCCGGTGATTCCTTGGATGAGGCTGATCTGGAGCCGGTGAGTGCTGCTGCAGGGGGGGGGTAGATCGTTGCCTCCTCGGCACTCGCGTTCAGCCGCCCAAACTGCTATAGCGCTGGAGGTTGTGGGGGAGATGCCAGCGGTGCATGATGGTGTGGGGTCGACCCGCAGGAGCCGGAGCAGGCAGTCGGTAGTCCGTGGGAGGGATCATGGCGTGTCCTGGCCTGGAAATGGGTCAGTGGAGACTTCAGGGGGGCTCATAGTGGGACAGATGGGCCGTTGACTGCTGGGGTCCTTTCAGCGGCTGGTGTGCCTGTGGCTGCACTGGATGATAAGCAGGCTAGTGCTGGGTTGGAGTCTGGCTGGCGGGGAGGGGCGGCTACTCCCTCAGTGGAGTGTGGTGCAGATGGGGGGGGTCGTTGGAGATTTCTGTCCAGCCCTCGACATCTGGGATAGGTCGCGGGTCGCCAGCGGGCCCTCCTGGCTGGTGGTCTCCTTGGATGTTGGGGCCTTGGGGGCCTCCTTGGGGATCTGGCCCCTGGGCTGTACTTGGGGCTAGGGCGCAGCGGTTGTGGGTGGACCTCGGGGGATTGACGGGGTAGGGGACCAGCGGGTGGGGGCTTGGGCACCTGGGCTAACTTACCCTCATGCTGTGCAGGTTGCTGGCCCCTGTCTGGATTTTTTCCCCCAGGATATCACCGCTGGACGTGAGCGCAGTGCCGGGCCATCTGCTGTGGAAGGATCGTGCGGAGGACGGGTTGAAGCCCAGCGGATTGGCATCAAGGAGCCGGTGCAAACGGCTCGCGGGAGTCCGGCTATGGTGGTTGCTGCGGAGGGTGCCACTCCTGGTACTGAAGATGCTGGACGCAGGACGAAAGCAACCGGACCACAGGTAACTTGGCCTAATGGCTGGGACTGGTGGTAAGGGTAGAAAGGGAAAGGGGAGGTGGAAGGGGAAGGGGAAGGGTAAGAAAGGCCATCGGAGTAGGGCTTCTTCTTCGTCCTCTTTGTCTTCTTTAACCTCTTCTTCCTCTTCGACATCGTCTTCCACGTCTGGGTCACCTCGGCGGGGGGCAGGTGAGAGGACGGTGCAGGAGGGCGATGGTCGGGGGGCTCCTGCCCTTGTGGCGCTGTTGGAGTTGTGGGAAAAGGTTCCGTTGTTGCTTCGCCACAAGATTAAGAAGTGTGCATGTATTGACGTTTTTCGGCTTCTGGAGGACCAGGTGCGTGGGCGTAAAAAGAAAAGCAAGAAGGAGGGGGGGAAGTCGAAAGTGGGGTTGGTGTCCCGCAATGTCTTGAACTGGATGCGCGTGTTTTTGAGGTTGGCCAGTGTCTGGGGTCGGGAGCGTCCCAAGGACTACGGTCTTTTGCTGTCTTATGCGGACTCCATCCTGGATGCGTATCAGCGGTTCGGTGGGTGGGCGTGGGTGGGCGTGGCTCAACTATGATGAAGCGTTCCACGACAAAATGGAGGAGAACGGGCATATGTCCTGGGGTACGCAAGACATCAATCTGTGGTTGACCCATATGGCGAAACCTGGGGGGTCCGGTATGGGTGCTTCGGGTAAGTCGGGGTTTCCGGTCCCAGGGGGGTGCGTTCCTTTCGACCCTCGGGAGGCCTGGGTGCCAGGGGGGCCCAGGTCTCTGCTGGTTGTTTAATAAATCTTTCTGTTCCTTTCCCGACTGTCGGTTCCGTCACGCCTGCTCCTTGTGTAGTCAAGGGCACTCAGTGCTCAAGTGCCCCAAGAAGGGAGCTGGGGTGCCTCCCGCCCCAGCCAAGTGAGGTGGAGATTCAGCGGTTGCCCAGTCCGGTCCGGGTGGGTGCCATGCAGCCTTGGTTGGACCAATATAGGGATACGCGGGCGGCTGCGGTTCTGGATAGGGGATTTAACGAGGGTTTTGTGATTCCATGTTTGCTGCCTCAGACTAATGTGCAGGCTTCTAATGCTTCTTATGTATCCCAGCTGCGAAAGGAAGTGAGGTGGAAGTTGCGTGAGGAGCTCGACAGGGGGCGGGTTGCGGGTCCCTTTCGGGAGCGTCCGTTCCCGGTGATGGTGTTGTCTCCTTTGGCGATTATTCCTAAGAAGGAGCCTGGTAAATATCCTTTAATCCATAATTTGTCTAGGCCCGTGGGGCGCTCCGTGAACGATGGCATTCCTCATGATCTCTGTTCTGTTCGCTATGCTTCCTTTGATAGTGCCTTGCGCCTGGTGCGCATTGCGGGCGTTGGGGCCTTGTTGGCCAAAGTGGACATCAAGTCGGCCTTTCGGTTGTTGCCGGTCCATCCTTCCTCGTATCCGTTGCTTGGATTTTGGTTTGAGGGGGCAATTTATTTTGATAGATGCCTGCCGATGGGTTGTTCGGTCTCCTGCGCGTTTTTTGAATTATTCAGTTCATTTCTCCATTGGGTTACTGTTCGACGCGCAAGGAGGGAGTTGGTAGTTCACTATCTCGATGATTTTCTTTTCGTAGGGGGGCGGGTTCTGGTGATTATAGCCTGTTGAAGTCTACGTTCGAAAGCATGGCGGCGGAATTTGGGGTGTCGTTATCAGCTGATAAATCTGAGGGGCCTACTTCTTGTCTCACCTTCTTGGGTATTGAGATCGACTCGGTCGCTATGGTGACTCGGCTCCCACAAGGTAAAGTGCGTCAGTTGTTGTCCTTGATCTCGTTGGTTCGGGGTACCCGGAAACCTACTCTGCGGGTTGTTCAGTCTTTGTTAGGGTCCCTTAACTTTGCTTGGCGGGTACTGCCTATGGAATGTGCTTTTTCCCGTCATCTGGCGGTGGCGACGTCGGGCGTTCATGATCGCCATCACTTTGTCCGGATTAGGGCTGGGATTCGGGCGGATTTGCAGATGTGGTCGCTGTTCTTATCTCACTTTAATGGGTTGCTCCCGATCCAGCATCCTGATGTCTCTAGTTTGGATCTGGATCTGCAATCGGATGCTGCTGGTGGTGTGGGCTTCGGCCTTTATTGTCAAGGGGACTGGTGCGCTGCTGAGTGGCCGGAGAATTGGCGGCGGGTCCCTGGGGTTCAGAACAGGCTTGCTGATGCTCTTTCTCGTTCTCAATTCTTGCAGTTTCGGGAGCTGGCGCCAGCGAAGATGGATGGGTCGCCGATGCCAGAGCATTTGTGGAGCCTGGTGGTGAGCGGATCTGGTGCTTGTTACAGCGGTCTGTAGCTCCCTCCACTTGGACTCGGTACAATCGGGGTTTCTCGACCATGTGCGACTTTCTGCGTACGCGGGGATGGGTCCCCGGACCAGTATCGGAGGTCTTGTTGGCTGACTTCTTGGCCGGTTCTCAGCTTGTGGGCTGTTCCCGTAGCGTGGCGGCGGGCCACTTGGCGGGCTTTGCTTTCTTTTGTAGGGCCTTCGGTTGGTCTTGCCCGGCGTCGGGATTTTTGCAACGCAGGATGTTGGCAGCCTGGGGCCGGGTAGCTCCATGGCTGCCCGATTCCCGGCTGCCTGTCACACATGCCTTGTTGTCCCGTCTCATCGGGGTGTTGCCGGTAGTGGCGAGTTGAGACTTTGAAGCCTGTCTGTTCCGAGCGGCCTTTTCCTTGGCCTTCTTCGGGGCTTTGCGGGTGGGCGAGTTGCTTGTGCACCCGTCCGACGTCCAGGGTCTTCGGGGTCTCCTGTGTAGCCAGGTTCATGTGGAGCAGGGTTTGGTGCATTTATTCATCGCCCGATCTAAGTTGGAACAGCTGAGCAGGGGGTGCACATTGGTTTTGCACCAAGTGGCGGGCTATGCTTCATACCCCGTCCACTCCCTGGCTGCCTATATGGCGGTTCGTCCTAGTTCTGACATTGCGTTGTTGCTACACGCAGATGGTGTTCAGCTCACCCGTTATCAGTTTTTTACGGTCTTGCGGCGGGCCCTGAGTTGGTGCGGCGAGGTGTCAGTGTGCTTTGGCACGCACTCCTTCCGCATAGGGGCTGCTACTAGTGCCTTTGAGGCTGGGGTGCCTGCTGCGGCTATTCAACGGCTGGGCCGCTGGTCGTCCAGGGCCTATCGTGGTTACATTCGTCCGTCGGGTTCTGGACAGGACGGTTCTCGGTCTGGTGGGCTGGGTTACAGAGGGTGCCTTTCAGCTGGTAGGGGTTGGGTGGTGTATGTGGGAGGGTGCATTGGGGGTGACTGCGCTGCTTCACTGCATGGCTTTCTTTTAGTAACCTCTTGGTTTCGGGGACGTTGGCGTGACTGCTGGGTTTTGCCTTACAGATGCTGTACAGCGTGTCCTGTCGGTTTGGATCATTGGACACTCCTTCGTCCATTGGGCTGGGGAGCGTGCAGTTGTCCGACCGTGTGGTCAGCACTTGGGCCTTCGTCATCGCAGAGTCTACATCTCTTGGTGGGGTCAGCGGGGCATGCGTTGGCATCAGCTGCTGCCTCTTCTGGATGATCTTCGGTGTCACGCCCGGTGCCAGATCTTTTGCTTCTTCATCTCGGGGGCAACGATGTCGATTCGCTTAGCGGCAAATGTTTAATTGATACAGTCATTAGTGATCTCGGGGTGGTTCAGGGTTGGTTTCCTGGTGCCCGACTTGTTTGATTTGACATTATACCGCGCCCGAAGCGGCTGGTGTCTCGCAGTTGGGCCAGAGGGCTCATTAAGGTAAATCGTCAGGTAGGCCGGTGGGTAGAAGTGTGGGATGGAATTCAGATTAGGCATGCCTGGGTTGACGTTTCTTGTTCTGGGTTGTTTTCCCGGGATCGGATGCACCTTTCGGACATTGGGTGGGATCTCTTCCTCAATGATTTTGCTTCTTGTTGCGAGCGTGTGTTGGATCCTTAGCCGCAGCTCTGTTCATTGGGGAGCCTGTAACGAGTTACAGGCCTGTGGCGGTATCCCGAGCTACTGGCGGTTGGGCTCATCATGGGATGAGCGGTGGGCTGGCTGGGAGCCGTGCCTGGTGGGTCGGACGACCCTGGACAATGGTGCATGTGGGGACATGCCACCCCTCGGACCCTTGCTTAGACGGCAGGATCGGGGGCCATTTACATCTAAGCCGGTAGCTCGGGATCAGGGTCACAATGGTGATACCATTGTGCTGGTTTAATTGGATAAGCAGTTATTAATGCTGTTTGTATATGTTATTTATAATATGTTAAAAGTTATTTAAATATGCGGCCATTTTTTTTCTACACCGGTTTATGTGTCTTCTTGGGGTTGTACAGGGATAAGAAAGATAGGTATAAAAGTAAGTTTAGAAAAAGCGGGCCGCTCCAGGTTCCGCTGTTATTTCACAGGGCAGCCTTGTTCATAGCACTGTCCCAAAGATAATGCAGTTAACCTTAGAAGTAAATCAGATCCCCTCCCTTCTCCACCTAATCAGCAGACACAATGGCTAAAAACTAGTAAGTCAGATATGCAGGCTCTGTACCACCCTAAAACACAGTATTTTAAACAAAAATGCAGGCTCTATAACAAATCAGTGGCTACCCTAAAACACAGGATTTATAACAGGATTTTCCCTACTTTAGTCAACCTGTGCCACAAGCACCAGGATTTAATTAGATTTAATAAAGTCTTACCCTTATTCCTATGAAGAGGAAGAGGAAATAAGATTTTACAGAGGGATGAGAAGGGTTTTTTGTGTGCTTTTTTGGGTTTTTTTAAAGTAAGAAACAGGGAGTAGAAGAGAAATTAAGCAGACATAATGCTGAAAAACAGTGAAAAGAGCAGAATATGAAATGCTGAGTAACTTAGCTTTTACAAGTTCACAGGGCAGCCTTGTTCACAGCACTGTCCCAAAGATATGGTTTCTTCATTGCCACAGTTGGAAGAGCAGGTAATTTTAGGTATACAGTCTGCTTCCCTCTGCTCTGGGGAGCTATCAGCACCTCCCCTCCATTAAGCTTTGTAGGAAGAGTAGAGACACCCTCCAAGGTTGAGGATGTAACCTCCTTCTTACAACTGTCTGACAATTTAGTATGGTGGGAAAAAAAGGTTTGACTCCTGTACTAATGGTTGTGGAATCAAGCCTGAATGTTCTCCCTAAAGATAAAGTAGTCACTGTTAATAGAATTGAGTCTTCATTGCAAAATACAGTTTTGAAATGGTGCCAGTTCTCCTCTGATATAGCAGTTAAAATAAATGACCATGAAACTCGAATAACAGAGCTAGGAAATAAATTAGATAAATTGGATAAATCAGTGAATAATTTACAGAGTACTGCCTCTGCTAACATTAAAGATAATATAACGGTTCATGCCAAGATGGAAAAAATGGAGAATTATATGAGAGCTAAAAATCTTTGTTTTTTAAACTTTCCCATCACTCATTACCTATCTCCATTGGAGCTATTACGAATGTATATGAGGGAGATTTTGCAGTACTCTAACGTGGATAAGGTTGAGCCTGATAACCTCTTTTACATTCCGAGGGCTTCTAGGGAGGTGGTAGATCAGGAGGAAATAGATAAATTAGTATCACCAGACAGTTGGGATCCGTCGAAACCTTCAAGATAATGAAGGGAATAGACTTAATAGATAAAGACAGGTTGTTCACCCTCTCCAAGGTAGGAAGAACGAGAGGGCACTCTAAAGTTAAAAGGGGATAGATTCTGTACAAACATAAGGAAGTTCTTTTTCACCCAGAGAGTGGTAGAAAGCTAGAACGTTCTTCCGGAGGCTGTCATAGGGGAAAACACCATCCAGGGATTCAAGACAAAGTTAGACAAGTTTCTGTGGAACTAGAACGTACGCAGGTAGGGCTGGTCATGGTTAGGGCGTTGGTCTTTGACCTGGGGGCCACCGCGGGAGCGGACTGCTGGGCACGATAGACCACTGGTCTGACCCAACAGCGGCAGTTCTTATGTTCTTATGTCTCATTTTCTTGAGTCCTCTAAGGACACAATTACAAAACATGCTACACTCATGGTAACTTTCAAAACAGAACTAGAGAAACAGGTTATTTTGAAGTTGTACTTTACTAAGAAACAAGCTCTGTATTGTGGCCAACAAGTGTAAATATTTCCTGATGTTTCTAAGCAGACTCAGATAAAGAGGAAGCAGTTTCTATTGCTTAGGCCTAAGGCCTTAGCAGGGGGCACGACTTTCTTCTTAAAATCCCCATATAAATGCCTTATTTCATTTGCAAGTGACAAATATGTGTTTCTGGAACCAGTCCAGTTAGAAGATTTTCTTAGACATAAACGTTTCCAGATAGTTTCTTAAATTATTATTTGTTTGCTGGAGAGTGTAATTGATGATTTAAAGAATGTGCCACATCCCTTAGCCTGCCAAGATGTTAAACTTTTTTACTCTATAGACATAGGTCCCTATGTTAACCTCGTTTTGGTGATAACACTTAAAACACTGGTTATAAGGTCTGAGCACTTCACATTTAATTTAAATTTATTTATTATTTAGCACTTTTGTATAAGAGCTGTGATTAATGAAAGTATTATAAACTTTTTTACTCTACATTTTTCTTTTACTCTCGGCCATTGATCATTGATAAACTATTGCCTTTGACTTTATTTGATGAGCATTTATATGCTATGTGTGAACTGGATATACCTGTGTTTTTGTTATGTAAATGTAACAAATAAATCAATAAATTTTAAAAAACTTTAAATTTCACCAAACGACACAGTAAACAACACAAAAACATTTTCTGACCATAAATATTCCAATCCATGGCAAACTATTCTAATATTGCTGCCTTGTAATAACGAGTAATTTATTTTCAGCATTTCACTGCCAACCTAGAACTGTCAGATTGGAGGTAAAGTAATATTTCAAGCTGAATGTCCACATCCAAAGATCCCTCTAACACAGCAGTCTCAAACTCAAACTCAAACTCTGCAAGGCCACATTTTAGATTTGTAGGTACTTGGAGAGCTGCAGAAAAAATAGTTAATGTCTTATTAAAGAAATGACTACTTTACATGAAGTAAAACTCGTTATAGTTTATAAATCTTTCCTTAATTGCTTCTGATAATTTCAGCTATACACAGCTGAAAGCAGTGCAACATGCAGAAAATGAAGTTTAGTTTTTCATCTTCTGCATGTTGCACTACTTTCAGATGTGTGTAGCTGAAATTATCAGAAGCAATTAAGGAAAGATTTATAAACTATAAAGAGTTTTACCTCATGCAATATTGTGATTTAACTGCAAGAGACAAGATTTTGGTGTAGACTTCTAGGCTTTTTTGTAGAGGGGAGAATCAATATCGAACTTGTGCCTGGAAAACTTGTGCCTTAAGTGTCCGGTGGTCGTGTCCGCAACTGCCTTCAGCTCTCACCTCCTCCAGCCCGGGACACAACCGCCATCTTAAATCAAGCACTCACCACTAGAAGAGGTGCCAAATTTCGTGAGAGTTCACAAGTTTATGAACACATGCACAAGCTGCACTGACTCCAATGGTTACCTTATGTTCAGGAACGTTGCTGCTTCACTGCTGTAACCTCATTCAAGTGCTTTCCTGCGTTTGCACTTGATTGTCCTCTCGACTCCACCTCACAATCATGTATAGATGCAGGAAAGTGATTGTGTGATGTTACAGCAGTGAGGCGAGCAATGTTCCAGAACAATGGTAACATACCGAGGGCCTCAAAATAGGACCTGGTGAGCTGTATGTGGCCCCCGAGTCGTGAGTTTGAGACCACTGCTCTAACATGTGTTTGTTATATCTTCAGGGCAGGAAGTAACCATTTAAGATAAAAGCCAAAAGCATATTTCATATAAGGAGTTAAAGCCATGATGCTACTTACAAGCCAAATCCTTCAAATGAGGGAGGAGTGGTGAAGGAGGCACCGACATGTGGATAAAAATTTGTCACAGTTACAAGTCCCCCAATCACAATGTCCCCATCTCTATGGTATCCTGGTAGAGGTTGTATTGGTGGGTAGTTTCTAAGTGTACACTGACACTCAGTTGTATAGCACAGGATGTCACAGAGCATCAATAAAGTCAGAACCAGACGAGCTTCCATCTTTAATTAATTAAGGCTGTGAAAGTTTCTTCTGTGATGACGCTGTCTCTTACCACTCCAGTTGTTACACTTGATCATTGAGGCAGGATGATGTGGAGTTATTGATGGTGCTATCGAATTGAATAATTGAATGATGGGAAGAAATGATTAAGTGTTAAACTGGACTGAAGAAGACCTGTGCTTTTACACAGAAGGTGAATGAGGAAAGACCATGATATTGAGGTGATTGCTCTATTTCTAGATTAACAACACCTGTGAGGATACCATGTGGACTAAGTTGGCTCCTGCCGCCTAGCCTTAAGGGATATCTGCTCCTGACATCTGCATTTCTTTGAAATATAGGTTGTTTCTTTTAAATATAACCTTATGGATCATCTGCATTCATTAAAATAGAATCAAATTGTAATTTACTTGCAATGCTTGTGTGGGATATAGTTTAATAACATGACAGTGTAATATGGTTGATAATAACAGGAAAGTCCATTTGGTCTGCACAGTTATTGTGGCCATTCTGCCTTGGATACTTTCTCAGATTCCAATCAGTGTGATCCATACAAATTATCTCTCCAGAACAGTCTACTGTGACCCTTTCTACATAATCTATCACCCAATATAACAAAACACATGTAATAAAGCCTTTGCACTAGCCTGCAGCCCACCTTCATTATCTCCAACCACTGCTACTTCTAGTATTTATCATTTCTAAAGCGATGAAAGGCATATGCAGTGCTGTATATGTATATTTCACATGTAACCACAACACGTTATAATAAAAAGTAAAATAAATCTGCTTGATATAGAGTTATTTAGTAGATCTAAGCTAAACAGGTTAAGTCAGTGAGATTCTATGCCCTAGCCTAGAAGGATAATAGTGTTAACTCTATAGATTAGTTTGACATCAGTGCAGAGTTTTAACTTAATCCAGTTATTATGCTAAATGAATACTGACCTCCTGTAAGTTTTGGAAGACAGAATGTATAACTTATGGGCAGAATGGATGGTCATTTACTATGTTACTATGATGGAACTCTGCCTCCATCAGGTACTTGACCTCTCTCATTCTCCTCCTTTCTCCTTCACTCTCTTTATCACCCTTAATCAATTTCATGTTTCCTCCACTCATTAGCACCTCTTACTACTTCTGTATCCAGGGGTGGATATGTGGTCAGAAGCTGTGTCTGGTTGGCAGTCCAAAGATTTAGTGTTGAAGAGGCATTTCAAGCATGAGGCAATGATTCTTTTCTTTTCCAGCTACTGTAAATGGCTGAAGTAGGCTACAGCACATGTCCAGCACAGGTCACAATAAGTAAGGCTGTTACAGCCTGTGAGGTGAATCAGGGGAAGCCTGAAATACAGGTTCTGAGGGAGTTTCTGCATGTTTCCCTGAATCCCTCCAGCTGAAAAATTCTAATTGTGTCATTTTTGTATTTAGTAAGTGTGTTTTATTAGTGTTTATAGGCTCAAATTTCTTGACAGCTTCGACCTCATGATGACAACAAGAAACAAGAAAGCAGACCAATTCTTCAGTCGAAGATTCAAACCTGGAAGTGAAGGTCAAGATGCTTTAGTCCAATCATGGCCCCAAGACCTTCTGTTGTCTGTCTTTCATCCCTGGACCATGATAGATCGAGTCATTCAACATATTGTGGCTCATCAGGGATGAATTAGATAATAATTGTCTCGATATTACACTATCGTACCAAAGGCTAGCTGTTCAATATCTCATATATTTTCTACTTCATCTTCATTATTAATACTTTTCTTTTGCAAGTAATTTTCTTTTACAAATAATTTTTGTATGGACCTTCAGGTAGCAATCAGGCAAACAGAAAATTACTTGCAAAAGAAAAGTACTAATAATGAAGATGAAGTAGACCTCACAGACCTCGCGGATCTAAACCCGTACGGCCTTAAAAATCTGAGGTCCGTGTCCCTGCCGCTTGTAGTTTCTGTCGCAGACAGACCTTGATGAGATTTTAGCGCTGACGGATCCGTCTCAGCATAGGGAGGGAAAAGTGTTCGGATCCGTCAGCGCTAAAAATCTCTTTGAGGTCTGTCAGAGCCAGAGACTAGTGCTGGAGTTTGGAGGCTTCTTTTCCATAACGCACATCCAAAACCGATGTCCCCGCTCTCTTGCATTATGGAAAAGAAGTCTCCAAACTTCAGCACTAGTCTCAAAGAGATTTTTAGCGCTGACGGATCCGAACACTTTTCCCTCCCTATGCTGAGACGGATCCGTCAGCGCTAAAATCTCATCAAGGTCTGTCAGCAACAGAAACTACAAGCGGCAGGGACACGGACCGACACGGACCTCAGATTTTTTTTTAGTCAAGGTTTGTTTATTGAAATTTTTTTTTGAATACAAAATGTGAAGAGGAACAGTCATATGCAGCTTAACTCATAAAGCATGTAAAACATTGCATAAGAGAATGTACAAGTTATATAATAAAATGACAAAGGTATTGGCCTGAATCTACAAGAATAACATAAGCAATTTCTATGTATGTACAGTGACAATAGGATGCAAAAACTGCATGAATAAGCATGAATCTAAAATAAAATAAATTAAATAAATACAATACAAAAACCAAATAAGGAGTACAGGGGGAATAGGGGGGGAAGAAAGGAGGATGAATGCAAGGGGGATATTCAGGGAGAAGTATCATGTAGGTAGGCTTTCAGTAGTACCCATTTCGATTGAAAATGAGAGAACCTGTTGGAAGACTTAGCCAAGTAGGCCTCCGTTTTTTTTTTGTTTTTTTTTTAGTTCAATAAATTTTATTCAGTATTTTAAAAAATACAAGGAGCAATTCAAATACATAAAAGTAGTATAACATTTTGCATTAATATACAGTTAATTATAAAGGCCCATATTATTAAGAAAAGCTCAGAGTTGTTTTTGGATTTGTTTGTGGTGATGTATGACAATAGAAAGTGAAATAGGACAAAGTAAAAATTGAAAGAGAGAGGAAAAAAGAAGAGAGAAAGAAAAAAAATATATATATATATAATTTTTAAAGAGAGGAGAAGACAGGAGTGTCTACATAGTAGAATGTACATATGAATCTAAAAATGACCAGGGTGATTTTTTGTTTTTCCAATTCATGGATTTATGGAGTGAAATTTTATTTTCATATGCATATGATTCAAATCTGTGGTACATACATAGAGAGTTCCACCAAAAAGTATAATCTAATAACGAAGATGATTTCCAATTTTTCAGAATATGCATGAGAGCAGTCACAAACATGGTATCAATAAGTTTAGGAGGACAATTTGATTGCGCGAAACAGGGGTGTTGAGATCGAAGGATTATAATGTCCATAGAAATCTCTTCTGAGCAGTTGGTGATAGATTGTATGGTATTCCAGATTTTGGACCAAAAAGAACGGACCAGAGTACAATGGAAGAACATATGATCAAGAGTTCCTTCCTCTTTCAAACAGTTCCAGCAGATAGAATCTTGTTTTAATTTGGCTTTCCACATACGAAATGGGGTCCATATTGCATTCCACATTACAAAGAGCATTGACTGTGAAACTCTAGAAGATAAAAGTGGGCGATTTGTTGAAGACCAAAAGAGTTCCCAGTCAATGTCAGAAAGTGGAATGGTTATTATATTATCCCAGTGTTTCATAGCATGATATGAGAAAGTGAAGGATTGGTCTCTTAGAATATTATAAAAAAAAGATATAGCTTTCCCTTTTGATAGAGACCGTAAAGACCAATGGTAAATAGTATTTTTAGAAGATATGAAGTCATATTGTATCTGTACAGAAGACAGTATTTCACTGAGTATGATCCATTGTGAATAAGCAGAGGATGTTAGTAGGTATGTGGAGCAAAGTATATCAAAAGGGATTAGTTTATTAAGAGTATATAATTGATGAACAAACCATATACCTGTCCGTTGCCACCGTTTCCATGAAAGGGATTTGCCTTGGTTTTGGATATTGGGATTGTTCCAAAGGGACATGAATGGGCTAACACTAATTGAGATATCAGCTATTTTATCTAAATGATGGAGAGCATGCTGCGTTGAAATCAAAAGAGAGTATTTTCTCAAATGTCTGGGTATTGGTATCGTTAATAGGCAAGAGATGTGTAAAGGTTTGCATAGAAAACATTCCATTTCATACCAATTAGGAGGGTCTTGAGAGAAGGAGTCATTGACCCAGTAAGCTCCATATTTAGTTAATGAAGCAATATAGTAGTGGTAGAAATCTGGAAAGTTAAGACCACCGTTAATTTTAGAGGCCTTCAGCTTGGCTAGAGCAATTTGGGGTTTTTTCTTGTTCCATATAAATTCAGATAGCTTCTTATTTAGCCAATGGAAAAATGATTTCTGGCATAAAAGAGGAAGCATTGAGAGGATGTAATTAATTTGAGGTGCTAGGGTCATTTTGATGGATGATATTCTACCCCACCAAGACAAATAAAGTGGAGACCACCTAGATGTAGTGTTAAGAACTAAATTTTTGATTTTGGATATATTAAGATCTTGAGCAAAGACTGGATCTTTGTGTATTAAAATCCCTAAATATTTCACAGCTTCATTTGACCATGTGAATGGAAAATTAGCCAAGTCTGATTGAAGAATGTTATTGTTCAGAGGAAAGATTTCTGATTTCTCCCAGTTTACAGAATATCCTGAGAAGCTAGAATATTGTTTGATGATATGTATAAGATGAGGGAGAGAAGATTGAGGGTTCCTTAGAAAAATTAATACATCATCAGCATATGCTGCTAGTTTGAAGTCTCGATCAGGGGAGGGAATACCATTAATTAGCGGGCATTGTCGAATAGCAGAGAGAAGAGGCTCCAACACTAAATTGAACAATAGTGGTGAGAGAGGACAGCCCTGTCTAGTGCCTCTGTGAAGGGGAAATTTATTGGATAAAGAGTTATTAATTAGAATACGAGCATTAGGACTATAATATAATGTTTTTATCCATTTCGTGAAAAATGATCCAAAGTTATACCATTTTAGGACACTGAAAAGAAAAGACCACTCCACTCGATCAAAGGCTTTTTCAGCGTCTATAGCTAGGCCTATTATTGGGTCTGTCAATGTTTTAGCATGTGCATTCACGTGGTGAAAAAGTCGTAGGTTATCTCCTATATATCTTTGTTTAATAAATCCCGTTTGGTCTTTGTGTATAAGATGTGGAATCACTTTGGTGAGTCTTAATGCAAGTAACTTTGCCATTATTTTATAATCTAAGTTAAGGAGAGAGATGGGACGGAAGTTTTTGACCAAGGTAGCGTCTCTGTCAGGTTTAGGGATTACAACGATGGTGGCTTCTGTGAAATTAAATTGTTTATCTGGAGAGGAGTGGAGGAAATCATAGTATGTAAGGAGATGAGGAGCTAAGATGTTTCGAAATAGTTTATAAAATTCGTTAGTAAAACCATCCGGACCTGGGGCTTTTCCAGTCGGTAGGGAAGATATAGCAGTTTCTATTTCTGTTATGGTTATCGGAGAATCTAGTTCCAATTTAACAGGCTCCGATATGGTCGGGTGAGATAAGGAGGAAAGAAAAGAGTCTATATCTGATTCAGGAGCCACAACTTCAGACTTATATAATGAAGTATAAAAATTTTCAAATTGAGAAGAAATTGAAGATCTGGTTTTGACTAATTGTCCTAATGAATTTTGGATAGATGTGATATGTAATCTTTTGGATTTAATTTTAAGGTATCTGGCCAGTGGACGACCCATAAGATTATCTCCCATATAATGACCAGAATTGGAAATGAAGATATCTCGTCTGGCTGTGCATGAAACTAAAGTATTATATTCATATTTAAGTTTTTGGATATGATGGAGAATAGTTGGGTCATGTAAGTGATTAGACATATGTTGTATTTCTAATGTTTTAATAGCGTTTTCTAATTCTTTTTCTTTTTTCATGGACTGTTTTTTTTTTCCAAGAGGCAATTTTTATCAATTCACCTCTAAGGGTTGCTTTATAAGCTTCCCAGATTATGGAAGGACAAACTTCAGGATCTTTAGAGTTATTTTCGAAGAATTCTAATGTAAATGAGTTGATTTTTTCAACAGTTTCTTCATCCAAGAGTAAGGCGTTGTTTAGTCGCCAAGAAGGAGATTCATTACGTGGAGCCGAAATAGAAATATATAAAGAAATGGCAGCATGGTCCGTAAGGGAGATTGGATGTATACTAGTATTAGTAAGGTCATGAATGAGAGAGGAGGATATAAGAAAGAAATCAATTCTCGAGTATGTATTATGCGGTGGTGAAAAATGTGAATATTCTCTACCTTTCGGGTGAAGTAGTCGCCAAGGATCTACAAGGGAGAAAGCATCTTTTAGGGCCTGTAGAGCTGTGAAAGACTTGGTCTTGGATGGTTTACAGGAAGAAGATCTGTCAATATATAAGTCTTGGATTTGGTTAAAATCTCCACCCAATATCAGAGAACAAGAACTGAATTCAATTAGTGCTAGTTGAATGTCTCTAAAAAAATCCGGGTGATCTTTAACCGGGCCATAAATATTGAGAAGAACAAAGTCTATTGAGTGCAACGCAGCATGTACCAGACACCATCTTCCCTCTGTGTCTGTTTTAATTGAATGAATAATGGGAGAGAGTTTATCTTTAAGAAAGATTGAAACACCATTTTTCTTTTGATAAGTCGCAGGGGAGTATATATGAGCAGAGTATCCCTTTAGTTGAAATTTCGTGGCGGCAGCAGATGGGAGGTGGGTTTCTTGTAATAAAATTATGTCTGGATGTTTATTGGACACATAATTGGATATCTTTTTTCTTTTAATGGGATGATTCAGGCCATTCACATTAAAGGAAAAGACATGTAGGTCAGCCATAATATATGATTTGCGTTGGAGAGATATGCAGTATATCACTTTTGTCGAGAGAAGATATCTGATATATTAGTGAGATAAGGTAGACACTCCTGTCTAATAAGAAAAGTAGAAAAGACATTAAAATAAGAAAGAAGAAGATAGTAATGACCTCATAATATGTGGTCAGAAGATAGATAAACCAAACTATCATGTACATATTAAAATATTTTAAGGATGCTTCTATGAGCATATAAGAATGACGCATGTGAAGCATCTAACATCTAACAAGATCCACACCTAATCAGTAATATAAATGTAAAGATTAGTGTGCTTAATTTAGCAGGTTATATAAAATTTGTATTTCATTACATAACATAACATGTTAAGATAAGAGCTTATTGGCTCAGATTAAAATATTAAATTTGGAATTGATTTGATCAAACAGATACCTCAAAGTAAAATATATGGCTGATAATATTAGCCCGTTGGGGTAGTATTTGTCTCAGGTATAGAGTCTATAAATAGTTGTGCGGTTGCTTTGTCTGTGAATGAGTGTGATTTCCCTTCTCTCCATATGCGTAAAGTCGCTGGATACACTAGTGCAAACTTCACTCCTCGATGATGCAGTGTAGAACATAGTGGCACCATCGTCTTGCGAAGGGTGGATACATGTAGGGAGTAGTCGTTGAACAAAAGTAATCTTTGACCTTCATATTCAAGTCGACCATATTTTCGAAAGGCTTGTATGATAAGATCTTTATCTTTCCAGTTGATATATCTAGCAATAACTGCTCTCGGGCGGTTGTTATTCTCTGTACGTTGGCTCAAGCGGTGTGCCCGCTCGCATGGAAAACCAGAGTCAGGGGTCACTAGGCCAAGTTGTTTTGGGAGCCAAAGTTGAAAAAAATAGTATAGATCCTGATCAGTACGGAGATCAGGTAGCCCCACTACTCGTAGATTGTTGCGGCGTTGACGATTCTCCTGGTCGTCCAAACGTGTTGTCAGTGTTGCTATTTGATTTTGCAATGCTGTTACTTTTTCACGATCTTGCAAAGTTGCATCTTCATTATCAGACACCCTTTGCTCCACTGCTGTAATACGTCCAGCGTGTGATTCAAAACGATCATTAATACAGTCTACAGCCAGTTGTAATTTAAGAAATTTTTCTTCCAGGGCCTCGGTGACCATTTTTGAGATTTCTTGGGCCCAATCTCCCCATTGTGTCAAGGTTATAGATGGAGTCGGTGACGTCGCCATTTTAAGTTCTGAGCAGGATAATTTATGTTTAGGTGTTTTTGCCGGTCTTACCGGCATTTCTATTTGATGCACACTTTTAAATTGCTACGTATTTAAATGTAAAGAAAATCAAATTGCAAAAGCACAGATTATATTAAATCAGGTGTGTAAGAGGAGCCGTTAAGCCATCCGTGCGTTTTTCGTGGCGATCAGGTCATGGACTTGAAATCACCTTCCTCTTCGGCGGTTCACAGTGGGCGGTGCCGAAGTGGCTGTTAGGGGGCGGGGAAACCGCCGATTTCAGGCTCCTCCGGTGCAGTGAAGGGGGATGTCTCGATCTCCCTTCCCCTTCACTGTGCTGGATTTTGAAGAGGGGTCCTGTATTCAGAGCCCTCAAGAGGGCTGCAAAGGCAGACTTGTGCCGAAGTGGCTGTTGGGGGCGGGGCAAGCCGCCGATCTCGGGCTCCTCCGGTGCAGTGAAGGGGGATGCCTCGATCTTCCTTCCCCTTCACTGTGCTGGATTCCAAGGATGGATCTTGAATTCAGAGCCCTTAAAAGGGCTGCAAAGGCAGACTTGTGCTGAAAGTGGCTGTTGGGGGCGGGGCAAACCGCCGATCTCGGGCTCCTCCGGTGCAGTGAAGGGGGATGCCTCGATCTTCCTTCCCCTTCACTGTGCTGGATTCCAAGGATGGATCTTGAATTCAGAGCCCTTAAAAGGGCTGCAAAGGCAGACTTGTGCTGAAAGTGGCTGTTGGGGGCGGGGCAAACCGCCGATCTCGGGCTCCTCCGGTGCAGTGAAGGGGGATGCCTCGATCTTCCTTCCCCTTCACTGTGCTGGATTCCAAGGATGGATCTTGAATTCAGAGCCCTTAAAAGGGCTGCAAAGGCAGACTTGTGCTGAAAGTGGCTGTTGGGGGCGGGGCAAACCGCCGATCTCGGCCTCAGTTCTATATGTGAGACATACAAGGTTCCACCATTGGGAATGGGAGGCTTTAGATAAGTCTTTCCAGCAGGTGAGCAAAACTTTCAGAGCCAAAGAAAGTAAGATATCAAAAAGGAAATGGTCTGAATCAGAGACTGATGCAGGTAAAGCAAAAGATTTCAAGAGAAGCATCTGGTAGGTTAATGGGATATTAATGTGGAAGATATTGCAAACTGTATCCCATGTTGAAGACCAAAAAGAGAGAATTGTGGAGCACGAAAAAAGGAGATGTTTTAGGGTGCCTTTGTCGGTGTGGCAAGACCAACATAGGTTGGAATATGATGGATTGATTCTGTGTGATCTGAGGGGGTCCAGTTTGCTCTATGAAGAAAGAATACCATGTGTTGTAGATACGAGGCTGAGCGCAATGTGTGGAACGTTGTATGATAGATATGGGACCAAGCCTCCTCAGAGATCAAGGTCTCCAGGTCCGCCTCCCATGAGGAGTGTAAGGAAGCTAGGGCATTAGGGAGAAGTGATTTAAGGAGTTTATAGAAGTGCGATGCAGTATGTGCTAGAGCTAGAAATTGACAAGATAGAGTGAGCAGAGTGGGGACTGAAGTGAAAGAAGTCGGGGGAAGACCTGCCTTGTTAAGGGAGGACCTTAATTGAAGCCATTTATAAAAATGGGATGCACCTAATGCGAAAGAGACCATAAGTTCATTGAATGTAGCAAAGGACCCAGTTGAATTACACAAAGAGCCAATGTCCCAAATTTGACGACTATACCAGTAAGACCAAGAGATTGGTTTCTTATCAATTAATAGATGTTTATTGAACCATAGAGGAAAGAAAGATGACTTGTTCCAGGGTATATCTAAAAGCAAGTTGAGGTCAGTGAGGACCTTATGAGTTGTAAGGAGTATGGGATTTTTTGAGGGGATAGGAAAATTTGTGGTGCCCATCAATCTGAGACGGGGGAAGGGACTCATGAGAGCAGTCTCTAGTCTTAGCCAATTGGGCATATCGGAAGGGGGAGGAGAAGAGAGCCATTCCGCACCCTGTCTTAAGAGGAAAGCCTTGTGGTAGCAGTAAAGATCTGGGAAATTAACACCCCCTTGATGCGTATGAGATTTTAATTTACTAAGGGAAATCCTGTGGGGTTGGCCATTCCAAAGAAAATGTGACAATTTGGATTCCAGTTGCTTATAGAAAGCAGGTGGAAACAAAAGGGGGAGCATGTTGAACATATAAGTAAGCTTAGGGACCACCATCATTTTGATAGTATCCAGGCGACCCCACCAAGAAAGATGAAGGGGTGACCAGGCGGAGAGGGTGGATGATATCTGATTGAGAAGATCGGATGAGATTAGTTGTTTAGAAGTGTGAAGGTCTCTGTCAAAGGAAAGGCCCAGATATTTGATCCCAGTGGAAACCCATGTGAAAGGTTGGGAAGATATAGTGAATGGGAGGCAAGACTCACTAAGAGGCATGAGTTCTGTCTTGTCCCAGTTGATTTTATAGCCAGAGAAAAGAGAAAAAGAGGAGATCAGTTGTATTAGTGAGGATAAAGATGATTCTGGATCAGAAAGGTACAATAGGACATCGTCTGCATATGCAGATAATTTAAACTCGATGTTAGCTATGGATATCCCTTTGATATCGGTGGACTGTCTGATGGCTACAAGAAGAGGTTCTAAAGCCAAATTAAACAAGAGAGGGGATATGGGACAACCTTGACGAGTGCCCCTGTGTAATGTGAAAGAGGAGGAGGTCTCGTCATTTACAATCAGTTTAGCTGAGGGTTCACTGTAAAGTAAAGAAATCATACGAACAAATGCAGGAGGCAAGCCAAATTTAGAAAGAACAGCAAATAGATAGTTCCACTCCACCCTGTCAAAAGCCTTTTCAGCATCTAGGGCGACAAGAACTGCAGGGTCGGTTGACATAAGGGTGGAGTGGAGTACATGACATAGGAGCCTTGTGTTATCAGCTCCATAGCGGCCCTTCATGAAGCCGACCTGGTCTCTATTAATCAGACAGGGCATGACCTTTTCCAGACGGAAAACAAGCAATTTAGTATATATTTTATAGTCCAGATTTAATAGGGATATTGGGCGATAGTTCTTCACAAGCTGAAGATCTCTATTAGGCTTCGGGAGAATTATGATGTTCGCTTTGAGAAAGCGACGAGCTCCAGTCTCAGAGGTTTGTAAGCTGTGATAAAGGGAGAGCAGGTGAGGTGCCAGAAGAGAGGAGAATGATTTGAAAAATTCTGAGGTTAAGCCATCGGGACCTGGTGCCTTGGCTGAGGGTAGAGAGGAGATGGCTTGACTAATTTCTTCAGAGGTGATCGGATGTTGCAGAGTGAGCTGTTGTGAATCCGAAAGTGATGGGAGATGAAGTGATTGAAGGAAGTCTGGGATGGAACTAGTGGCGGATGAATATTCAGAGGAGTAGAGGTCTTCGTAGAAGATACGAAAATCTAAAATGTCCTTAGTGGTGGTATGGAGCTGACCATTAGAAGATTTTATATGCGTGATCCTTTGTTTTGTACGTTTGCCTTTGAGGAAAGCAGCCAAAAGGTGACCCGATTTGTTGTGAGAAGCGTAGTACGAGGCTGAGCGTCGAAATATAGAAGCAGAAGCAAGAGAACTGAAAATCTCATTGTATTGAAATTTCAAATGTTGCAGCTTTTTATATAAGGAGAGGTCATGTCGATGATATAATTGTGTTTCATAAGTATGGATATCTGTTTCCAGTTGGTGAAAGGTAGATTTACGCTTCTTCCTCAGAAAGGCAGAATAGCTAATGATCTCCCCTCTAAGCCATGCTTTATAGGATTCCCAAATGATGGAGAAGTCTGAAACTGAGTTAATGTTGTTAGAAAAGAAGGCTCGGGATTCCGTGGTGATGTGTGAGAGGAAATCTTCATCTTGTAGCAAAAAGTTGTTAAGTCGCCATTGTCGAGAGGATGAGGGGGGAGACCAGTTAAGAGTGCAGGAGACAGCTGCGTGATCCGAGATGGTAATATCATGGATACGTGATGAGGAGACATTATTCACCAAATCCTTTGAACCCATGATATAATCTATTCTGGAATGGGTTTGATGTGGTGCCGAGTAAAAGGTGTAATCCTTGGTGGAGGGATGGAAAATTCTCCAGATATCAGACCATCCATAGACCTTCATTAAGTTGAGAACAGCAGTGCGGGCTCCAATCTTAGCCGGACGGCAAGTAGAGGATCTATCTATGAAAGGGTCAATGGGGAAATTGAAATCTCCCGCAAAGATGGTATTGGTCTATAGAGTTGAGTTGCAGACGGATTGAAACGATTGGAAGAAGGATGGGTCGTCCACATTGGGGGCGTAAATGTTAAATAGGTTCAGATGTCGGCCTGCAATTGAACCTTCGACTAGAGACCATCGACCATCAGGGTCAAATTTGTGTGAGGAGAGTTGGAAGTTGAGGGATTTTTTCATCAATGTGATGACTCCATTTTTCTTGCCCAGAGCAGGTGCAGCGAAGCAATGTTGTACCCACCCTCCAGTTAGTTTCTGAGCTTCTTCTGAGGAGAGGTGAGTTTCTTGTAGCAGGCAAATGTTGGCATCCAAATGATTAAAATAATGCAGAATCTTTTTTCTCTTGATAGGATTGTTTATTCCCTTAACATTGAGAGTTACAATATGTATTTTAACCATGTGGGACAAGGTGGATGACGGTGTCCAGATGAAAAAGCTGATATCCCATGGAGGTAGGGTAGATGCGGCAATCGAAAAAGCTACTTCTTAGGTCAGTGAGAAAAAAAAAAGGAAAGAAAAAGAAAAATGAATGATACATGCTTATGATGAATTTGAATGAAAGAACAAACAAGGCTCCATATGTGGGGACACATGCTGGCAAGAGGAGCTCATTGGCGTACACATTGAGAGATACAGCACGTAGTATAATCACGGTCTTTGCATGAGCCTTCACCTCCTACTTGCAAATTGCTTTTGCTGTCGGTTCCCTGACGCAGGGTCGAAACGTGGCACGTCAGAACCAGCCACATTGCTAAGCTAAGTTTTTCAAACTACTATTTTTTCAAAAATCATATTTTGAATGAAGATACCTTAGCATAGCTGTATCAGCTAGCCATTGAGTAGTGAGAGTAAAGCCATACATAATTTTAGAACACTGCAATGATTGGGTGGTGAGGCGGAACAAATTGCCTTCATGTCTCTGAGCAGAGTTCTATTTATCGTTATGTGAATAATACAGTTATAAGTCTGACAAGTAGTGACTTTTCTTTTTGTATATTGACTTTTTAGTCACTCTACTTCAAGTTTTTGTGCTTGAATTACTTGCCCCGTTCTATTTTTGACTAAGTCGGCAAGAGGAGCTCAGCAGATTCCTCCAAGGCCCGCTCCAGTACTTAAAATGAAGGTGAGTAGATACAGCCCTTTTAACTGAGAAAATAAACAGTGACACAGGTTGGAGAGGTCAGGTCATGGCACCCACAGTTTCATCAAGGTAGCGTTGTAAGTCTGCTGGATTATCAAAATTTTTGGTCACATTATGGACCTCAGATTTTTAAAGCCATACAGGTTTAGATCCGCGAGGTCTGTGAGGTCCACGTTTTACCCCTTCCCAGAGACATCTAATAACTCAATTTTGAAAATGACCACTTGGACATTTTGACTAGTAACACACAAAAACAAAAAAAAAGGGGATCCAAAAAAGATCTGCAGAAAAAATCAGCCAAGAGCAAACAAAACAAAACTGCAGACTGTTGGTAAAAGGGTTTTTATATATTGTGTTCTTGTTATATTAAAATTAGCCTGCATCTTATACACAGTCTGCAGTTTTGTTTTGTTTGCTCTTGGTCCATTTTGACTAGTAAGACATCCAATTGCCGGTTTATGGCATCTTTTCGACATTATATCGAAACTTGACTACTGTAATGCACTGTACAAGAGTATATGTCAAAAATGATTCAAAACACTACCATAAAAATGATTGCAAATAAGAAAAAATTTGAGCACGTCACCCCTCTGTTAAAATCTACTCATTGGCTACCAAATCCATATCGTAATACTTAAAAAATAGCACTTCTTTCCTTTAAATCTCTAGATTCCAAAAAACCAGCCTTTATTCATACATTTCTTATCCCAGTTGAACCAACTCGAGTCATAACATCCTTATCACAACACCTTCTTCATATACCATCATTAAATATGATTGGCTCACATTGGGCCACCTCTGTCACAGTTCTTGCTCCTACAATATGAAACACTTTACCACTCTTTACTGCTACTCAAGAGGTCACATTGCTAATCCCTTAGTGATTTCTGTCCTTCCTGATTATCCAACTAAAAAGGGATATCAGACTCTGTGACAGCATGGTGCAGTAAAAGTACAATAATCCCTTCATGCTATAACAGGAGTGGAGTGGAACAGGTAGAAATGAATCACTTGTTTACTCTTTCCAGAAATACAAAGATGAGGGAGCATACAACGAAGCTGCTAAGTAGTAAATTTCATACAAATCAGATACAATATTTCTTCAATCAAATTATTTGCCAGAGGTGGTTAAAGCAGTTAGTTTAGCAGGGTTTAAAAAAGGTTTGGTGGAAGGTAAATTTAATATGGGAAGGCATCAAATGTAGCTTTGTGAGAGAAGACAACAAATTTCTAAGCCTGGTTTTCTGCTGTAAATTGCAATAGGTATTTATCACTTGAATAGGGAAAAGCTTGTTTTATATAATAGTAATTTCCAACAGGAGGACTTCTGTGTATATCAGTGTCCCATACTCTATACTGTAGATAGAGTAAATGGTAATGTAAACTATTTTTTCTATTCTTAAAGGGCACATACTATATGCTACTGGGTTAATGTTTCCAATGACTGCACCTCTTTAATAGGGAAAATTGGCTAGTCCATGCTTTATTAAAGCCTAAGAGAATGTGAAAAATTTTGTCACATTATACTTCTCTTTATAGAGTTTCCAATTCCATGTCTACCTCAGTTCAAAACAAAGTTAATATATGCAGGGTGGGCCACGGACAAGTAGCCCACCTCAGGGGATAGTATGGCGAGATGAACGAGCCATTTCCAAACCAAACTCTGAATATAACGTTTAGCTGGTGGTTTTGTTCCTGGCACATAGCATTCCACAATCACTATTTGCTGTTCCAGGGAGAACACCATCTTTTCTGGCGCCGGTATTGGAGGCGGACTACTTTTCCGTGGCCCACCCTGTATAACTTTACCAGTTGAACAAATAGCAGTAAAATAAGCCACAGCACATTAAAGTGTCATTAAATATTTTAACATTTCCTTTCTTACTCTGTGTAAAACTGTCAACATATGCAGACCAGCACAAAGTATGGCTTTAAAATATACCCCGCCCCCTTTTTTTACAAAACCGTGAAAGTGGTTTTTAGTGCCAGCTGCATGCCGAATGATGTGCGCTGCTCTGATGCTCATGGCTTTCGCAGCTTTGTAAAAGGGGGGTTAATGTTATGTTGCAAGTATTTGCTTCAGAAATGTCCAAGTGCTTTGAGATGAACAGAACATACTTTATCGCTCTTTAATCCATCAACTGCTGACCATATTTATCCCCTCTTTTAAAACCGTGCGGTAAGCTTTTTGGAGCGTGCTTAACATGCGCTAAATGCTAACGCGTGCATGTTAGCCTATGGACGTGTTAGCGGTTAGCGCAATGTGTTGATTTAGCGTGAGCTAAATCCGCGCTAAAACGCTTAGTGCACCTTTGTAAAAGAGGGCCTTAATGGTTTAAGAATCTTATTGTAGAACACATTGAATCCTTGTTGAAATTTGCAGGATTTAGGAAACTGTCTGGTATAGTTTGGGACTGTGTTTTCTTGGAAAAGCAGCATAAACTCTGTTTTCTCTTTTGGGATCTTCCCAGGTATTTGTGACCCAAATTGGCCACTCTTGGAAACATGATACTGGGTTTAACGGATGTTCAGTCGGTCCGAATATGGCAGCGCTTTTGTTCTTATGTTCATAAATTTATGCACCTTTTGTGTATGTAAATTTAAATAATAATGCGATCCATGTGTACATATGTAAATTTATTCCAATAAAAAGTATCTCCAACAACTTTATCAATAACCATAATAATTACTTAAATGTTGCCTTGCAATTGTGTATATTATAATAAATGACAAAGTTAATTCAATTCCACGGCAGCATCACTATCACTGCTTTGAAAAAGGGGCCCTTAGTTATAATAAAATAATGAAATTTAGGATGACCTCAACCAATGATAAAGGTTCTAAGTATAAAAAGGACATTTACCTTTGACATGTCCAATCACTGATACCTGATATTAAATTAAGCCATCCTTTACTCAAATATTCATAATTTAATTTTTTTCATTAACGTTTTCTGCTGTTCCTTTCAGGTCTTAGCAGAATAATATAGCACTTAGGGAAAAAGATACAGCCCAAAAGTCCAGCACTGGAGGCCAGGATAGCAAATACTTCCACCGCTACCGTATATTTGCCCTTAGTGCTCAGATATGTTGGGATGAAAGAGATCCAGACATTGCAAAACACCAGCATGCTGAAAGTGATGTACTTGGCCTCATTGAACCTGTCAGGTAGATTCCTTGCTAGGAAAGCTACGATGAAGCTGATGCCAGCCAAAAAGCCCAGGTAACCCAGAACACAGTAAAATGCAACTATTGAACCTTCATTACATTCACTTACTATTGTTCCAATTTCTGATCTCATATTAAGATATGGGAATGGAGGAACAGTGCTCAACCAGACAAGACACACAGCAGTTTGAATAAGTGAACAGGAAAGGACTATAGAAACTGAAATCCTGGTACCCATCCATTTTCGAAGTTTGCTTCCAGGTTTGGTGGCATGAAAGGCCAGGACTACAGTGATGGTCTTTGCCAATATGGAGGAGAGAGAGATGGAGAACATGATCCCAAAGGCAGTCTGTCGGAGAATACAAGTCAATTTGTCAGGATGGCCAATGAATACCATGGAGCACAGGAAGCAGAGCATGAGGGAGATGAGGAGAATGTAACTGAGTTCCCGGTTGTTGGCTTTAACTATCGGGGTGTCTTTGTAATGAATGAAGAGCCCCAAGATAACAACATTAATGAGAAATAAGAAAAGACAGATGAAAGTCAACGTTAACCCCACAGGTTCATCATAAGATAGGAAAACTATCACTTTTGGGATACAGGCATCTCTCTTCTGATTGGGCCATTGGTCCTCTGGGCATTTTGTACAGGTGTCCATATCTGAGAATGAAAAAATATTCTCCTATTATGTCATAAATAGCATCAGTTATATGAGAGCAAATGAACACTTCATTATTATAAGGCATGTTTCAGAATGACAGACTGCAGAAACATTAAACATGTAATAGAGAATCAGCTTATTGTTTATGCAATCATGTACTGTACCTCTCTAAGAGGTACTTGAAATGTATTTAAAAAGCACCCCAGTGCACAAATAAAAATCTCAAATCAGGAAATTATTCCTGCTAGGGGATTCCATCATTAGAGGCATTAACCTTGGAACAAAGGTGAACGAGCCCAAAATTGTATTTATTTGAAGGATTTATATTCCACACAATCAGTAAGTTTCTAGTAGATTACAGTACTACATACATTATTTAATATGGGATATAAAATTTTCAGGGGTAACAAGTATATGGTGGGATGAGATGTATAAGGATATAATTACGTTAAAGACAAGACAAAGTACAATTAGCTAAGTAAATTCAACTCTCAGGTTAAGATTCTGGATCTATAGCCTAACCCTTTATTTCTGCTTAGTGATTTTTCACCACCAATGAATAGGTGGTATAGGCATCATTAAACAGATATGTTTTTACTGAGATTCTAAACGCCTTAAGATTAGATATCAACTGAATTTGTTCTGAGAGCAGATTCTACCTCTGGGGACCCTTAATGTAAAAAATAGAGTTCCTGCATCCTTCAAGGTGGATTTTTTTCAGTGGAGGGTATGTCAAGGAGGTTAGTTTTTGAAGACTTTTGTGGTCGAGTAGGTTAATGGATATGTAGTGTGGATGCCAGTAATGGAGATAACATACCCAGAATCACGGTTTTACTGTATATCGCATGCAATACTTTATTGGCAACCGGTATAAATACATCAATGACGTGATATGCTCATGTCTTGATCTATTATGAATCAACCCGGCTATAGTAATTTGTACAGATTGCAGAGTTTTTAGGTGTGTGGGAGGAACTCCCATTAGTAAAACATTGCATTAGTCAAAGAATAGTATGATGGTGCTCTGGATAAGTCTGAAATTCTCATCAGATAATGTTCTCTTCAGGGGTTTGATAATTTTCAATTCAAAAAGATTTTCTTCAGTACATGAGAGAGATAGTTTTTCATTTTAGATCAGGGTCAAGGATTACTGTGAGAAATTCCAAGTGTTTAGTCAGTTGGATTTCAATATTTCTAATGAAATGCCTTCTAGAATCCTCAACTACCAGGAGTGCCAGGCAAATACTATAATTCTGATGGCATTATCTACCTGGGAACAAATTATGTGACTAATACCCCACTTACAGTGAAGAATTTTATTGGGAGATGGGAGAGGTGTTAAAACCTTTGAAGAAAATCCTGGAGAAGGACTACTATTGGCTGGTAAAATTACACATGATAATGAAGGGGATACTGCACCATTCATGGAAAGAAGTGTTTATGAACAACTTGAAATATTGAAGGTAAACAAAGACATGGAACCAGATGGGATCCACCCCAGGATATTAAAGGAACTTAGAGAAGTTCAAGTGTGTCCTCAAATATTTGTTCAAGAAATACTTGGAGGTGAGAGTGGGATTGGAGAAAAGTGAATGCAATCTCTCTTCACAAAAGTGGTCACAAAGATGATGCAGGAAACTACAAGTAAATAAGCCTCACTTCAGTTACTGGAAAATAATGGAAGTGTTGCTCAAGATAAAATATAGTGAATTTCCTAGTATCTAGTGGGTTACAAGATCCAAGGCAATATGGTTTTACTAAAGGTAAATCAGACCAGTGGCGTACCAAGGGGGGGCGGGGGGGCGGTCCGCCCTGGGTGCCAGCCCTGAGGGGTGTTCCCGGCCTTGCCGTTCAGTCCCCCCCATGCCCGAAGGACCGCTCGCCCCACTGACCTTCCAGTACCACCTATGAAGCAGCCCTCAGCAGGATCGCGACATCAGTGTAGCGATCCCTGAGCTGCTTGGGCGCTGCTTCCTGCGCCGCAGTCCCGCCCCTCCTCTGATGTCAGAGGAGGTGCAGGAGCGCGGCGCAGGAAGCAGCACCTAAGCAGCGCAGGGATAGCTGACGTCGCGATCCTGCTGCGGCTGCTTCATAGGTGGTACGGGGAGGCCAGGGGGGCGAGCGGTCCTTCGGGGTGGGTCGGGGCATCAGGCCTTCAGGGTGGGGCGGGCGGGCGGGCAGGCAAGCTTTCAAGGGGGAGGGGGGGTGACAGGCAGGCAGGCCTTCAAGGGGGGACAGGCCTTCAAGGGGGGGTGCAGGCCTTCGGGGGTGGTGCAGACCTTCAAGGGGGTGCAGGCCTTCAAGGGG